>NC_029772.3:71235621-71241883 GCF_000817695.3 Arachis duranensis | reverse complement strand
AAATTATTAAAAATAATAAAAAAAACCGATATCACTAAATATATAATATAATATTTGATTATATAATTTTTTGGATTTTAAAACTCTGTTTAAAATTTTTGGATTTGTGACCGTCAATAATAGTATTATCGGAGGAATTTGGATTTTCTAAATTTTAAATTTTCACTTTAGAGGATAAAGTGAGGGATTTGAATTCTCTAAATTTTGAATTTTACTTTAAAAGGTAAAATGTGATCTCTCACCATTTATTTTATAGGTGTGACAAAAAAGAAATATGTGAGAGAAATCATTTAGGACTGAGAGATTATAATTTATTCTTTAAAATAAAAATTAAAAATTTAAAAAATTCAGATTCTAAAGTGAGATCTCTCACCGTTAAATATTTTTCTCTTATATTTTCTTTTGGTTTCATCTATAAAATAACTAGTGATTAATCATACATTATTCTTTAAAATAAAAGTCAAAATTTAAAAAATTCAAATTTCTATTAGAGAGTGTCGGCAAATAATTAGCATTTCCGTAAGTATTGGAAAAAAAATAAAGAAGAACGGAAAAAAAAAATTAGAAGAGAAGAAAATGCTTGAGAGGTTCCAAGTAAACCCTCACTTTTCTATAGAATTTTAGGCTTTGGAATGTTTTTAGCTTATTTCCGATCCTTCGGAATCTGGTATGGAGGGATGGAGTTTTAATTGGGCTTTGCTTCATCCAAGGCCAACTTTGTCTGTAGCCTGTAGAATAAAATTCTAAGAATGTTCTGCTTTGTCCAAAAACCTGTGTTCACCTTTAATAATGGACTTGGNACTTTTATGTAAAAAAACATTGAGGAAGAAGAATATCCCATACCTATGGTTTTAGAAGACGTACCTATAAACTGGACAAAATCTTCACTAGTTTCATCACCAGATAATGTCCATCATTATGTGATTTGACTTCAGTGGATATTATAATTAATAATCTTTATTGGGTGTTAAGTTTAGCAAAGCGAAAAAAAAATAATTTTACAGAAATTAAATATATACAAAAAAATTAGCCATCATATATATATTTTTATATAAATATATATATTATTTAATTTATTTTTAATATATATTTTATATTTTGACATGTATTATATATAAATAACTGATTTAATAATTAATATTTTATTAGCATGATTGATAATTTTATTTATATCTGTACCGGGATATTTCGATACGAGTTATGAGATCGATCGGGGACTTGCGAGTTGAAACAATTGTCGCATCGCCTGACTAGAGCAATGGGGGTAGTACCTGCAAAGACACTCCGACGCTCAAGTCAAAATGGATCTTAGAGGTAAAAGTGCCAAGCCCAGATAAACTAAATTAGATGTTTTATCAAAAACATTGGGATATTTTGAAGGAGGATGTCTATGACGTGGTGAAGGATTTTTTTGAAACAGGTATTTTACCGTAAGAAATCAGTCAGACCACAGTGATTCTTATTCCAAAAGTCAATCAGCCAGAGAATTTGAACCAATTAAGATCCATCAGTTGTTGCAATTTTATTTACAACATCATATCGAAAATCTTAGTGCAGAGAATGAAGGAAGTGTTAGAGGATTTAATTTCACCGATTCAAAGTGCTTTTATTGGAGGAAGGCTCATTCAGGATAATATTGTCATCGTCCAGGAAGCTTTCAATAAACTTGTTAAAAAGAGTAAAGAAGGATTTATGGAACTTGCTATTAAATTAGATATGAATAAATCTTATGATAGGATGGAGTGGGACTTTTTGGAAAATCTTCTAGAAGCTTTCGGCTTTTGTGAAAAATGGGCGAAGATGGTGATGGCCTGCATAAAAAGCGTGCGATATAAGTTTAAAGTGAATGGGGTATATTCAAGTGAAGAAATTATGTTTCAATCTTTGATATGCAACTCATCTTTGTTTTCTTCTGCATAATTTTAAGGATTGGGCACTGGATTTAGCTTTCTATCTTCATTTTCATTTCTTCTGCTACTTTTGCTATCTGTTCTTGGGATTCGAATTGAGATTGAAGAGCTTCATTGATTCTAAGTTTGAGAATCATCTTTTATCTCTCCTCTCAATTGTTCCAAGAATTGAATCTGAGTTTTCATTTACTGTTTTCATCTTGTTTTCTTCTGCAAATTGTTCTCTGTTGGATCAAGGAAGGAATTGAGATCTAGACTTGTTTTCTAGTCTCTTTGATCCCCTGAGATCTTCAACTTCATTTTGCAATTAAGTTGAGTTTCATTTCTGTTTTGCTTCTTCAAGCAATTTTACTTTTCTGTTTGAGATCTGCTGCAACTTACTTCATTCTATTTTCTCTGATTGATTGTACTTTGAATTCTCTTGTTTAATTTTGCATCCCAGCTCCCAAAGTCCCTTTACTATTCAAGCAATTTACATTTCTTGCACTTTAAGCTTCAGCCATTTACATTTCTTGCAATCCAAGTTTCAGCCATTTACATTACTTGTTCTTTAAGATTCAGCTCTCTTACTTCTCCTGCTCTTTAATTTACTGTCAACTCTCCCTCTCCCTTTTACTTTTATGCAATTTAGCTTCTGTTGGTTACAATACACTCAAATCATCAACTGTTTGCTTAACTAAATCAACCACCAAACTAAAATTGCTCAATCCTTCAATCCCTGTGGGATCGACCTCACTCATGTGAGTAATTACTACTTGATGCGACCCGGTACACTTGCCAGTGAGTTTTGTGTTGGATCGTTTTCCAACCCATCAAGTTTTTGGCGCCGTTGCCGGGGATTGACTAGATTAACAATTATTAAGGAAGGTGGTGGTCTAGATTAAGCACTTTTTCTTTGTTTTTCTTTATTTTTAACTAACACACTAACTATTTGAAGTTTTGCTAATCATCACTCCACTCTAGTAGTAGAGTGCAGTGTTCCTAGTTTTTCTGCTATTGTGTTTCTTGCTGTTTTGGTTGTATGACAGAAGCAAGGAGGGAGACCCCTACCTTCTGTGAGACTGACGAAAGAACTCTCAGGAGACTAAGAAGAGAAGCCAGAGGAAAGGGAGTCATTTGTGAAGAAGCTTCTGAAGAGGAATATCAAGAAATGGAAGGGAATCCATCCAACTCTAACCCACCAGAAGGAATAGCCAACAACAATCCACCTCAGAAAGAGTTTTAGCTTCTTATACGTTTGCTAATCCAAGGCATTGTGGGAGTAACATCCTTATCCCAAATGTCAATGAAAACAACTTTGAACTAAAACCACAACTCATCACTTTGGTACAAAATAATTGTTCCTATGGAGGAGGGCCACTTGAAGATCCAAATCAACACTTATCCACTTTTCTGAGGATTTGTGATACTGTCAAAACCAATGATGTGCATCCTGACATTTACAAGCTGTTGTTATTTCCATTTTCTCTCAAAGACAAAGCTACTCAATGGTTGGAGTCATTTTCAAGAGATAGCATCAACAATTGGGAAGATCTAATGAACAATTTCTTAGCCAAGTTCTATCCTCCCCAAAGGATCATTAGACTCAAAATGGAGGTCCAAACATTCACTCAGATGGATGGAGAGTCATTCTATGAGGCTTGGGAGAGATACAAGACCCTGATCAGAAAGTGCCCCCCTGAAATGTTCAATGAAATGAGACATACTTCAGAATTTTTATGAAGGCCTAACTCTGAAGGCTCAAGAAGCACTAGATCACTCAGCAGGAGGCTCTTTACAATTGATAAAGACTACAGAGGAGGCCCAAAATCTCATTGATATGGTGGCAAACAATCAATACTTCTTTTCTCATCAAAGACAACGCCAACCATCACAAAAAAAGGAGTGCTAGAGTTGGAAGGAGTGGACTCAATCCTAGCTCAAAATAAGATGATGCAGCAGCAAATTCAACAACAGTTTGAGCAAATGGCCAAGAGGATTGATAGCCTCCAAGTTGTAGCAGTGAATACAAGCCAACCATTAACCATATGGGGGCAGAATGAAGAAAGCCAAGAATATCAACAGCAGAAACAAATTCAATATGTACACAACCAAGGTTCAGGATCAAGTGAAGTCTGTGGTGACACTGACAATCCATCCTGGAAGAACCACCCCAACCTTAGATGAGGAGATAACCACAACCAAAATCAGCAACCATGACAAAGAAATTCAAACCAAAACAACTCAAGAAACAACCAGCAGAACACTAATCATAATCCATATAGAAAACCCCAAAATAATTACTCCAACTCCAATCATTATCCATCCAATAACCAAACCACCAACCACAACAACTATCATCCAACCTCAACAGCTCACAACCAACCACAAATCCCACAAGACTCTCAGAGAATCTCCAACTTGGAGATATTGATGGAAAAAATGATGAAACAGCAAGAACTTACAAACAAGAACAATAAAGCTTCCATAAGAAACATAGAAAGGCAGATTAGGCAGCTTTCCAAGCAAGCTGTGATTGAAAAGCCAACAAGCTCACTTCCAAGTGACACCATTCCAAGTCCTAAAGAAGAATGCAAAGCTATATAGCTAAAGAGTGGAAAACCTTGGTGAATGACAAGAAGCCAAGTGAGAATGATGAAGCCAGCAGCAAGAATGATGCTACACTCAACAAGGATGATCAAGAGAAGCCTGAAGAGGGAGAGAAGCAGCCACAAATCTCAAGAAAAGGGAAGCAAACAATGGAAGAATCATCTTAAGGACAGAAGCAAGTGGAGAAGACTTTCACACCTCCCTTGTCATACCCTCAAAGGTTCAACAAAGAGACTAAGGATCAACACTTCCCCAAATTCCTTGAAGTCTGCAAGAGATTGGAGATTAATATCCCCCTGGCCGAAGCATTAGAACAGATGCCTCTATATGCAAAGTTCTTGAAGGAGCTCATCAACAAAAAGAGAAGTTTCCATGAGAAGGAAACTATTATGCTCACACAAGAATGCAGTGCTGTAATTCAAAAAGGTTTCCCACCAAAACTCAAAGATCCTGGGAGCTTCTTCCTACCTTGTACCATTGGCAATATGATCATAAAAAAGGCACTCTGTGACTTAGGGGCTAGCATCAATCTAATCCCCTATTCCATTATGAGAAAGCTATGCATAGAGGAGGTAAAGTCCACACAGATGTCACTAGAGCTCGTGGACAAATCATTGGTATTTCCCAAAGGAGTAATTGAAAACCTTTTGCTCAAGGTGGATAAGTTCATATTCCCTACAGACTTTGTGATCCTGGATCTAGGAGAAGAAGGGAGTGAATCTATTATATTGGGAAGACCGTTCCTGGCAACAGCAAGAGTGATGAGCGGATAATTTATATGCTTTTTGGCATTGTTTTTAGTATGTTTTTAGTATATTTTAGTTAGTTTTTATTATATTCTTATTAGTTTTTAGTTAAAATTCACTTTTCTGGGCTTTACTATAAGTTTGTGTGTTTTTCTGTGATTTTAGGTATTTTCTGGCTGAAATTGAGGGACCTGAGCAAAAATCTGATTCAGAGGCTAAAAAGGACTGCAGATGCTGTAGGATTCTGACCTCCCTGCACTCGAAATGGATTTTCTAGAGCTACAGAAGCCCAATTGGCGCGCTCTCAACAGCTTTGGAAGGTAGACATCCTGGGCTTTCCAGCAATGTATAATAGTCCATACTTTACCTGAGATTTGATGGCCCAAACCGGCGTTGCAAATCAGCTTCAGAATTCCCGGCGTTTAACGCCGGAACTGGCATAAGAACTGGAGTTAAACGCCCAAACTGGCATAAAAGCTGGCGTTTAACTCTAGAAAAAGTCTCTACACATAAAAGCTTCAATGCTCAGCCCAAGCACACACGAAGTGGACCCCGAAAGTGGATTTTTACATCATTTACTCATTTCTGTATACCCTAGGTTACTAGTTCACTATTAATAGGATCTTTTGACATTGTATCAGTACATCATGACACTTTACACATTTCTCATTGTATCTTCTATAGCATGAGTCTCTAAACCCCATGGTTGGGGGTGAGGAGCTCTGCTGTGTCTTGATGGATTAATGCAATTACTACTGTTTTTCATCAATCACGCTTACTTCTATTCTAAGATATCACTTGTTCTTCAACTTGATGAATGTGATGATCCGTGACACTCATCATCATTCTCGCTTATGAATGTGTGCCTGACAACCACCTCCGTTCTACTTTAGATTGAGTGAATATCTCTTGGATTCTTTAATCAGAATCTTCGTGGTATAAGCTAGAATTGATGGCGGCATTTAAGAGAATCCGGAAGGTCTAAACCTTGTCTGTGGTATTCTGAGTAGGATTCAA
>NC_029772.3:71233112-71235560 GCF_000817695.3 Arachis duranensis | reverse complement strand
ACCCTACATATAGCTTGCCATGGAAGGAGCCTTGCGTGCATGAAGAAGAAGACAGTAGGAAAGCAGAGATTCAGAAGATAGAGCATCTCCAAAACCTCAACCTGTTCTCCATTATTGCAAAGCAAGTACTTATTTCATGTTCTTTCACTTTTTACAATCAATCCTGATAATTATTGATATCCTGACTAAGAGTTACAAGACAACCATAGCTTGCTTCAAGCCAACAATCTCCTTGGGATCGACCCTTACTCACGTAAGGTATTACTTGGACGACCCAGTGCACTTGCTGGTTAGTTGTGCGGAATTGCAAAAGTGTGATTGCAATTTCGTGCACCAAGTTTTTGACGCCGTTGCCGGGGATTGTTCGAGTTTGGACAACTGACGGTTTATCTTGTTGCTTAGATTAGGACTGTTTTATTTTTTTGTTGGTTTAGAGTCTTTTATTTGAGTTTAGTTTCATATTTTAAGTTTGGTATCAATTGCATGCTTTTGTTTTCTTTTATTTTTCGAATTTGCATATCTTTAGTCCTTTCTTGATCCTTAAAAATTCTAAGTTTGGTGTCTTTTTTGTGTTTTCCCTTAAGTTTTCGAAAAATTGTGTCTGATTTTCTAAAAATTTCAAGTTTGGTGTCATTTTGTTGTTTTTCTCTTTCCTCATTTCAAAAAAATCAAATCCTTTTCAAAATAATTTTCAATCATATCTTTTCAATTGCTAATTCCAAAATCTTTTAATTAACTAATTGATTTAGTTTTCAATTTTCTTTGATCGTATTTTTTTTAGTTTTCAAAAATTTATTTTATTTTCCTTTTGTTTTATTTTATTTTTTTCGGTCAACTAAAAAAAATTTTACTTTACTTGTGAATTCATATCATATTCCCTTTCTCCATCATAGACCTAAGTGGAATTGAACAGTCCAGAAGGACTCTCGGGTCATATGCTAACCCTATTACAACTACATATGGGAGTAGCATCTGTATACCTCCCATTAAAGCAAGCAGTTTTGAGCTAAATCCTCAACTCATTATCATGGTGCAGCAAAATTGCCAGTATTCCGATCTTCCACAGTATTCTGGCACAATTCTTACAAATTGCTGATACAGTATGTGATAAAGAGGTGGATCAGGATGTCTACAGACTATTACTGTTTCCATTTGCTGTAAAAGATCAAGCTAAGAGGTGGTTGAATAACCAACCTACAGCAAGCATAAAGACATGGAAACAGTTATCAGACAAATTTCTGAATCAATTTTACCCTCCAAAAAGGATGACACAGCTAAGGCTGGACATCCAAGGTTTTAAACAAGAGGATAATGAATCCCTTTATAATGCCTGGGAGAGGTATAGAGGTATGCTAAGAAAATGCCCCTCTGAAATGTTTTCAGAGTGGGTACAGTTAGACATATTCTACTATGGGCTTACAGAAAAAGCTCAGATGTCTCTAGACCACTCATCTGGTGGATCTATACATATGAGGAAGACGATTGAAGAGGCTCAAGAGCTTATAGATACTGTTGCTAGAAATCAATATTTGTACTCTAGCAATGAGTTCTCTACAAAAGAAGAAGTTATGGCAGTAGCCATTGATCCTAATCCTCAAGAACAGATGGTTGAGCTTAATTAGCAATTACACCTGATGACAAAACAGTTAGCAGAATTTAAAGAGATGCTCCAAGAAACGAAAACTGCTAACAAGAACATAGAATCACAGTTGAATCAGGCAAAAACAGCAGTTATCTAAACAGATAACAGAAGAATGCCAAGCAGTTCAACTGAGAAATGGGAAGACATTGAATAACACTGCTCAAAGTAGCAAGAAGCCAATAAAGGAACAATTGACAGAAGATAACCAAACCACCGTCCAAAATCCCTCTGAGGACAGTAAGAGCCCAGAGATGAATACTCTTGGCGTCCAAACGCCAGAAAGGGGGGAAAAACTGGCGTTAAACACCCATTCCCTGCCCAGTTCTGGCGTTCAAACGCTAGAAAAGGGGGAAAAGTTGGCGTTAAACGCCCATTCTTCACCCAATCCTGGCATTCAAACGCCAATGGGGAATCAGACACCTGAGAGTGCTGATAGTAACCCCTCTAAAAAGGCTTCTCCAACCACCTCTGTAAGGAATAAACCTGCAGCAACTAAGGTTAAAGAATATAAAGCCAAGATGCCTTATCCTCAGAAACTCTGCCAAGCGGAACAGGATAAACAATTTGCTCGCTTTGCAGACTATTTAAGGACTCTTGAAATAAAGATTCTGTTTGCAGAGGCACTTGAGCAAATACCTTCTTGTGCTAAGTTCATGAAAGAGATCTTAAGTCATAAGAAGGATTGGAGAGAAACTGAAAAAGTGTTTCTCACTGAAGAATGCAGCGCAATCATTCTGAAAAGCTTACCAGAAAAGCTTCAAGATCCAGGAAGCTTTATGATACCATGCACATTAGAAGGTGCTTGC
>NC_029772.3:71230979-71232928 GCF_000817695.3 Arachis duranensis | reverse complement strand
GAGGACATGATTGTCAAGGTTGGGCCATTCGCCTTTTCAACTGACTTTGTAGTGCTGGAGATGGAGGAGCACAAGAGTGCAACTCTCATTCTAGGAAGACCTTTCCTAGCAACTGGACGAACTCTCATTGATGTACAAAAAGGGGAAGTAACCTTGAGAGTCAATGAGGATGAGTTCAAGTTGAATGCTGTAAAAGCTATGCAGCACCCAGACACACCAAATGACTACATGGGCGCTGACATTATTGACTCTTTGGTGGAAGAGATCAATATGACTGAAAGTCTAGAATCAGAGCTAAAGGACATCTTCAAGGATGTTCAGCCTGATCAGGAAGAACCAGAGGAAACAAAAGAATTTTTGAAAATTCCTCAAGAGGAGGATAAGCCTCCCAAACTTGAGCTCAAACCACTACCACTATCCCTGAAGTATGCATTTCTGGGAGAGGGTGACACTTTTCCAGTGATCATAAGCTCTGCTTTAAATCCGCAGGAAGAGGAAGCACTGATTCAAGTGCTAAGGACACACAAGACAGCTCTTGGGTGGTCCATAAGTGATCTTAAGGGCATTAGCCCAGCAAGATGCATGCACAAGATCCTATTGGAGGATAATGCCAAAGCAGTGGTTCAACCACAAAGGCGGCTAAATCCAGCCATAAAGGAGGTGGTACAGAAAGATGTCACTAAATTACTAGAGGCTGGAATTATTTATCCTATTTCTGATAGCCCCTGGGTGAGCCCTGTCCAAGTTGTCCCCAAAAAGGGAGGCATGACAGTGGTTCATAATGAAAAAAATGAACTGGTTCCTACAAGAACAGTCACAGGGTGGTGTATGTGTATTGACTAAAGAAGGCTCAATACAGCCACTAGAAAGGATCATTTTTCTTTACCATTCATAGACCAAATGCTAGAAAGACTAGCTGGTCATGATTATTACTGCTTTTTGAATGGCTATTCAGGTTACAACCAAATTGCAGTAGATCCTCAAGACCAAGAGAAAACAGCATTCACTTGCCCTTCTGGCATGTTTGCCTACAGGAGGATGCCTTTTGGTCTATGTAATGCTCCTGAAACCTTTCAGAGATGCATGCTATCCATCTACTCTGATATGGTGGAGAAATTCATGGAAGTCTTCATGGATGCCTTCTCAGTATATGGAGACTCATTCAGCTCCTGTCTTAACCACCTAGCACTTGTCCTGAAAAGGTGCCAAGAGACTAACCTGGTTTTAAACTGGGAGAAATGTCACTTTATGGTGACTGAAGGAATTGTCCTTGGGCACAAAATTTCAAGCAAGGAAATAGAGGTGGATAAGGCAAAGGTAGAGGTAAGTGAAAAATTACCACCACCTGCCAATGTTAAGGCAATCAGAAGCTTTCTGGGGCATGCAGGATTCTACAGAAGGTTTATAAAGGATTTTTCGAAAATCGCAAAACCTCTGAGCAACCTGCTAGCTGCTGACACACCATTTGTGTTTGACACACAGTGTCTGCAGGCATTTGAGACCCTAAAAGCTAAGCTGGTCCAGCACCAGTCATCTCTGCACCAGACTGGACATTGCCATTCGAACTAATGTGTGATGTCAGTGACCATGCCATTGGTGCAGTATTGGGACAGAGGCATAACAAGCTTCTGCACGTCATTTATTATGCAAGCCGTGTTCTAAATGATGCACAGAAGAATTACACAACCACAGAAAAAGAGTTACTTGCAGTGGTCTATGCCATTGACAAGTTTAGATCCAATCTAGTAGGATCAAAGGTGATTGTGTACGCAGACCATGCTACTCTTAAGTACTTACTCACAAAGCAGGATTCAAAACCCAGGCTCATAAGATGGGTGTTGCTTCTGCAAGAGTTTGATATAGAAATAAGAGACAGAAAAGGGATAGAGAACCAAGTAGCTGATCATCTGTCCCGAATAGAACCAGTAGCTGGGGCGTCCCTCCCTTCT
>NC_029772.3:71229617-71230833 GCF_000817695.3 Arachis duranensis | reverse complement strand
GAAAGAAATTAATTTCAGATGCCAAGTACTACCTATGGGATGAGCCGTATCTCTTTAAGAGATGTGCAGACGGAATGATCCGCAGATGTGTATCCAGAGAGGAAGCACAAAGGATCCTATGGCACTGCCATGGATCACAATATGGGGGACATTTTGTAAGTAAGCGAACAGCCACTAAGGTCCTCCAATGTGGCTTCTACTGGCCTACTCTCTATAGAGATGCCCGAGAGTTTGTGCGTAACTGTGACAGCTGCCAAAGAGCTAGTAACTTACCTCATGGATACGCCATGCCTCAACAAGGGATCTTAGAGATTGAATTGTTTGATGTATGGGGGATTGACTTCATGGGTCCGTTCCCACCATCATACTCAAACACTTACATTCTGGTGGCAGTGGACTATGTATCTAAGTGGGTAGAAGCAATTGCTACACCCACTAATGATACTAAGACCGTGCTGAAATTCTTCCAGAAACACATCTTCAGCAGATTTGGTGTTCCCAGAGTCCTAATCAGTGATGGGGTACTCATTTCTGCAATAAACAGCTTTACTCTGCTATGGTGCGATATGGAATTAGCCACAAAGTGGCAAACTCGTATCATCCACAGACAAATGGGCAAGCTGAAGTCTCTAACAGAGAGCTAAAAAGAATCCTAGAACGGACTGTAAATGCCCGTAGAAAGGATTGGGCAAAGAGCTTGGATGATGCTCTGTGGGCATACAGAACAGCATTCAAGACTCCAATAGGAACGCATACAGAACAGCATTCAAGACTCCTATAGGAACCTCTCCATACCAACTTGTGTTTGGCAATGTCTGTCATCTGCCCGTGGAACTGGAACATAAAGCCTACTGGGCAACCAGATTCCTAAACCTAGATGCTAAGTTAGCTGGTGAAAAAAGATTGCTCTAGCTTAATGAACTAGATGAATTTAGACTCAGTGCCTTTGAAAATGCAAAGATTTATAAGGAAAAGGCAAAGAAGTGGCAAGACAAGAAGTTGTCATCCAGAGTCTTTGAGCCAGGACAAAAAGTTCTGCTCTTCAACTCTAGGCTCAGATTGTTCCCAGGAAAACTTAAATCCCGCTGGAGGGGTCCGTATGTGATTACAGGAGTATCACCATATGGATATGTTGAGCTTCAGGATACTGATTCTGACAAAAAGTTCATTGTTAATGGACAGAGGATCAAGCATTATCTTGAAAGCAATTTTGAGC
>NC_029772.3:71226777-71229475 GCF_000817695.3 Arachis duranensis | reverse complement strand
CGGCGTTTAACGCCAGTAAAGGTGCCATTTTGGGCGTTAAACGCCAGAATGGGCACCATTCTGGGCGTTTAACGCCAGGTGTGCAGCATCCTCGGCATTTAGCAAAACGCCTAGTGATGAAAGGGATTCTGGCGTTTAACGCCAGCCAGGGTACCTGGCTGGGCGTTAAACGCCCACAATGGCAAGCATTTGGGCGTTAAACGCCAGAATGGATACCATTCTGGGCGTTTAACGCCAGAAAGGTGGGGGACGAAGATTTCGCTTTCTAATCAAAATTTTTTTTCAATTTTCTTGTTTTGATCCATAATTTTCTACATAAACACATTTCAAACTTTCATCATTCACCTTCAAATTTTCAAAAATTAAAATCATTCTTCAAATCTCTCTCAAATCCTTCACAAATCTTCTTCAAAAACTCAAATTTTTCTCAAATTCTTTCCATATCTTCTCAAATCTCCTTCAAAATTTTCGAAATCTCTCCCCCTCCCTTATAAATACACGTTCGGCCACCCCTTTCTTCCCACCATTCGAATTTGCTCTCCTCCTCTCTCCCCTCTTTCCTTTCTTTTGCTTGAGGACAAGCAAACCTCTAAGTTTGGTGTGGTTTTCCATGATCACTAAGCCAAGATTCATCAAGATCATGGCTCCTAAGGGAAAACAAACCAATTTAAGAGGCAAGAAAGAGAATAATCCAAAGAGTCTTTGGAATCAAGAGAAGTTCTTAACCAAAGAACATGAAGACCATTATCACAAAATAATGGGTCTGAGGTTAGTGATCCCGGAAGTCAAATTCGATCTAAAAGAAGATGAATATCCGTGGATCCAAGAGCAAATTCGAAACAGAGGATGGGAAGTTCTAACCAATCCTGAGATAAAGGTTGGAAGAAATATGGTTCAGGAATTCTACTCAAATCTGTGGCTGACAGATAAGCACAGAATGACTGGAACTGCTTTCCATACGTACAGAACCATGGTCAGAGGGAAAGTTATCTACTTCCATCTGGACAAAATAAGAGAGGTCTTCAAATTGCCTCAACTGCAAGATGATCCTGAATCCTTTAATAGGATAATGGTGAGAGCAGATAAGGGGTTGGATCAAGTTCTAGAGGACATTTGCCTCCCTGGAACTAAGTGGATAACCAATTCAAAAGGTGTCCCGAACCAACTCAAGAGGGGAGACCTCAAACCAATTGCAAGAGGCTGGCTAGACTTTATTGGGCGTTCCATATTGCCCACTAGCCGAATCTTCTTCAAAAACTCAAATTTTTCTCAAATTCTTTCCATATCTTCTCAAATCTCCTTCCAATTTTTCGAATTTGCTCTTCTCCTCTCTCTCCTCTTTCCTTTCTTTTGCTTGAGGACAAGCAAACCTCTAAGTTTGGTGTGCTTTTCCCCTTGCTCTGTAAAGAGGCTGGGGTGAAGATGGGAGTAGATGAATTCATCCCAATTGAACATCCAATCACCAAGAAGTCAATGGAAGGACAAATGCAAGACAACTCCATCAAAAAGAGAGCGCAGGAGTTCCTCCCTGAATTTCCTGAAATTGACTACTGGGCCAGCCTAGAAGCATCTATCACCAAGCTGCAAGAAACTATGGAACAACTTAAGGAAAAACAGTAGAATCAGAACTGCATGCTCTGCAAATTGCTGAAGGAACAAGAGAAGCAGGGGCGTGAACTTCAAGAGTTAAAATGCCAAAAGCTCACCCCACAAGTTGAGGGAGCATCCACTTCTCAAAATCAAGGTTGTTGAGTCCTAACTCTGTGATAACCTCTATCATTAGGAGTCTATTTAAATTTTTGTTTTCTATTAGTCTTATTTTATATCTATCTTTGAGTCTTGTTCTTAATTCCTGATTAATAAAATTTAAGGTTCATGTCTTAAAGCTATGAATGTCCTATTAATCCATCACCTCTCTTAAAAGAAAAATGCTCTAATCACAAAAGAACAAGAAGTACAGGATTTCAAATTCATCTTTGAAACTAGTTGAATTAGTTTGATGTGGTGACAATACTTTTTGTTTTCTGAATGAATGCTTGAACAGTGCATATATCTTTTGAACTTGTTGCTTTAAGAATGTTAAAATTGTTGGCTCTTGAAAGAATGATGGAAAAGGAGAAATGTTATTGAGGATCTGAAAAATCATCAAATTGATTCTTGAAGCAAGAAAAAGCAGTGAAAAAAATGAAAAAAGATGAGAAAAGAAAAAAAATAATAAAGTTGTGATCCAAGGCAAAAAGAGTGTGCTTAAGAACCCTGGACACCTCTAATTGGGGACTCTAGCAAAGCTGAGTCACAATCTGAAAAGGTTCACCCAAATATGTGTCTGTGGCATGACTGTATCCGGTGGTAATACTGGAAGACAAAGTGCTTTGGGCCACAGCCAAGACTCACAAAGTAGCTATGTTCAAGAATCATCAAATTTAACTAGGAGAATCAATAACACTATCTGAGTTCTGAGTTCCTATAGATGCCAATCATTCTAAACTTCAAAGGATAAATTGAGATGCCAAAACTGTTCAGAAGCAAAAAGCTACTAGTCCCGCTCATCTAATTGGAGCTAAGTTTCTTTGATATTTTGGAGTCTATAGTACATTCTCTTCTTTTTATTTTATTTTTATTTTCAGTTGCTTGGGGACAAGCAACAATTTAAGTTTGGTGTTGTGATGAGCGGATAATTTATACGCTTTTTGGCATT
>NC_029772.3:71225568-71226646 GCF_000817695.3 Arachis duranensis | reverse complement strand
TGGCTGAAATTGAGGGTCCTGAGCAAAAATCTGATTCAGAGGCTAAAAAGGACTGCAGATGCTGTTGGATTCTGACCTCCCTGCACTCGAAATGGATTTTCTGGAGCTACAGAAGCCCAATTGGCGCACTCTCAACGGCGTTGGAAGGTAGACATCCCGGGCTTTCCAGCAATGTATAATAGTTCATACTTTGCCCGAGATTTGATGGCCCAAACCGGCGTTGCAAATCAGCTTCAGAATTCCCGATGTTTAACGCTGGAACTGGCATAAGAATTGGAGTTAAACGCCCAAACTGGCATATAAGCTGGCGTTTAACTCCAGAAAAAGTCTCTACACATAAAAGCTTCAATGCTCAGTCCAAGCACACACGAAGTGGACCCCGAAAGTGGATTTTTATGTCATTTACTCATTTCTATATACCCTAGGTTACTAGTTCACTATTAATAGGATCTTTTGACATTGTATCTGTACATCATGACACTTTACACGTTTCTCATTGTATCTTCTACAGCATGAGTCTCTAAACCCCATGGTTGGGGGTGAGGAGCTCTGCTGTGTCTTAATGGATTAATGCAATTACTACTGTTTTTCATCAATCACTTGTTCTTCAACTTGATGAATGTGATGATCCGTGACACTCACCATCATTCTCACTTATGAACGTGTGCCTGACAACCACCTCCGTTCTACTTTAGATTGAGTGAATATCTCTTGGATTCTTTAATTAGAATCTTCGTGGTATAAGCTAGAATTGATGGCGGCATTCAAGAGAATCCGGAAGGTCTAAACCTTGTTGTGGTATTCTGAGTAGGATTCAAGGAATGAATGACTGTGACGAGCTTCAAACTCCTGAGGGCTGGGCGTTAGTGACAGACGCAAAAGAATCACTGGATTCTATTTGATGAGCGGATAATTTGTACGCTTTTTGGCATTGTTTTTAGTATGTTTTTAGTATAATTTAATTAGTTTTTAGTATATTTTTAGTAGTTTTTAGTTAAAATTCACTTTTCTGGACTTTACTATGAGTTTGTGTGTTTTTCTGTGATTTCAGGTATTTTCTGACTGAAATTGAGGGTCC
>NC_029772.3:71225066-71225509 GCF_000817695.3 Arachis duranensis | reverse complement strand
TGCAAAAATCTGATTCAGAGGCTGAAAATGACTGCAGATGCTGTTGGATTCTGACCTCCCTGCACTCGAAGTAGATTTTCTGGAGCTACAGAAGCCCAATTGGCGCGCTCTCAATGGCGTTGGAAAGTAGACATCCTGGGCTTTCAGCAATGTATAATATTCCATACTTTGCCCGAGATTTGATGGCCCAAACTGGCGTTGCAAATCAGCTTCAAAATTCCTAGCGTTTAACGCTGGAACTGGCATAAAAATTGGAGTTAAACGCCCAAACTGGCATGAAAGCTGGCGTTTAACTCCAGAAAAAGTCTCTACACATGAAAGCTTCAATGCTCAGCCCAAGCACACACTAAGTGGACCCAGAAGTGGATTTTTACGTCATTTACTCATTTCTGTACACCCTAGGCTACTAGTTTACTATTAATAGGATCTTTTGACATTGTATC
>NC_029772.3:71223778-71224957 GCF_000817695.3 Arachis duranensis | reverse complement strand
GATTCTATTCCGGCCTGATTGAGAACCGATAGATGGATAGCCGTGCCGTGACAGGGTGCGTTGAACATTTCCACTGACAGGATGAGAGGTAGCCATTGACAACGGTGAAACCCTTGCATACAGCTTGCCATGGAAGGAGCCTTGCGTGCTTGAAGAAGAATACAGTAGGAAAGCAGAGATTCAGAAGATGGAGCATCTCCAAAACCTCAACATGTTCCCCATTACTGCAAAACAAGTACTTATTTCATGTTCTTTTGCTTTTCACAATCAACCTTGATAATTATTGATATCCTGACTAAGATTTACAAGATAACCATAGCTTGCTTCAAGCCGACAATCTCCGTGGGATCGACCCTTACTCACGTAAGGTATTACTTGTACGACCCAGTGCACTTGCTGGTTAGTTGTGCGGGGTTGCAAAAGTGTGATTGTAATTTCGTGCACCAAGTTTTTGGCGCCGTTTCCGGGGATTGTTCGAGTTTGGACAACTGACGGCTTATCTTGTTGCTTAGATTAGGACTGTTTTATTTTTGTTGGTTTAGAGTCTTTTATTTGAGTCTAGTTTCATATTTTAAGTTTCGTGTCAATTGCATGCCTTTGTTTTCTTTTAATTTTTCGAATTTGCATGTTCTTAGTCCTTTCTTGTTCTTTAAAAATTCTAAGTTTGGTGTCCTCCTTGTGTTTTTCCTTTAAGTTTTCGAAAATTAGTGTTTGATTTCTAAAAATTTTAAGTTTGGTGTCATTTTGTTGTTTTTCTCTTTCCTCTTTTCAAAAATCAAATCTTTTTCATAAAAACTTTTCAATCATATCTTTCTAATTGCTAATCTCAAAATCTTTTTAATTAACTAATTGATTCAGTTTTCAATTTGCTTTGATCTTATTCTCTTTTAATTTTCGATTTTTTTATTTTATTTTCCTTTTGTTTTTATTTCATTTTTCGGTCAATAAAAAAAATATTTTTATCTACTTGCAATCCATATTATTTCCCTTATCCATCATGGACATAAGTGGAATTGAACAGTCCAGAAGGACTCTGGGGTCATATGCTAACCCCATTACAGCTGCATATGGGAGTAGCATCTGTACACCTCCCATCAAAGCAAGCAGCTTTAAACTAAATCCTCAACTCATTATCATAGTACAGCAAAATTGCCAGTATTCCGGTCTTCCACAGGAAGA
>NC_029772.3:71221674-71222812 GCF_000817695.3 Arachis duranensis | reverse complement strand
CTTGGAGCAAGTATCAATCTAATACCTGCATCCACTATCAGAAAGCTTGGGTTAACTGAAGAAGTCAAACCAACCCGGATATGCCTCCAACTTGCTGATGGCTCCATTAAATATCCATCAGGCATAATAGAGGACATGATTGTCAAGGTTGGGCCATTCACCTTTCCAACTGACTTTGTGGTGCTGGAAATGGAGGAGCACAAGAGTGCAACTCTCATTCTAGGAATACCTTTCCTAGCAACTGGATGAACTCTTATTGATGTACAAAAAGGGGAAGTAACCCTGAGAGTCAATGAGGATGAGTTCAAGTTGAATGCTGTAAAAGCTATGCAACATCCAGACACACCAAATGACTGCATGGGCGCTGACATTATTGACTCTTTGGTGGAAGAGATCAATATGACTGAAAGCCTAACTCTCTGGTAGAAGAGATCAATATGACTGAAAGCTTAGAATCAGAGCTTGAGGACATCTTCAAGGATGCTCAATCTGATCAAGAAGAACCAGAGGAAACAAAGGAATTTTCGAAAATTCCTCAGGAGGAGGATAAGCCTCCCAAACCTAAACTCAAACCACTACCACCAATAACACTATCTGAGTTCTGAGTTCCTATAGATGCCAATCATTCTGAGCTTCAAAGGATAAAGTGAGATGCCAAAACTGTTCAGAAGCAAAAAGCTAAAAGTCCCGCTCATCTAATTAAGACTGGTCTTCATAGATGTTTTCAAAATTTATTGTATATTCTCTTCTTTTTATCCTATTTTGTTTTTAGTTGCTTGGGGACAAGCAACAATTTAAGTTTGGTGTTGTGATGAGCGGATAATTTATACGCTTTTTGGCATTATTTTTAGATAGTTTTTAGTAAGATCTAGCTACTTTTAGGGATGTTTTCATTAGTTTTTATGCAAAATTCACATTTTTGGACTTTACTAAGACCTCATGGGATGTTTCCCAGATAAGAAGGAGTTCCCTAAAGGAATCTGAGGCTCATATAAAGACCATAGAGATTCCATTAAACCTCCTTCTGCAATTCATGAGCTTTGAAAACTATTCTTCCTCTGAAGAGGATGAAGATGTAACTGGAGAGCAAGTTGCTCAATATCTAGGAGCTATCATGAAGCTGAATGCCAAGTTGTTT
>NC_029772.3:71195274-71221341 GCF_000817695.3 Arachis duranensis | reverse complement strand
CGGCATTCAAGAGAATCCGGAAGGTCTAAACCTTGTCTGTGGTATTCTGAGTAGGATTCAAGGATTGAATGACTGTGACAAGCTTCAAACTCGCGATTGTGGGGCTTTAGTGACAAACGCAAAAGAATCATTGGATTCTATTCCAGCCTGATTGAGAACCGACAGATGGATAGCCGTGCCGTGACAGGGTGCGTTGAACATTTCCACTGAGAGGATGGGAGGTAGCCACTGACAACGGTGAAACCCTTGCATACAGCTTGCCATGGAAGGAGCCTTACGTGCTTGAAGAAGAATACAGTAGGAAAGTAGAGATTCAGAAGATGGAGCATCTCCAAAACCTCAACCTGTTCCCCATTACTGCAAAACAAGTACTTATTTCATGTTCTTTTGCTTTTCACAATCAACCTTGATAATTATTGATATCCTGACTAAGATTTACAAGATAACCATAGCTTGCTTCAAGCCGACAATCTCCGTGGGATCGACCCTTACTCACGTAAGGTATTACTTGGACGACCTAGTGCACTTGCTGGTTAGTTGTGCGGGGTTGCAAAAGTGTGATTGCAATTTCGTGCACCACTATTCCAACTCGATTGAGAACCGACAGATGATTAGCCGTGCTGTGACAGAGCGCGTTGAACATTTTCACTGAGAGGATGGGAGTAGCCATTGACAATGATGAAACCCTACATAGAGCTTGCCATGGAAGGAGCCTTGCGTGCATGAAGAAGAAGACAGTAGGAAAGCAGAATTCAGAAGATAGAGCATCTCCAAAACCTCAACCTGTTCTCCATTACTGCAAAGCAAGTACTTATTTCATGTTCTTTCACTTTTTACAATCAATCCTGATAATTATTGATATCCTGACTAAGAGTTACAAGACAACCATAGCTTGCTTCAAGCCAACAATCTCTGTGGGATCGACCCTTACTCACGTAAGGTATTACTTGGACGACCTAGTGCACTTGCTGGTTAGTTGTGCGGAATTGCAAAAGTGTGATTGTAATTTTGTGCACCAAAGAGCCATTATAGATATTGAACAAGGAGAACTGACCCTAAGAGTACATGATGAAAGCATTACCCTGAATGTCTTTCCAGAAGCACAGCATAATGAGGAAAATGAGGAATGCATGGAAGCTGACAAAGAAGACTTACAGTGGAAGGAAGAAACCAACAAGATACTCATTAATCCCCTTCCAAAGCAAGAAACAAGCAACAAAGTAGAACAAAAGGAGAATGTGCAGAGTGATGAGGGAAAGCAAGAAGAAAATGAGGTGTTAGCCAATGAGAAGGCAAATTCCAAAATGCAGCCCACTGTCAAAGGAGAAGGATCACCAAAAAGGATAAGGAAAAGCAAGAAAAAAACTCAAAAAGGGTGGAAGAACAAAAAGATCCCAACTAAGGGATTCTCAAAGGGAGATGAGGTACATCTAATCTACCAACAGCTGGGGGCAAAACAACAAGCTGATGATTACTACACTGTCAGTAGGATACTCTCACTAGAGTATGCAGAGATTAAGCATCAAGGCATTGGAAGGAAGCTTACTGTGAGGGGAGACAAGCTGAGACACTACAGTCATCAACCACCATAATGAAGGCCCAATGTCAAGCTAGTGACAGTAAAAGAACGCTACATGGGAGGCAACCCATGATTTAAGATTTTTGCTCTGATTCTAATTTCAATAATCAATGACCCTTCTAGCATTAATTTGAGTTCTCATGAATATATTTGATACTTGCGTACATGGTCTTGAAGCATATGTTAGACTTCTAAGTTTGGTGTGCCTGAAGGCACTCCAAAATAGCTTTTCAAGATTCTTAGAATATATGCTTACTTAATTAGGTGGAGCATTGGCGCACGAAGTTTTTGAATCTCAATATCAAAATCAAGATTTCTTATGATCTCGTACCACTAACTAGCAAGTGCGCTGGGTCGTCCAAGTAATACCTTATGTGAGTAAGGGTCGATCCCACGGAGATTATTGGTTTGAAGCAAGCTATGTTTATTTTATTATTCTTAGTCAGGATATCAATTAAAATTATCAGTTTGAATTATTAGAAAAATAAAAGAGCGTGAAATAAATAATTGTTACTTTAATAATGGAGAATATGTTGGAGTTTTGGAGATTCTTCGTCTGCTTTATTTCAGCTTTTCTCTTGTAATCCTCTTCCCACACGCAAGGTTCCTTCCATGGCAAGCTCTATGTAGGGTGTCACCATTGTCAATGGCTACTTCCCATCCTCTCAGTGAAAACGGTCCAAATGCTCTGTCACAGCACGGCTAATCATCTGTCGGTTCTCAATCAAGTTGGAATAGAATCCAATGATTCTTTTGCGTCTGTCACTAACGCCCAGCCTTCAGGAGTTTGAAGCTCATCACAGTCATCCAATCCCAGAATCCTACTCAGAATACCACAGACAAGGTTTAGACTTTCCAGATTCTCATGAATGCCGCCATCAATCCGGCTTATACCACGAAGATTCTGGTTAAGGAATCTAAGAGATACTCATTCAATCTGATGTAGAACGGAGGCGGTTGTTAGGCATACGTTCATGGATTGAGGAAGGTGATGAGTGTCACGGATCATCACCTTCTTCATAGTTAAGCGCGAATGAACATCTTAGATAAGAACAAGCGTGTTTGAATGGAAAACAGGAGTAATTGCATTAATTCATCGAGATGCTGCAGAGCTCCTCACCCCCAACAATGGAGTTTAGAGACTCATGCCGTCAAAGAGTATAAAATTCAGATCTAAAAATTTCATGAGAAACAAAATAAATCTCTAAAAGTTATTTAAATACTAAACTAGTAACCTAGGTTTACAGAGAATGAGTAGACTAAGATAATTGGTGCAGAAATCCACTTCTGGGGCCCACTTGGTGTGTGATGGGGCTGAGACTTAAGCCTCTCACGTGCTTGGGCTGTTTCTGGAGTTGAATGCCAGGTTGTAACGTGTTTTGGGCGTTGAACTCCAACTTGTAACCTGTTTCTGGCGCTGAACGCCAGACTGCAACATGAAACTGGCGTTGAACACCAGTTTATGTCATCTATCTTCGCGAAAAGTATGGACTATTATATATTGTTGGAAAGCCCTAGATGTCTACTTTCTAAACCAATTGAGAGCGTGCCAATTGGACTCCTGTAGCTCCAAAAAATCCATTCTGAGTGAAGGGAGGTCAGAATCCAACAGCATCAGCAGTCCTTTTTCAGCCTAAATCAGATTTTTGCTCAGCTCCCTCAATTTCAGCCAAAAAATACATGAAATCACAGAAAAATACACAAACTCATAGTAAAATCCAGAAATATGATTTTTTCCTAAAAACTAATAATATTCTACTAAAAACTAATTAAAACATACTAAAATCTACATGAAATTACCCCCAAAAAGCGTATAAAATATCCGCTCATCACAACACCAAACTTAAACGGTTGCTTGTTCCCAAGCAACTAGATAAATAAAATAGGATAAAAAGAAATTAAGAAGCAATAATATCTCAGAGTTTTAATTGAAGCCCATATTCTAATTAGATGAGCGGGGTTAGTAGCTTTTTGCTTCTGAACAGTTTTGGCATCTCACTTTATCCTTTGAAATTCAGAATGATTGGCATCCATAGGAACTCAGAGTTCAGATAGTATTATTGATTCTCCTAGTGTAGTATGTTGATTCTTGAACACAGTTACTTTATGAGTCTTGGTCGTGGCCCTAAGCACTTTGTTTTCCAATATTACCACCGGATACATAAATGCCACAGACACATAATTGGGTGAACCTTTTCAGATTGTGACTTAGCATTGCTAAAGTCCCCAATTAGAGGTATCCAGAGTTCTTAAGCACACTCTTTTACCTTGGATCATGACTTTAACCACTTAGTCTCAAGCTTTTCACTTGGACCTGCATGCCACAAGCACATGGTTAGGGACAGCTTGATTTAGCCGCTTAGGCCTGGAATTACTTCCTTGGGCCCTCCTATCCACTGATGCTCAAAGTCTTGGATCCTTTTCACCCTTGCCTTTTGGTTTTAAGGGCTATTGGCTTTTTTTTTTCTTGATCCAATGATTCCTTGTAAATTTTTTTTTTCACTGCTTTTTCTTGCTTCAAGAATCAAATTCATGATTTTTCAGATCATCAATAATGTTTTTCGTGTTCCTCATTCTTTCAGGAGCCAATAATTTTAACATTCATGAAATTCAAGATCAAAAATATGCACTGTTCAAGCATTCATTCAAAAGACAAAAAGTATTGCCACCACATATAATTAATTGTAATTTTTTTCTTAAAGAACTCGAAAAAATTATTGCCTCTTTATTCTAAAAATCTACTATTTTATTCATGTTTGATGATGATGAGAAAAATAAATTATAACTTAATTGGAAATAAAACCAAAATAGATATGCTAATTACTACTACTCCTATATAACTTCTAAGGTAAATTCTTATAATAGCACTATCACAGAGTTAAAGATAAAATTAAAACTCAACAACCTGTATTTTGGGAAGTGGATGTTCCTCTAGTCTGTGGGGTGCTTGGTCCTTCAAGAATTAATTTCTGACGCTTCAGCTCTCTCAAGTCACGCCCTTGCTCCTCTTGTTCCCTAAGCAATTTGCAAAGCATGCTACTTTGATTATTCTGTTCTTCCTTTTTTTTTTTGGTTCATAGCTTCTTGTAATTTGGAAACAGATGCCTCAAGATGCTCCCAATATTCGAATTGAGGGAGTTCTGGGAGGAATTCTTGTGCTCTCCTCTTGATTGGGTCATCCTGCAACTGTTGTCTTTCCATTGATATTTTAGTGATTGGCCGCTCAACTAAGATATACTCAGTTATTCCCATCCTCACTCCAGCATCTTTGTAGAGCATAGAAATTAAGCTTGGATAGGCCAATTTGGCATCTTTGGAGTTCTTGTTTGCTATTTTGTAGAGTTCACACGAGATTAGCTGATGAACCTCTACTTCTCTTCCCAATATGATGCAGTGAATCATCACTGCTCTTTTAACAATGACTTCAGAACGGTTGCCGGTGGACAATATAGAACGCCCAATGAATTCCAGCCAGCCTCTGGCAATTGGTTTGAGATCTTCCCTCTTGAGTTGATTTGGGATGCCAGTGGTGCTGGTGGTCTACCTGGCTCTATGGATGCATATATCCTCTAGAATCTTGTCTAGGCCTTTGTTTACCCTCATCATTCTCCTGTTAAAGGAGTCTGGGTCATCTTTCAGTTGAGGAAGCTTAAAGATCTCCCTGATTTTGTCCGGGTGGATGTGAACAATCTTTCCTCTGACCAAGGTTCGATAGTCATAGAGGGCAGTTCCAGTTATTCTTTTCTAGTCTGTCTACCACAGATTAGCGTAGAACTCCTGAACTATATTCCTTCCCACTTTTGTTTCAGGATTAGCTAGGATTTCCCAGTTCCTGTTTCGAATTTGCTCTTGGATCTCTGGATATTCATCTTCTTTCAGATCGAACTTGACTTCCGGGATCACTGATCTTAGACCCATTATTTTGTAGTAATGGTCTGAATGTTCTTTGGTTAAGAACTTCCATTGATTCCATAGTGGTTTTGGAATATTCTCTTTCTTGCCTCTTGGAGTGGGTTGTTTTCCTTTAGGAGCCATGATCTTAGTGATTATGTTTTTGTGATCACGGATAAACACACCAAACTTAGAGGTTTGCTTGTCCTCAAGCAAAAGAAAAGAAAGGAGAGGGATAGGAGGAGAGCAAGTGTGGAATGGTGGATTATGGGAGGGGCGCCGAATGTGGATATAAAGGGGAGAGGGTGGGTTTCGAAAATAAGAAAAAAGATAAGATAGAAGATATGATTTATAAAAGATAAATATAATAAGAAAAAGATATAATTTAAAAAGATATGAATGATATTTAAAAATAAATTTGAAATTTATAATTTGAAAAAGATTTTAAAAGATAATTAAGTTGGGAAAGAGCTTGGAAAAAGAGTTGGATTGGATTGAAAATCAATTGGCTTTATGGATTAAGATGCATGTAAAATCTTTGAAGTAGGGATTTCAGAAATTAGAGATTTTAGAAATTAGGATTAAAATTTTTGGAATTGAAGGATGATATTTTGAAACATGTTTATGCAAGAAATCATGAATTGAAACATAAAAATTAGAAAATTTGTGAAGAAAAATGAATTTTACCTCCTCCTCACCATTCTGGCATTAAACACCCAAACGCTGCATGTTTTGGGCGTTTAACGCCCAATTGCTGCTTCTCTTGGGCGTTCAACGCCCAGCTGTTGCTTCTTTCTGGCGTTGAACGCCAGGAAGTCCTTTGTCACTGGGCATTTTTCTGAACGCCCAGGATGCTATAATTCTGGCGTTAAACGCCCAGAAGGAGCTTCTTTCTGACGTTCAACGCCCAGATGGCTATCCTTACGAGCGTTAAACGCCCAGTGGATGCTTCTTTTGGGCGTTCAACGCCCAAAATATTTCTTACTGGCTTTTTCACGCCAGTGAGCCTCCAAATTCCTTTGTAACTCTGTGAATTCAATCAATTGCTATTTTACCTTGAAGATACTTGACATATACCTATAAAAATCAATTAATTAACTAATAAACTTTATAAATGGTTGGTTGCCTCCCAGCAAGCGCTTCTTTATTGTCTTTAGCTGGACTATTACTGAGCTTTAATCAAGCCTCAGTTTTGAGCATTCTTGCTCAAAATTGCCTTCAAGATAATGTTTGACTCTCTGTCCATTAACAATGAACTTTTTATTAGAATCATTATCCTGAAGCTCTACGTATCCATATGGTGACACGCTTGTAATCACATATGGTCCTCTCCACTGGGATTTTAATTTTCCAGGGAATAATCTGAGCCTAGAATTAAATAGCAGAACTTTCTACCTTGGCTCAAAGACTCTGGATGACAATTTCTTATCATGCCATCTTTTTGCTTTCTCTTTGTAAATTTTTGCATTCTCGAAAGCATTGAGTCTAAATTCCTCTAGCTCATTTAACTGGAGCAATCGTTTTTCTCCAGCTAACTTGGCATCAAGGTTCAGGAATCTGGTTGCCCAGTAGGCCTTGTGTTCCAGTTCCACTGGCAAGTGACATGCCTTTCCATACACAAGCTGGTATGGAGAGGTCCCTATAGGGGTCTTGAATGCTGTTCTGTATGCCCACAAAGCATCATCCAAGCTTCTTGCCCAATCCCTTCTACGGTTAATTACAGTCCATTCCAGGATTCTTTTGAGTTCTCTATTTGAGACTTCAGCTTGCCCATTTGTCTGTGGGTGATATGGAGTGGCCACCCTGTGGCTAACTCCATAACGAACCAAAGCAGAGTAAAGTTGTTTATTGCAGAAATGAGTTCCCCCATCACTAATTAGTACTCTAGGGGTGCCAAATCTACTGAAGATGTGTTTCTGGAGGAATTTTAACACTGTCTTAGTGTCATTAGTGGGTGTAGCAATAGCTTCCACCCATTTGGATACATAATCCACTGCCACCAGAATATAAGTGTTTGAGTATGATGGTGAGAAAGACCCCATGAAGTCAATACCACATACATCAAACAACTCAATCTCCAAGATCCCTTGTTGAGGCATGGCATAACTGTGAGGCAGATTACCAGATCTTTGGCAACTGTCACAATTAAGTACAAACACTCAGGAATCTTTATAGAGAGTAGGCCAATAGAAGCCACATTGGAGGACTCTTGTGGCTGTTCGCTCACTTCCAAAATGTCCTCCATATTGTGATCCATGGCAATGCCATAGGATCTTCTGCGCTTCTTCTTTAGGCACACATCTATGGATTACTCCGTCTGCACATCTCTTGAAGAGATATGGTTCATCCCAAAGATAGTACTTTGCATCTGTGATCAATATCTTTGATTGCTGCCTACTGTACTCTTTGGGTATGAACCTCACTGCCTTGTAGTTTGTAATGTCTGTAAACCATGGCACTTCCTGGATGGCAAAGAGTTGCTCATCCGGAAAGGTTTCAGAGATCTCAGTAAGAGGGGGGACGCCCCTTCTACTGGTTCTATTCGGGATAGGTGATCTGCTACTTGGTTCTCTGTCCCTTTTCTGTCTCTTATTTCTATATCAAACTCTTGCAGAAGTAACACCCATCTTATGAGTCTGGGTTTTGAATCCTGCTTTGTGAGTAGATATTTAAGAGCAGCATGATCAGTGTACACAATCACTTTTGATCCTACTAAATAGGATCTAAACTTGTCAATGGCGTAAACCACTGCAAGCAACTCTTTTTCTGTGGTTGTGTAATTCTTTTGTGCATCATTTAAAACACGACTGGCATAGTAAATAACGTGCAGAAGCTTGTCATGCCTTTGTCCGAACACTGCACCAATGGCATGGTCACTGGCATCACACATTAATTCAAATGGTAATGTCTAGTCTGGTGCAGAGATTACTGGTGCTGTGACCAGCTTAGCTTTCAGAGCCTTAAACGCCTGCAGACACTCCTTATCAAAGATAAATGGCGTGTCAGCAGCTAGCAGATTACTTAGAGGTTTGGTGATTTTTGAAAAATCCTTTATAAACCTCCTATAGAATCCTGCATGCCCCAGAAAGCTTCTAATTGCCTTAACGTTGGCTGGTGGTGGTAATTTTTCAATTACCTCTACCTTAGCTTGATCCACCTCTATTCCTCTGTTCGAGATTTTGTGCCCAAGGACAATTCCTTCAATCACCATAAAGTGACATTTTTCCTAGTTTAAGACCAGGTTAGTCTCTTGGCACCTTTTTAGAACAAGTGCTAGATGGTCAAGACAGGAGCTAAATGAGTCTCCAAATACTAAAAAGTCATCCATGAAGACTTCCAGAAATTTTTCCACCATATCAGAGAAAATTGAGAGAATGCACCTTTGAAAGGTTGCAGGTGCATTGCACAAGCCAAATGACATCCTTCTGTATGCAAATACTCCAGATGGACATGTGAATGCTGTTTTCTCTTGATCCTGGGGATCTACTGCAATTTGATTATAACCTGAATATCCATCCAGGAAGCAGTAGTATTCATAACCTGCTAGTCTTTCCAGCATCTGGTCTATGAATGGTAAAGGAAAATGATCCTTTCTGGTGGCTGTATTGAGCCTTCTGTACTCAATACACATACGCCACCCTGTAACTGTTCTTGTGGGAACCAGTTCATTTTTTTCATTATGGACCACTGTCATGCCACCTTTCTTAGGGATGACTTGGACAAGGCTTACCAAGGGGCTATCAGAAATAGGATAAATAATCCCAGCCTCTAGTAACTTAGTGACCTCTTTTTGTACCACTTCCTTCATGGCTGGATTCAGCTGCCTTTGTGGTTGAACCACTGCTTTGGCGTCACCCTCCAATAAGATCTTGTGCATGCATCTAGCTGGGCTAATGCCCTTAAGATCACTGATAGACCACCCAAGAGTTGTCTTGTGTGTCTTTAGCACTTGAATTAGTGCTTCCTCTTCCTGTGGCTCTAAGGTAGAGCTTATGATTACAGGAAAGGTCTCACCTTCTCCCAGAAATGCATATTTCAGGGATGGTGATAATGGTTTGAGCTCGGCTTTAGGAGGTTTCTCCTCTTCCTGAGGGATTTTCAGAGGTTCTATTATTTTCTCTGATTCCTCCAGATCAAGTTGAACATCCTTAAAGATTTCCTCTAGCTCTGATTCGAGACTCTCAGCCATATTGACTTTTTTTACCAGAGAGTCAATAAGATCAACGCTCATGCAGTCATTTTAGGTGTCTGGATGCTGCATATCTTTGACAACATTCAACTTAAACTCCTCCTCATAGACTCTCAGGGTTACTTCCCCTTTTTGGACATCAATATGGGTTCGGCCAGTTGCTAAAAAAACTCTTCCTAGAATGAGAGTTGCACTCTTGTGCTCCTCCATTTCCAGCACCACAAAGTCAGTAGAAAAGGCAAATGGCCCAACCTTGACAATCATGTCTTCAATCACGCCTGATGGGTATTTAATGGAGCCATCAGCAAGTTGGAGACATATCTGGGTTGGTTTGACTTCTTCAGTCAAACCAAGCTTTGTGATAATAGATGCAGGTATTAGGTTGATACTTGCCCCAAGATCACATAGAGCTTGCTTGGTACAAGTACCCTCTAATGTGCATTGCATTCTTCAGTGAGATAAACTTTTTCAGTTTCCCTCCAATCCTTCTTATGACTTAAGATCTCTTTCATGAACTTAGCATAAGAGGGTATTTGCTCAAGTGCCTCTGCAAACGGAATCTTTATTTCAAGAGTCCTGAGATAGTCTGCAAAGCGGGCAAATTGCTTATCCTGTTCCGCTTGGCGGAGTTTCTGAGGATAAGGCATTTTGGCTTTGTATTCCTCAACCTTAGTTGCTGCAGATTGATTGCCTACAGATGTAGGTTGAGAAGCCTTTTTAGAAGGGTTATTATCAGCACTTGTATGTTTCTGATCCCCCTCTGGCATTTGAATGCCAGGGGTGGAAGCTGGAGTGGCGTTAGACGCCAACTCCTCACCTGTTTCTGGCGTCTGAACGCCAGAACTATGCTTCCTTTGCGCGTTCAACGCCAAGTCCTTGCTTGTTTCTGGCGTTGAACGCCAGGATTGAGCATGGTTTGGGCGTTCAACGCCAACTTTCCTCCCATTCTCTGGCGTTTGAGCGCCAGAATTGTTCCTCTCTGGGCTCTTAATTGAACTGCTTGGCACTCTTCTGTTAATTGTTTTGATAGTTGTTGTTCTGTTTGCTTCAACTGTACTTCCATATTCATATTAGCCATTCTTGTTTCTTGTAAAATCACCTTGAATTCGGCTAACTATTTTTTTAGAAAATCCAATTGCTGATTGAATTCTGTAACTTGTTCTGCAGGACTTATTTCAGCAATTACTGTTTTAGCCTCTTCTTTCATGGAAGGTTCACTGCTTAGGTACAGATGCTGATTTCTGGCAACTGTATCAATGAGCTCTTGAGCTTCTTCTATTGTCTTTCTCATGTGTATAGATCCACCAGCTGAGTGGTCTAGAGAAATTTGAGCTCTTTCTGTAAGCCCATAGTAAAAGACGTCTAACTGCACCCACTCTGAAAACATTTCAGAGGGGCATTTTCTTAGCATCTCTCTGTATCTTTCCCAAGCATCATAAAGGGATTCATTATCTCCTTGTTTGAAGCCTTGGATGCTTAGCCTTAGATGTGTCATCCGTTTTGGAGGAAAATAGTGATTCAGGAATTTTTCTGACAGCTGTTTTCATGTCTTTATGCTATTCTTAGGTTGGTTATTTGACCACCTCTTAGCTTGGTCCTTTACAGCACATGGAAACAGTAATAATTTGTAGACATCCTAATCTGCTTCCTTATCATGTACTGTGTCAGCAATTTGTAAAAATTGTGCCAGAAACTCTGTAGGTTCTTTCTGTGGAAGACTGGAATACTGGCAACTTTGCTGCACCATGATGATGAGCTGAGGATTCAACTCAAAACTACTGACTCTGATGTAGGGTATACAGATACTACTCCCATATGAAGCAAATTTTGAAAATATAGTTTAAAATTAGTTAGAAAAGAAATTTTTTTTTTTGGATTTTGAATTTTTTGATGAAAGAGAAAAACACATAAAAGATACAAGACTTAAAATTTTTAGATCTAATGCTCCTTATTTTTGAAAATTTTGGAGGGAAAACACCAAGGAACACCAAACTTAAAAATTTTAAGATCAAAATACAAGAAAGACTCAAGAACACCTTAAAGATTCATAAGAACACAAGAACAAAAGAAAGAACACCAAACTTAAAATTTTTAGAAAACTTCAATAAAATTTTTGAAAATTATGAAAAGATTAACAAGAAAACACCAAACTTAAAGTTTGGAACAAGATTAAATCAAGAAAAATTATTTTTGAAAAAGATTTTAAAAAGAAGATACCCAATTGCCAAGAGCATAAGCCAACGCTCTAGCCAACTGAGCTATAAATTTAATGTGTTTTTAAAGATGTATTATAATTATAGATAAAAATAAATTCTTGAAAACTAATGTTTTTTAAAAAAGCACAAGAAAAACAAGAAAAGACACAGAACAAGACAAACCAAAGATCAAACAAGAAAAATTGACAAGAACAATTTGAAGATCAAGGAAAAACAAAGAACTCTAATTCGAAAATTTAAAGGAAAATACAAGATATGCAATTGACACCAAACTTAGAACAAGACACTAAACTCACGAAAAAAATTAAAATTTGATAAAGAAAAATAGTATTTTTGAAAAAAAAAATTGAAAAGGGAATAAAGGACTCAGAATTTAATGACTCTATAGCAACAAAAATAAATTATTCCTAATCTAAGCAATAAAATAAATCTTTAGTTGTTCAAACTCGAACAATCCCCGGCAACGGCACCAAAAACTTGGTGCACGAAGTTTTTGAATCTCAATATCAAAATCAAGATTTCTTATGATCTCGTACCACTAACCAGCAAGTGCACTGGGTCGTCCAAGTAATACCTTACGTGAGTAAGGGTCGATCCCACGGAGATTATTGGTTTGAAGCAAGCTATGTTTATTTTATTATTCTTAGTTAGGATATCAATTAAAAATTATCAGTTTGAATTATTAGAAAAATAAAAGAGCGTGGAATAAATAATTGTTACTTTAATAATGGAGAAGATGTTGGAGTTTTGGAGATGCTTCGTCTGCTTTATTTCAGCTTTTCTCTTCTAATCCTCTTTCCACACGCAAGGTTCCTTCCATGGCAAGCTCTATGTAGGGTGTCACTGTTGTCAATGGCTACTTCCCATCCTCTCAGTAAAAACGGTCTAAATGATCTGTCACAGCACGGCTAATCATCTGTTGATTCTCAATCAGGTTGGAATAAAATCCAATGATTCTTTTGTGTCTGTCACTAACGCCCAGCCTTCAGGAGTTTGAAGCTCGTCATAGTCATCCAATCCCAGAATCCTACTCGGAATACCACAGACAAGGTTTAGACTTTCTGGATTCTCATGAATGCCGCCATCAATCCGGCTTATACCACGAAGATTCTGATTAAGGAATCTAAGAGATACTCATTCAATCTGATGTAGAACGGAGGTGGTTTTCAGGCACACGTCCATGGATTGAGGAAGGTGATGAGTGTCACGGATCATCACCTTCTTCATAGTTAAGCGCGAATGAACATCTTAGATAAGAACAAGCGTGTTTGAATGAAAAACAGAAGTAATTGCATTAATTCATCGAGATGCTACAGAGCTCCTCACCCCCAACAATGGAATTTAGAGACTCATGCCATCAAAGAGTATAAAATTCAGATCTAAAAATGTCATGAGATACAAAATAAATCTCTAAAAGTTGTTTAAATACTAAACTAGTAACCTAGGTTTACAGAGAATGAGTAGACTAAGATAATTGGTGCAGAAATCCACTTCTGGGGCCCACTTGGTATGTGCTGGGGCTAAGACTTAAGCCTCTCACGTGCTTGGGCTGTTTCTGGAGTTGAACGCCAGGTTGTAACGTGTTTTGGGCGTTGAACTCCAACTTGTAACCTGTTTTTGGCGCTGAATGCCAGACTGCAACATGGAACTCCTATAGCTCCAAAAAATCCATTCCGAGTGAAGGGAGGTCAGAATCCAACAGCATCAGCAGTCCTTTTTCAGCCTAAATCAGATTTTTGCTCAGCTCCCTCAATTTCAGCCAGAAAATACCTGAAATCACAGAAAAACACACAAACTCATAGTAAAGTCCAGAAATATGATTTTTTCCTAAAAACTAATAATATTCTACTAAAAACTAATTAAAACATACTACAATCTACATGAAATTACCCCCAAAAAGCATATAAAATATCAGCTCATCAAGCATATAGCCAAACATTAAGTTTGGTGTCTGCATACACATTGAATTGCAGAGAAATCAATTTTGTTCATAGAATCAATTTTTTTTGAATAGATGGATCATACATTGTTTCATTTTAGGAGTTTATGATAGAAAATAAAATGTTCTTTATAATGAATGTACCAATTGTGATGAATTATTTGCATTTTACATTGATCCCTTAGCAAGGAACAAGTTTGGTGTTCACCAAATTTTGGTTCACTATCTAAGGAGCACAATTGGTTATTTAGGAATAAGGAACATGTTGAATTGTGTAAATTCTATTCACCACACCACCGTAACACTTTTAATTCTTAAGGCTTACTATTGCTTTGATTTAATTAGGAAAAAGAAGATTGAGAAGAGGACAAAAGAGAAGAAAGACACAGCTATGACAAGCCAAGGGAGGAGGGTCACATGTGCTTAGAGAAGCGTGCTCCCTTGGAAAACAAAATCTTCATGCTTCACACCCTTGGAGACCGAACCTCATGCACCCAATGGGGAAGGAATCCTTGTCAACCTTCAACTATGCATGCAAGCCGTTCATCTCATGAGCTTCCTACAACATTTCGCTCAATCTTCACCCTCCATAGGTTTAACCGAATTGCTCTCTTCAAGTGTGTTTTTGTTCAAAGCCTTCAGGTTTGGCTATAAATAGGTGGTGACACTTCCTAGCTTACATATCTATTATCTCCTCATACAAGATTTCCTTACTTATAAGCCTTTGTCTCACTCTTCTCCTCTCCAACAACACGATCAACCTTTCCTTACCTAACAGCAACGTGATTTATGCATCTTCCATCCCCTTTCATAGCAAAGCCGTACCTTACCTCAACTAAGGTTCATCCTTGTTTCTTCTTTCCTTTCAAATTCATGGCTTCATCAAGTACTAAGAAAAGAAAGGAAAAGGAACCAGTGGTGGCCGAACCCTCAACCTATGATACAAAGAGATTTAAATTTTAGTTTCATGAATCAAGGTATCATAGGCTAATGGAGTCAAAGAAAGTGATTCCAGAGACGGGGTTCAGACTGAAGGAGGGAGAGTATCTTATCATGAGAATGATTACCAAGGAAAGAAGGTGGGAACTTTTGTGTGAATCCCTCACTGACATCAGTGCAGTCATGATAAGAGAATTCTACGCAAATACAGTGAGGAAAAGCAAAGACAGAGTCCCTTATAAGAGCTATGTCAGAGGTGTGGATGTAGATTTTAGCCCAGCAGCAGTCATGAGGGTCCTCCAGTTGAGAGCAGTAGCCTATGGAGAGCTTAGCTTTGAAGAAAGATTGCAGGGTGAGAATGACCCTGATGAGATATCACATGGGTTATGCTTTGAAGGCAGAGACTGGGAGAGGGACTCAGAGGGAGCTCCAAGCCACTTGAAAAGAATATATCTTACACCAGAAGCCAAATGGTGGCATGAGATAGCAAGAAGATCCATCCTTCCCACTACAAACACATCTGAAGTTACAATTAAAAGAGCACTTCTGATATATTGCATTCTGAAGGGAGGAGAGATCAATGTCCCATAGCTCATAGCAGATAGTATCCACGATATGGCTGATAATACTGGTAAGGGTAGACTTAGTCACCCAAGCACTATTCTGAGGCTGTGTAATAGAGCTGGAGTATTCTTTGAGGATGAAGACACAGAGAAGGTAACAAGGAGCAGAAGAATTACAAAGCAAATAATGGATGGTGTCACTGATTGTGCTGACACCCAAGAGGAGAAAAGATCCCAAGGGAGAAGAAGGAGACCACAAGTGGAAGAAGAGCAAGCTTCTAGTACATTGGATCTGAGCCAAATGCAAAGAATAATTGAAGAAATGTCTCAACAACTCATGAAAGCACAGGAGCAACAACAAGAACAGTACCTGAGGCAACAGGAGCAGTATCTGAAGGATAGAGAGGAAGGAGAGAACTGCAACGCCAAATGATGAAACAACAAGAGAAGTGGCAGCAACAAATGATGGCTGAACAACAAGAATTTCAAACAAAGATTCTTGATGGGCAAAAGGAACAGTCAACAGATTTTCGAGAATCATATGATAGATTGTCCCTACGGCAAGCCAAATATGGAAAAACATATATCATACCATTGGGGAGCATAGGAATTTGGACAGAATGGAATACGATAAGCAAGGTCAAGCAAAGTTGGACTATATAGTCCATAACATGCCCATATTGAACTAAGAAATCAAGCCATTTGCCCAATACCCAGAATTCATGGAGCAGTAGAGTGAACAAGTCAGGAGAAATATAGCACACATGTAGCATGGCTTGGAGCAAGCTGGACTCTCATTTCAAGTAGACCATATTTGGGATCGGAGGTGTACTGCTGAAGAGCCCAAGAAAGAAAGAAAGAAAGAAAGAAAGAAAGAAAGAAAGAAAGAAAGAAAGAAAGAAAGAAGAAGAAGAAGAAGAAGAAGAAGAAGAAGGGAGAATCCAGTAGAATGGAAATGCCTGATAATTAGAGGTGGTGAAGTTATTTTCATGGTTTTTAATAAAATAAGGAAGATGCATATCTGAAACATGATATGCCTCCAATTCTTTCATGTTTTACACTTCCATGCTTTAATAAAATTCTTGTTAGGCTCTGCATAATGCTTGTTGTCATTCACTTGCTTAAATTTTGTTTTGTTCCCTTCTGCAAAAATAAAAGAAAAGTGTTTGAAACAGAAAGTAAATGTCCAATGTTGTAGAAATTAGAATGAAATTCAGTGGTGGTGTTTGTTTGATTTAATGAATAGCTCAAATAATAAAAGCTGCAAAATAAGGTGTTCTTTGTAGTATGAATTAGTTTGCTGCTATAAAGTCTGTATTAATGAAACTCCCTTAAGAATGAAGCAAGACAAAAAGAAAAAGAAAAAGAAAAGCCAAGAATTGGCAAAGAAACAAACAATAAGGCTAGACACCAATAGCTTGGACCCTAGGACATATGCATGTGGTGCTTTTGTACTAGGATATGCTTGGAGAAGTAGGTTCTGATGAGTATTTTGAAACTTGGCCACTTAGATCAACTGATCTGGGATTGCCAACTGAAAGTCCACAATCAAGAGCAACCTAGCTACAAAACATTTAGTAATCCAAAGAGATGCTGGGCATCAATGCTCCTAGGAAGAAATTGTGAGCTATGTGTCTGTGGTGAAGAAATGTTGAGCAAAATTGAGCCAAAAGGGCTGCTGCAATATTTGACACCAAGCCTTCATTAATATATAAGCTTCCTAAGCAAAGTAAAGAAAGAAAAAGCTAGCAAGGGATCAAGCAAAAGCAAGATATTATAGCAGCAACTCTAGTAAACCATTAAGGAAACATTTCTTATCTGTCAGCAAGTAATAAACGAGCTACCATTGTCTGCATAAAACCCCCATGAACCAAGTTCAACTATCTGTTAAATAAGGACATACATACTTCTCAATTTCATTTCATTTTCTCTTATGTTTAATGCTTGCTTGGGGACAAGCAAGGTTTAAGTTTGGTGTTGTGATGAATGGTTATGTTAAATCAATCAACTATCCTTTATTTGACACAAAATCATGAGGTTTAAGCTAGAATTAGTTGGTTTTTGAATGATTTATAAACCTTGTGAACTTAGCGATGCTTTGATTGGTTGTTTTGATTACTTGTAGGTGAAGAAATGATAAAAAAAAAGAAAAAGGAATCTTAGAGCACACTTTGGACCTTAGGCCAGGCTTTGAAAAGTGTGACCCAAGGCACAAAAGCGTGGCATTCAACAAAGGAGCAAGAACCATAGAAGACCATAGCGCTTAAAGGTTTAGCGCAGCGCTTTTGTCTTTAGCGCTAGAGAAGGGGCACACACCAAGGCAACACGGCCAAGGAAGGTAAAAGCATAGCGCTGCCTATTGTAGCGCTGCGCTTCTTCTTTTAGCGCTACAAGGACCAAACAAGGCCAGCGCTTAAAATGAAGAGAGCGCTACGCTCACTAATTTCACTTTTTCGGGCATCTCCAAGGAAGAAATCAAGGCGCGCTACACCAAAGTGAACTCATCAAGTTTTGAACTCTGCACATGAGGACTAAAGGAAAGCACTACAAGCAAGGAAATTGGCCAAAATGAAATGGCCAGGATTTGAACCATGCACCTAGCGCATGAAAATAATGGTGTTGCATTCAAATCCTTCAAAGAGCGCCACTCTACCAAGGGAAATTGGCTTCCAAATGAACTGAGCAAGGCTCGAAGGTGGGGGCTCTCTCAAGTTACGCTACACTACTTTACTTAGCGCTATGAAGAGTGCAAGGAAATGAGCTTTGCACAACAAAGGGGCGCCACGCTATGTAACTTAGCGTAACGCTATGAACAAGGCCATGAACAAAGGATGGCACGACAAAAATGAGCCTGGGACTAAGCAATTTGGGCGCTGCGCTTTCTCTTTTCACGTGGCACTTCCCTGGGAGCTGCACCATGGCCCAAAAATCAATTAAATTCAATTCTTCACCAAATTTGACAAGCCCACTCCAAAGTATGAAGATCAAATATAGAAAGTGTATAAATAGAAGTTAGTTTGATTTAGGGAGGACCTTTTGACACTTTTACTTTCACTTTTGAATTTTCTTTTATTTTGAGCTCACTTTTACATTTTAGCCTGGAATTGGGAAATTGGGATTGAGAGCTAAGTTCTCTTCTTCCTTGTTATTAATTCTGCATTTCTTGATTTCTGTTTTTGAATTTAGAATTGAGATTGAAAGAATTCTGTTTCAATCTTTGATCTGCAACTCATCTTTGTTTTCTTCTACATAATTCTAAGGATTGGGCACTGGATTTAGCTTTCTGTCTTCATTTTCATTTCTTCTGCTACTTTTGCTATCTGTTCTTGGGATTCGAATTGCGATTGAAGAGCTTCATTGATTCTAAGTTTGAGAATCATCTTTTATCTCTCCTCTCAATTGTTCCAAGAATTGAATCTGAGTTTTCATTTACTGTTTTCATCTTCTTTTCTTCTGCAATTTGTTTTCTGTTGGATCAAGGAAGAAATTGAGATATAGACTTATTTTCAAGTCTCTTTGATCCCCTGAGATCTTCAATTTCATTTTGTAATTAAGCTGAGTTTCATTTCTATTTTGCTTCTTCAAGCAATTTTACTTTTCTGTTTGAGATCTGTTGCAACTTACTTCATTCTATTTTCTCTGATTGATTGTACTTTGAATTCTCTTGTTTAATTTTGCATCCCAGCTCCCAAAGTCCCTTTACTATTCAAGCAATTTACATTTCTTGCACTTTAAGCTTTAGCCATTTACATTTCTTGCAATCCAAGTTTCAGCCATTTACATTACTTGTTCTTTAAGATTCAGCTCTCTTACTTCTCCTGCTCTTTAATTTACTGTTAACTCTCCCTCTCCCTTTTACTTTTATGAGAATTTAGCTTCTGTTGGTTACAATACACTCAAATCATCAACTGTTTGCTTAACTAAATCAACCACCTAACTAAAATTGCTCAATCCTTCAATCCCTGTGGGATCGACCTCACTCATGTGAGTAATTACTACTTGATGCGACCCGGTACACTTGCCGTTGCTGGGGATTGACTAGATTGACAATGATTAAGGAAGGTGGTGGTCTAGATTAAGCACTTTTTCTTTGTTTTTCTTTATTTTTATCTAACACACTAACTGTTTGAAGTTTTGCTTAAACTAATCATCACTCCACTCTAGCAGTAGAGTGCAGTGTTCCTAGTTTTTCTGCTCTTGTGTTTCTTGTTGTTTTGGTTATATGACAGAAGTAAGGAGGGAGACCCCTACCCTCTGTGAGACTGACGAAAGAACTCTCAGGAGACTAAGAAGAGAAGCCAGAGGAAAGGGAGTCATTGGTGAAGAAGCTTCTGAAGAGGAATATCAAGAAATAGAAGGGAATCCTTCTAACTCTAACCCACCAGAAGGAATAGCCAACAACAATCCACCTCAGAAAGAGTTTTAGCTTCCTACACGTTTGCTAATCCAAGGCATTGTGGGAGTAGCATCCTTACCCCAAATGTCAATGCAAACAACTTTGAACTAATACCACAGCTCATCACTTTGGTACAAAATAATTGTTTCTATGGAGGAGGGCCACTTGAAGATCCAAATCAACACTTATCTACTTTTTTGAGGATTTGTGATACTGTCAAAACCAATGGCGTGCATCCTGACATTTACAAGCTGTTGTTATTTCCATTTTCCCTAAGAGACAAATCTACTCAATGGTTGGAGTCATTTCCAAGAGATAGCATCAACAATTGGGAAGATCTAGTGAACAAGTTCTTAGCCAAGTTCTATCCTCCCCAAAGGATCATTAGACTCAAAACGGAGGTCCAAACATTCACTCAGATGGATGGAAAGTCATTTTATGAGGCTTGGAAGAGATACAAGACCCTGATCAGAAAGTGCCCACCTGAAATGTTCAATGAATGGGACATACTTCTGAATTTTTATGAAGGCCTAACTCTGAAGGCTCAAGAAGCACTAGATCACTCAGCAGGAGGCTCCTTACAATTGATGAAGACTACAGAGGAGGCCCAGAATCTCATTGATATGGTGGCAAACGATCAATACTTCTTTGCTCATATCAAATGGATTGTTCGATGACGATTTTGTTTTCATTCTCTAGTATCACTCCGGCCCCTCCCGAGCTGGTCTTGGATGAGCCATCCACGTGTAGTTTCCATATTTCTAAGAGTTCACTTCCTGGGGACATTTCGGCGATAAAGTCTGCCATGGCTTGTGCTTTTACGACGTTTCAGGATTCGAAATCTATCTGGAATTGGGATAGTTTGACGGACCACACCAGCATCCTTTCTGCTAGGTTCGGCTTTTGTTACATTTGTCTGACCGCTTGGTCCGTTTAGACCGTAATAGGGTCAGCCTAGAAGTATTGTCGGAGACGTAGTGAGGCCGTGAGTAGTGTAAAGGCAAGCTTTTCAGGCCAAAAATAGCGCGCCTCCGTGTTTTGGAGGACTTTCCATATGAAATAGATGGGTTTCTATATCCCGTGTTCATCTTGTCAGACGAATGCTGTGGCTAGCGTTTCTTCTGTTATGGACAAGTAAAGGTATAGAGTTTCCCCTGCTTTGGGTTTGGTGAGGATGGGGGGTTCCGCTAGTACCTTTTTGAAGTACTGAAAGGCTTATTTGCACTCTGCCTCCCACTTGAAGGCCTTTTTCATGAGTTTAAAGAAGAGGATGGCCTTTTGGATTGATGCTCCGAGGAACCGGAAAAGGGCCGCCAGTCGGCCGGTCAATTTTTGAATATCCTTAAGGTTTCCTGGGATGTTCATCTCGAGGATGGCTCTGCATTTTTCGGCATTTGCTTTGACTTCGTGCTGGGTGATCATGAATCCCAGAAATTTTTCAGCTTCCATTCTGAATGCGCACTTCATCGGGTTGAGGCGCATCCGGTATTTCCTTATTGTATTCATTACTAGCTCAAGATTGCTGATGAGTTGCTTGCCTGACTAAGTTTTGGCTAGTATATCAATGATATAGACTTCTAATTTAGTCCTGGATAAATCCTGGAATATCTTGGTGACGAGTCTCTGGTAGGTGTCCCCCTATTTTTCAACCCAAATGGCATGACCGTGTAGCAGTACGTGCCGTCAGGAGTCACAAAGGCCGTCTTCTCTTCGTCGGGCATGGGTATTTGGTTATACCCAAATAGGCATACGTGAAGCTAAGGTATTGGTGCCCTGACGCAGCGTTAACGAGTCCATCAATATTTCAAAGGAGAAAAGCATCTTTGAGACAAGCTTTGTTTAAGTGCGTATAATCAACGCACATTCGCCACTTTCCGTTTGCTTTCTTGACTAACACGACTTTGCCTAGCCAGGTCGTGTAAGGTAGCTCTCATATGAAGCCTACTTCGAGAAGGGCTTTGACTTGTTTCTTGACCTCGACTGCTCAGTCTAGGGACATTTTCCTTCTTCTTTGGCCCACAGGTTTGGCCTTCGGGTCTACGGCTAAGAGGTGGCACATCAGGTCAGGATTTATGCCCAGCATGCCAACCGGGTGAATATGAATAAGTCCCTGTTTCATTTCAGGTGGTCTATTAGATCTTCCTTTAGGTCGTAGGGTAAGTTCCTATTGATGAACGTGTACTCCTCCTTGGTTTGCCCTATCTGTAGTTTTTCATGTCTCCATCCCATTTCGGTTGGGGTTGGCAGTCCTGGCGGGCATCGAGGTTGGCAAGGAAGATGTCCGCGGCATCTCGGGACCTTTTGCGGAGGGATAAGCTAGTATTGTCGTATTCCACTATGATTTCTCGGTCTCTATGGATTGTTCCAATAGAGTTGTTGTCGACTTGGAACTTCATAAGTAGGAATTTGGTAAAGATGTCGGTGGAGAGGTCATTAATGATTTTTCTTCCGAGGATGATGTTGTAGGCAGTGGAGTCCTTGAGGACTACGAACTCAAAGAGGATGGTCTTCCTGATGGTAAGTGGAAGCATTATGGAACCGTCCGGTTTAAGGAAGTTATCTCCGAGACTGGTCACCCCGTTGCAGTGGGTTTGTAGATTTTTGTTCTGGAGTCTGAGTTTGTCGAAGGCTCCTCTGAAGAGGATATTGGAGTCTGTTTCGGTGTCAACTAGCATTCTCTTTATGAGTCATGTCCCAACTTTTGCGGAGATGACGAATGGGGCATCTTCTGTCGAGGTGCCGTGGTGGCAATCTTCGGGGGAGAACATGATCGTCTCTACGACCTTGGGGTCAGAGCTTGGTTTCTAACGGCTAAGATTTCGAGGTCCCTTTTTAGTGCTGATTTTGATTTTTCTGGAGCGTCTTTTTCGGTGATTACGTTTACGATTATAGTGGGGTCCGTTTTTGGATTCTCCTGAGATGTTTGTCGTCGCATCCTAGGGTTGCGTCTTTCGTACTCTGGTGATCTGTCATTTTCCTTTTGTCTTAGTTCCCTAATGAATTTGGCAAACTTGGGGAGTTTGCCGTCTCGGATGGCTTGCTCAAGGGCATCCTTTAAGTCGAAATAATCTTGGGTTTTATGGTCGTATCCTAGGTGGCAGTCACAGTATAGGCTCTTGTTGCCACCCTTTCGTTCTTTCAATTGTCGAGCCTTCAAAAGGATGCCGCGCTCAGCTATTTGGTGGCAGATTTCAATAAAGGGGGCTTGCAAGGGGTGTAGTTTGAGAATTTTCCAACCCTGGATGGTTGGTTGGTGTTTGTTGGCTTGGGGTATTCTTTCTAGGTTTCTCTCGCCGGGAGGTTGTGACGAGATGCCATGTTGTCGTGCTGCTGTTTGTTGGTGACTATGACTTGACTCACCTCTTCGTCGTTTATCGACTCCCTTGTGATGCTTTGGATCTTTGCATGGTATAGATTGGCTTGGTGGTAAGGTGTTTTCGAAAGTCTTCGTTCATGAGGCTGTTAGTCCGGTAGAGACAGACTCGCAACTGAGTCTGTGAGCCCGTCAATCGTTAGGCACTTGTCGTTGAACTTATTGAGGTAATTTCTTGTGGATTCGTCTTACTTCTAGGTGACTCCGAGTAGGATGATGGGATGATTGACTTTGGTGATTCTGGTGGTAAACTGTGCCATGAACTTTCTCGAAATATCATGGAAGCTATTTATGGAACCGTTCGTGAGGGCATCGAACCATTTTATCACGGGCCCTACCAAAGTTACTGGGAAGGCTCTGCATCGGACAACATCAGCAGCTCCTTCTAGGTTCATTCTGGCATCGAAGGCTGTCAGGTGTTCTTGGGTATCCTTAGTTTCGTCATATTTCATGTCTATGGGCTTGTCAAAACCCTTCGAAAGTTTGATCTTAGGATTCTATCGGTGAATGGGGTGACACCCATTATTACGTGCTCGCTTCGAGCCTGATTGGTTTCCCAATTGTGTTGTCAGTCATCTTCATCGTGTCGGCGCTCCGGTTCTCGGGATATGCTGCGGTCGTGTCTTTTGCTGTGTCGCTGCTCGGGTGACCTATTCTGGGTTTCACGGTGAGATCGGGTTCTAAAAGTCACATGATTTCCGTGTTTCGCGTGATACCGCTCTTGGTTGTGACCCGACCCTCGAGGCTTTGTACCCTGAGGCACAATTCTTGGATTATTCGGGTTGCCTTTTTTCCTAAGTCGTTGGGGGACCAGGTTTCATGGGGTGGATGGTTGTCTTCCCTTGGTTGCTATCGGGGCGGGGACGGTTGACGAATGGTGCTTGTTATTTTTTGGTGGGTGGGAAGGGTGGTCTCCCGATGTTCGGGAGTTGGAGTTTGTGTGTGTGAGTTGTGAGGGCTTGGGGATTGCTCCTCGGGGTTATCCGTCATGCCGTCGCGACGTTGCAGTCTCCACAGATGGCGCCAATTTACTGGGAGACTCCGGTACGGGTTGTGAGATAGATCGAGGACTTGCAGGTCGAAAAGGTAGCCAGATCGCCTAACTGGAGCAATGGAGGGTGGTACCTGCAAAGACACTTCGACACTCAAGTCAGAATGGATGTTGGAGGTTTAAAGTGTATGTGTAGAATGAATCGCGTACCTGAGGGGGCCTGGGGTTCCCCTTTATATAGGTGATGGCAATTATCTTATCTTACTTATCAAGATAAAGGAGGTATTTTGAATTCGAATGTTGGTTAGAAAGTCTAGTAGGCCGGTTTTGGACCTTCTAGAAATAAGAAGCAGGCCGAATCCGAGTAACCGGATTCGGAGGCCGTTCCAGGTGTGGGATCTGAAGGTCGGTCCGTAACAATATCTAAATTTTCAAACCAAAGATTTGTAGTTTTTCAAACTTATATGATGAGTTTCACACGTTCACTTAATTAGTTTATTCATCAGAAACGTATGAGGCTTTCGCACGCTTTTTCTTACAACCAACTTCAATTCTAATATTCTATTTTTTAATTTGCCCCCTCTGGTTGTTCAGACTTCAGAGATCGATAACTTCTTCAATAACAAGCTTCTTCTAACAAATATATAGTTGGCCCTTCATTTTCATCATGCTTAAGCTACAAAAAGTCAAAAAAGTATTGACTTGTTTCTTAACCAAATTTATCAGCAACTTTCAGCATTGTTGTGTAACTTTTCTTAATTTCATTTTTTAATTTGAGCTGGGGTCATTTTGACGTTTACCTTTCGGTAGAGACCAAGGTAGTTGGGGGAGAACCCACCTTACTCATTTTTGTTTGCTATAATTTGTATTGTTCTTCTATGTACATGATGCTGGTCCAAAAGTATAGAGTACGGTCACCACCATCAAACTAAATTGCAACCCAAAAGCTCCTTTATACTACTAAAGATTCATGTTTTGCTCAATTACCTTCTCTATGATTCAAACTAAAGCTTTTCTTATGGAAGTGCATCATTATTATTTTCTTGAACTATATCAAACTTTATCAATAGGGTTAGAATTTCCAGTTTCTTAAAATGTGTATCGGGGGTATTAAGGGTATATTTGAGGCCAATACCCACATAGAGAGTAGTAATATATGTAGAATCCAGAGAGTAGACATATTTGGTGATGGGATCATATTTTGTTTAAACAAAAAATAGTGGGATACTGGGATCTACATAATTTATCATTTATTCTTACTCTTTTTGTATTTTCTATGCACTTTTATTCTGTATGAGAGTAGACACCATATTTAATTATTTTTATGAATGCTCACCTAAAAAAATAAGATGAGATGTGATGTATCGATTGGTTTTTCAGTATAGTTTTGTTCCTACGGGAACAAAGTTAGACCATTAAAAATTGACAGTGGACTTTGAAAATTAAAAATGTCTAGGAGGTGGTCGGAACTCTTCCTAAACATACAGTGCAGTTTGAAAGACACAAATTATGGTCTTGAAAACCTTTGAATTACACTCATTACAGAGGTTATAAACCAGAATAAAACTTGTCATATATGCAACATTGCAATTCTTCTCACTTATGATAACTAAGAAAGTAGCTTTTTAGCTAATATTATTGGTGCATATGTTTATACATATATTAAATGAATTACATATCTCAAGAAAATGCTGTTTCTCTTACTTTATGTGTGGAATCTGCTTTTCCATAAGCAGAAAGCACCTACAAAGCACTTTCCAGCTTAATTCCTTTAATTTGCATTGGTCCAATGTTCCCTATTAAAAGTATTCATTCTTCCAATACCTTGTGCTGCCACTATTAGTATATACATAGCTTTGTTGTCACGCATGCAAGAGTAAATTCTTGCACTACAATTCAACCATATACATGTATTCTTTAAAATTATAAGACCCATATGTATCTGGGTCACTTCACATATCATAATTCAAAGTACTAATTTACTAGTAATT
>NC_029772.3:71170245-71195174 GCF_000817695.3 Arachis duranensis | reverse complement strand
ATTATTTAATATAATTTTTATTATAATTATTACTAATTTAATTATTATTTTATTATTTAATATAATTATTTAATTATTTCATATTTTATATTATTATTTTTTTAAAAATAACTTGCCAAATAATAAATTATTATTGGTTAATTTGAGTCCCTCTTTAGAGGAACTCCCTCACCTTAAGACCCATGCAGGAACTCATTTCTTCTCTCCTCTAATGATTAGAGTTTCTGTGTGTCAAAAAAAATAAAAGAGGAACTCACCATTATAGGTGCTTTAAGGCTTTGGTTCTTGGTTGTTCCTCACACATGCTATAAAGGTTCTATAGGAAGTATAATACGTATTAATTAACTATCAATTTAATTAGCATTGGCTTTGTAAGGAAGCATATAAAAGTATAGACAACTAGAATGACACCCGCACACGGCATGAATAAATAATAAATTCAGAATAGTATATATTATATTTTAGTAAGTATTATATTGTTTAGCAATTAATTAAACGATTATGTTATATGTATACTAAAATCAACCACTAAAATTAGTTATTAGTATAAAATATATATTAAAATATAAAATATATATTAAAAATAAATTAAACAACACATATATTTATATATAAATATATTATGACTGATTTTGGTGACTAATTTTAATGTATAAATAATATTTTTGTTAATTAAAATATATACAATCTAATATTAAATTTGATATGTTTTTATTTTAAATATTTTGTAATACAAAAGCTTTTTATCTTAAAGTTGTATAAAATTACATCTTCATTTGCTATTTTTATTTTCGCATTTGTTTTAATTGACAGATTTAGTCTTTTTATGTGGTGTTTATTTGTCCTCTTTTTTTACTTTTAATTATTGTTGGAGTTGGTTTTTTCTTCTTTCTATCATATGTTCTTGTGAAGACATGTTCTTTCTGAATTGTTGATTTGTATGTATTTTCTATTGTCTTTTTGTTCCACTTTGTATGAATATTCTTCCTATAAAGATGTATCTTACATTCATTTATTTTTCTTTTTCTTTAATCTCTTGATTGGTATGTCATGTAGGTCAGATAATATTAGTGTTGGTAAAATTGGTTCCTATAATAAAAAATATAAATAAAAAATATAAATGATATTTTGAACAAATAAAATTGTTGTAGTATTATTACATGTTTTATTTGCTGTAGAGATTGAGTTTCAGTATTTTTGTTGAGATAAATGTCTTGGTAATAGATTAATAGTGTATTGTTGAGAGCCTTTTTTAAAATTGAAATTATTTACTTTGACTTCAAATATAAGTGAGGTTATATAAATTTTTCAATTGAGATGGCATTTCAATGTCATTGATGTTTTAGAGTGTAATTAATTAGATTTAAGGCAGTTGTGCCCAATAATTTTTTTTATTCTCTATCAAATAGTATAAAAATTATTGTAACACTTTGATTTGAAACCTTTAATTTAATTTTAAAACTATATTAATTATTGAATTAGTAATTTATAATTTGATGGATTTTTTATGATAAGTATAATTTGATAGAATTTTTTATAATTTGAATCTGTAATATATTTAATGTGGTAGCACAAAAACTTTATTTTTTATATTTTTATGAATTTTTTTATATCTATTTATTTTTCTTCTCTTAGTGCATACATTTTTTCAANTTAATATTTTTTTAGTCTACTTTCTCAGATAATGTCGTGAGTGATACAACTCAAAATAGTGTTAGAAAATTATCAAAATTGTATTTTTGATGTAAATAGAATTAAATGAGTATAATTATAAGGATTTTAAAATATAATTAAATGTAAAATATTATAAAATAATAAAAAATATAAATAGTGAAAATAATAAGGGTATTTTTTTGTAAATTTGATTTAAAAATGTAATAAATATTTTTATTTTATACCTAATTATCTAAAAGTATCATTTCTAGGTAGATAGGTTCTTTTTTATTTGTTAGTGTAAATATTTTTTTATAGGCGAGAATCATAAATTGTGAAATAAAAAATGTATGTAAGAGTCTTATGTATGATATATAAGCAGGACAAGTAGTATGAAATTTGAATATTTTATAACTTAAAATTTATTGTGATAATATTATTACTATGACACTTTTAAAGTAGATGTTTATTATATTTAATTTAATTAATACTTTGTATTTTTATTGAATCACAATATGTAATAAATTAATTAATTATAAGAGTTATTGTTTTAATTTTTTTTACATATTTTACTAAAAATTGATTTAACATTTTTAAGTTTTAAGTAATTAAAATTAAGGTTTAATTATTCTGTTAGTCCCTATAGTTTTGCGAAATTTTTAATTAGGTTCTTATAGTTTTTTCTTTTTAATTGATTTCCTGTACCAATTTTTTTTTTAATTAGGTCCCTCTTGGTAGTAAATGGCTTAATTTTATAGGGACCCAACTAAAAAAAATTTTGGTGCAGAGACCCAAATAAAAAGAAAAAAAAGTGTAGGGACCAATCAAAAAAAAATTTTAATGCAAGGACTCAATTAAAAGAAAAAAAAAGTATAGAGACTTTAGTAAAAATTTTGCGAAACTATAAAAACCAGCAGAGTAATTAAACCTAAAATTAAGGACATGACATCATTAAAAAAAAAGATTGCTTAAATTCAATATACAAAGAATTGGTATCAAATTTTATATATTATAAATAGATAATAGTTCGCTCATTTAGTAGATCAAATAGATCTTATGCATATATATTAGTTTTATTCCTCTAATTTTGGGTGAATAACTTAATTAAGTTCTTTTAAAAAAAGAGTTTAAAATATAAGGACTTATATTAAAAGTAGCTTATAAATAAGTTATTTTGTATTTAAAAAGTTATTGTAGAAATACTTGTTTTAAAATTGTGTAATAAATAAATATTCAAAAACTCTTAAATAATTTTTAGAAAAATGAAAATCATATCTAAATGTAACCAAATATATATATATATTTAAAAAACTGTTCCAAATACTATTGATGTGAATTTTTACAAGTCAAAAGTTTAAAAAAATAGATCTTAAAGCTTTTCAAACGAATCCTAAATCAACTTCATCATCAAAAGAAAAAGAATAAAAGACAAATAGGTCCCTGACCTTTTAAAAAGTGGACATTTTCGTCCCTCAAAATTCTTCTTTTTTTCTTCTTCTTCTTCTTCTTCTTCTTCTTCTTCTTGTAATACAAAGCTAGTATCACCATCAACACAAATAATAAGAACAGCCGAACAGAACCAATCGAGGTTATTAGCAAATGCATCTAACTAACAGCAGTAGAAACAAAGCTACTAGCTACTCAGAAAACTTAATGAAATTGGGGCAACCAGAAGCAAGAGCTTCAATCCCCACATTGGATATATGGCACCCCTTAATGCAAAGCTTCTTGAGTGCAACATAAGCCCACAAAGTGCCAACCTCTCCAAAGCCTTGCATTTGGAAGCAATTGCCTCAAGACTCGAAGATGTTGGATAGATACCAATTAAAGTAAGTTCCTGTAAGTTAATGCAGTGTTTGGCAACAGAAATCAAACCATCATTACCAATCCTATTGGTTCTCCACCCATCACCGTGAAACTTTTTCAACATCCTGCAGTTCTCAGCAAGTAGATTGAGACCCACATTTGAGCACTCAACGATTTTTACAATGTGCAAAGTGTCCAAACTCAAACACAAACCCACAAGACCCACATTGCTAACTTGAATCTTCTCAAGGTGAACATCAACCAACGCAGCGTGGAGGTTCCCAATCTTCTCAAGGGTGTCATCCCAATCCCCCCAAACACCCAATTACCTTCAAAGATCGAAACCTTTTTGACCCAATCATAAGGGGTGCAAGACTCTGGCCATTCACGATCTCCTTCAAGCAAACAGAAGTCACCAACGTCGTTCCGGAACCAACCGCCTCCTCGCCATCGTGGGTCCCACACAGCCGCTTAACGGAGAGCTCTTCCAAACCATGACAACGGCTAACGACAGCGTTGATTCCCTTAATGCCGAGCACGCACAAAGCGCAAGATAGCTTCTTCAACGCCTTGCAGTTTTCGCCAACAGCGGCCATTCCTGCCTCCGTTATCTCACGGCATCCACGAAACTTGAGCCACGTTAGGTTAAGCACCGAAGTGAAATCAGGATCAAACCTTCATCGTTCACACTCGTTTTGGAGGGTGGAGAGGGTTGTGGAGTGAAAGGTCTGTGAGACGAGAGAGGAAGAAAGGGCACGATGAAACTGCCATGGAAGAAGAAGAAGAAGAAGAGGTCTGGGATGATGTGCATGAAAGTGGGGGATGCATACGGGGTCGTTTTGGCCATTAAGGATCAATTTGTCCTTCAACAATTTGTTTCCCATCCACTTCAGCAACCGTAACGGACACATCACTCTTCACCCGTCCACCTCAGCAATCTCCGTTACCGTTTCGAGTATCAATTCCATGGAAAGACATAATTGTCACGGAATTTACATGGTGAGGGATCGAAATGTATTTTTCAATCTTGAAAAACGAAAATGTCTATGTTTTAAAAGGCCAGAGACCTATTTGTCTTTTATTCAAAGAAGAATGTAAGATTTATTTCTTTGATAATGCCAGGAGTTTAATTTTAATAATTTATTAGTAGTAAATTTAAAAATGAGTTACTTCCATTAAATATGTCAATACACGATAATTGCATAAAATATTTTTATACGGTTGATGTGTGAAAATTAAATACTAATTTCAATAGAGAAACAAACATAACACTCCTCAAATTTACTGTTATAAATTGACAAACAATCACATACCTTTTTTCATAGATTTACATCATACCCACAAAAAAACAAAAATAAATTCTCTAACCTATTAGTTAAAAAGAAAAAAAAAACTATGGCAATAATAACAAATATAGCCAAACCATATGTGATCACTTATCAGCTTATAATGAAACCAAAAACCCCCCAAAAGGGCAAAATGGAACAAAAAGAAAAAGAATATATATTTATAATTATAATAGAGAAACCTATACTTAAAGAGCTTGTTTATTTCAAGGGCATCTAACATTCCTTCCAGGACCTCCATAATAAAAGTAAGTTCCCCAAACATGATTTGTCCCTTCCCTAATGTCATAGCAATTGGAATGATCAGCAAGTTTGTGAATATTAGAAAGAGGGAGCAAGTTGTTGTCCCAATCAACAACTTGTAGGTTCCTAAAATATGCTGCTTTTCTAAAACCTTCCTCAGCAAAATGGCCACTCCCCATTTGTGTGCCTGTGTGGTAACCCCTTGATCTTGAGTTCACTATCTCTCCACCAAATTGAACCATGTTTGCATGGCTTCTCAAGTGACTAAACAAGAATGCTGGCCAGTATCCCACTAGTAGCCCTGACCCAAATTCCAACCACCAATGTCCATGCTTGGGGTCCTACACACCACATACAAATTTTCTTCATATTATTAATTAAGAATATCCTTAGAATTTCATCATAGTATATATTAATTATTAAAATGAGCAGTGTATCATGACTAACAAAATTTATTATTTTTTACTAGCACTTAATTAATTATAAATCTTAAATACTAAATTTTAAATTTTAAATTTTAAAAATATAAAAATAAACTGTTAACTCAAAGTATTGACTAATATAAATAAAAGATATTGATTCTCAAATATTTCTCTACTAAAATTTACTAATTAAGTGCAATCAGATATTCATATTATTCCTTTGTCTTTTTTATCTGTCACTATCATCTTTTTGATACATTTTCAAAATTGTTGTTTGGTAAGAGTCTCAATACAATTTTGGATAAATGATTTTATCTATACAACTCCTAAATTTTGGATAAATGAAAAATTCGGTTAAACTTTATTGATAATTTTCATGTTCAAGTATTTGTCTTCATCTAAAAAATATGCAATTCCACCATATTTATGTATTTTTATCTTAAAACAATTATTAAATAGAAACATTAATAGTAACGGATAACAAGTAATAGACAAAATATATACGACTTATTATTATAAAACTTGAGTGTAACATTCACTATTTTGTAGGCATAATAATTACAAACACAAAACTTATTAATTTAGATGTTATTACAAAGAATTGGCTGTTCAACACTACTAATAATAGCAATGGAAGAAAGCATAAATGAGAAAAAGAAAGCAGGAAGGAAAGTTTTGCTTTAAATTTTTTTAGGGTCGAGAAAAAAAGGCAAAGGTTGAGCTGTGAAGTGTTGCTTTAATAAAGGTATAAGGGAAAGGACCCTGTATAGAGTTGTGAACAGGACCCCAATATGAATGACACTAACTAGTACAAGGAAAGCAAGGGAATCTTCCATTTCAATAACAGTAAAATGAATACAAATTCAAAAGAAAGAAAAAAGAAAAGAAAGCAAACCCAATTATTGCTTTACATAGATACAAATTTTTATGTGCCTTCATTGGATTATGCATGTCTAACTTTTTTTGTCAAAGAATGCTAGAATTTGTGAAATATATTAGAAACAATTAACAAATCACCTTTTATGTAAGCATTGTGTGTTTAATGAAATGGACCTTATTTTTCTCTTTAATTGATGCTGAATTATTGAATTAAATGAAAGAAAAGGAAAGTGTTATTAATGTTCACCTTCCAAACCATTATTCCAATGTCAAATTGTCTTCCATTGTAAGCTGATCTTGGGTTGATTGCAGCCCCTATTGCTATTCTGTTGTTAGTTTGGACAAATCCTGAACATAGTAAGTTGTAGCATCCTGTTGTTTGATATGCATCTGTCTGTTAAGTAGAACAAATCAGTTAGGTGGCAAAGTAAATATGAGCCTACAAAAATAATAAAAGAAAAATAATATCCCAAAAAATAGCTATAAGGTGCATTTAGTTTGTGTTTTTATTTTTGGTATCTTTTGTTTTTTTAAATTTTGTAAAAAAAAAAAAAAGAAAACAGTAACAACAAATTTTTGTTTTTTATTTTTATCTTTTGTTTTCTCTTTTTTTTTTTCAAACAAATTTGGAAATAAGAAAAAAAACATATTTTCTGTTGGTTTTTTATTTTATTCTAAGTTAGGGACGAAATTGAGAATTTATTGAAAATAAAAAAAAAATTAATTGCAATACTTACTGTCCAATAAGTGAAGAACCTAGGGTAATTATCTCCATATAGCTCAGGACTGACCTGAAAGAATAGAAGGTTATTAGGGAATATTGATATGGGTGATGATTGAATGGAATTAAGAATATGATGAAGAATAGACATACCTGCCATCCAGCTTCAATGGTATTGAGATTATTATCAAAGGATCCACCAATAACCCATATTTGTGATAAGCTGAATTCATATTGATCAGTTACTATTGGGGCCCACACATTTATGCTTGCTTTTGCTCCATAGTATTGTTCTCCATTCACAAACACAACTGCATGCTGCAGCATTTCACAATCATTTGAATTATTGAACTCAAAAAAGAGAAAAGTAGGATGAAAGCAAATGAGTCGAAATGCAAAAGTAACCTCATGGCCGGAGGCGGTTGAGTCTCGGCGTACGCCTCTCGGCTTTCTTCCGAATCGCCGGATAGAACTGGACCGGAGAATGTCCTGTTCAGTTGTTCTTCGGATTGGAATGGTTCCATGAGGACATGATTCACCGGAATGAGTCCAAAGCTGGTGGAAGAAGCTCTCAGTTACATTATCATTGTTTTCTTCATATCCCTTTGGCCTCTCTGGTGGCTCCTGTTAAACCTTAAACCTCTCAAACTCTCTCACTCTCATTTGGAATATTCCATTTTTTTTTTCTTTTAAAATGAAATCAAATGAGTTTGGATGAAATTTATTACCAATGGTTTTTGTCCTTTAAGGTTAGGATGGTCAAAAGCTGGTTGCTGATGAGATAAGACACAATCTATCAAGTCTCCATCTGGACTCTGCAGCCAGAAAAAGAAAAAGAAAAGAATAAACATAAAACTCAGATCACTAAAATTCATGAGAATAATAAAAAGAGGGAATGCCTGAATTGTCTTGAGAGGAGGTCTGTTGATCTTGCTCAAATGCTGTCTTATTCTCTTTAAACGCAAGAATGGCGTAAAAGAGTTGTTGGTGGCAATGTGGTAAGTTGAATTAGAGTGTACTGAAGGAACAAGAAGAAGCAACAGAACAAGGGACGGTAATAGCATAGGTATAGAATAAGAATAAGAAAAAGAAGCCAATTTGAAAGAATGAATCTTTTGGGGTCTTGTTAGTTGTTGTTTTGTTGTGTGAATGGAAGCTGCAAAAAATGGCTTATTCCTATGATTTGTTGTCGAGGAAACTGAATATCCTTTCATGTCCATACAAAAGAGAAGGAAAGAGAGAGAGAGAGAGAGAGAACAAAACACACAAACACAAACTTTGTTGGCTGAATTCACGTTTTTATCAAATTATAAAACAACTGGTCCTGACTCCTGACTAGAGAGAGAGTGTGTAAATATGAGGTTTTATAATTTTGATGATGGCAGTGCCACACCATGAAAACACTAGGCACCAGCGCATATAATAGACCGAGACACCCCATTGGTGGGGCTGCATTTTCCAAGTTTTTCCTTTTTCACTTTAATTCAATTGATTTCACTTCTCAAACGCTAATAGCTGGTGTTTGGTAATCAATACAAAATCCAATTATAAATACATAAATAAAGACATAAACAGATAAATATAATTATATAAGAAAATGTTAGAGACTAATACTTTTTGCGTAAAAAAAAAGAGTTAGTTACTGTCAATTTAAACATTTGACAAAAATAAGAAGACAAGTTTTGGATTTCTCAGGAGTGGAATAGTTGAAGAGGACAAAATAAATGACCAAGAGGCATGTTTTGCATTGTGGATTCTAAATTTCTACTTGTTTTACTGCTTGCCCTGTTGTAATCTCTGTTACTCCCTGGAAATAAAAGGTTTTGTGGTACAATTCTCTAGCAATTTTGGTGCATGTAATTAGTTCTCTATGTAAGTTATGCACCAAATGGAAAACAAAAATAAATGAAAGCCATTATTTTGGAATTGATGATATGATACAGTGATTTCATTGTTTGAAATTATGAAGACAAAAGATGAAATGTCATTTCAGTCATTAAACTAGAATTGCTCACCTTTAAAACAGAGCAATTGGAGAAATAAATAACATGACGAATTTATTTTTATTTGAATATACACACACACACTAATTTAATAGTCAAGCAAGCCACGTTAGTTTAATGATACTTCAGCAGATCTTATCCTAATAAATCCACTGCAGAATGTTATGAAGATTATTAAATAAAACAAAGAAGCCAACGACTATTTCCTTCGATTTGGTTAACTTGTTTTATTAAACCGGATTAAGCACCTCTAAAATTAAAAAAAAAGTGATAAGATAAAAAGGTAAAAGTCTAATTATCATTAAAATAACACAATAAAACTAATTTTCCTATTTAAACCACTTCAACTCAGAATTTCTCACACCCTTCACTCATTTGCATCACACTTCAATTCAACTTTCACCTTGATTTTCTTTATAAGTTGTTTAACGCTCAAATTACACCTCCTTTTCTAATATTAGGCATTATTCAATATACTTTTTTTTTCAGCTTCTTTATTATTTGATCTGAATTGCATAATGAAAAATGCTATTTGTACACCAAAATCAGCTACTAAAATCAGCCATCAATGTATTTGTGTATAAATACATGTGTGATTTAATTTATTTTCCATGTGTATTTACATTTTAACATGTATTTTATACTGGTGGCTGATTTTGATGACTAATTTTAATGTACACATAGTATAAACCTTGAATAATAGATAGTATGGTAAAAAAAAGTTGAAGGGCCAACATTTTAATTTATAAACATTACTGTCTGATTAATATAGTTTGATCCAACTAAAGTCTTAAGAAGATAAGAGTTTTTCAACAGAATTCTTTTTATTTTCAAAATTTAAAATTAGAATTCTAATTTAAAAAAAAAAACAAAGTATTTAATACTTATTGTTAATTAATCTCAAGTTGATTATTAATATGAAAAATATAGGCTATAATATGCTTGATATTTTGCTTACAAAACATACCTTAAAAAAAGAGAGAGCATCACACCCACCTCTATAAGACTATAACCTGAGTGTAATTTACATAGTTGTAAAATGTCAATTCAGAGTTATGATTTTTGTGGTACCATGGTGCTCCAGTTTCAACCCCACGGAATATTGTTAACATGGCATCTCTTCTTCCCTGGTGAAGTGGTGATATATGCATATATATCTGCCATTACTTTCCTCTCTGCTCCTATTATTAATTGCAACTGATAAGGGCCAAAGGGGGGAAAAAATGAAAAGAAATTGACATTATGATTATAGAGCTACCTCCACTGTAACATTGCACAGGGCAGACACCAAAAACAACTTTTATGGGCCATGCCTAATTATTATATATCCAATACCAGCATGTCATCATGAAAGCCAAGGGGAAGGTAACAACATTCATAAATTCTCATTAGTCCTAACTCCCCACTCCCTTTTTTGACTCGTTCAAATTGGATAATCAGGTTTATCAACAATTATATCTTATCAAAAGGCTTCATAAATTTGTCCCGTCTTCTGTTGCAACTGTAACTTTAATTCAATGTAATACTTTGGTAATTTAGGACATAATTAATATGCATGGCCATTAACATCACCACCTATAATACTATTCTACTTTTATTTTTTTTATTTTTGTAATACTTCCTTCAAAGGGTGGATGTTTTAACGTGGTTCCCCTTTAAAGCGTCTAAAACTCTAAATGAAGCACATTTCTTGTTAAAATTCTAAGATAAAAATTATTCAATTTTTTTCTAGATATATATTGGATATATTTTAAACCAAATTGCTTTGGCTGAATTGTTATTTCATTCATGTACTTACACAAGTAATGAGGGTTGAAAATCCGTCTTATACTTATAACAATCGATTATCAACAGTAAATTATTATATAGAGTTTAGATCCGGGGGCAGAGCCAGGTAGGAGAAAAGGGAGCAATAACCCCCCTAATTTTAATTTTTTACATGTAAATTATATATAAATTTCAGTTTAGTCTCTTTTAAAATTTTTATTTTAGTCTTATTTTATTGTGTAAATATTTTTTGCCTCATTCTAATATTTCATCTAGCTCCGGGTTGGTGAAAAATATAGTGAAAAAAAAAATTATAATACATTTTAACATTTAAATATGACCTAACAAATTATCAACACTTTAACATTGTCTCTTTCTACCAAGTTAATTGTTATTGGAAGCCATTAATATTATTATGACAGCAATTTCAAACAAGTTTAAAATGTGAGTTTTTAGCTACTGTTTGCATAGTTTTCATTTTAGGAGGAGAAAGAACTAGTAGTTTGACGTGCGTAAGGAACACCGTTAAGGTCAAAAGATATCAATGGTCTTCTACTCTTCTATGTGTACCGACAAATCACAGATGACAATTGATCAGATTCAGAGACTCTGTTATTGTGTCGTGGCGTTAGTTGCCACTTGAAAACAACCTTCTGTACTACACTCCGTATTGTAAGTTTGTAACCGCTCAAATTTAAGGAACAAATATTGTTAATAACTTAGTAATAATAAGTATTAGGGTAAAGTATTTTTTTATTAATTTATTAAAGTTTTTAAAATATTTTTAAATTTTATTTTATTTTAAAAGTTTTCGATTTATATTAAATGTATTTCCAAAAATTAGTTTTTTCAAATAATTTAAGACTACTTCAGCATCAATTTCACAAAAATAATTTTTAAAATAAATAAATTAGACATAAAATTTTGTCACTAAGTTATAAATGTCAAATATTATTATTAGGTTGGACTTAAATTTCTTAAAAATTTAACTATCAAAAATATATTTGTTATAAATTAATTCAATCACACATATATTTTTTTTATTTGATCAAATTAAAATAATTTATAACAATAAAAGAACTTGGGCATGCTCTTGAATGTGTGTACATGTTAATTTAGTGATAATTGGAAATAATTTATATCATTAAAAAATAATAATAATAAACTTAAACTAGCTGGAACGAAGCCGAGAACATACAATAAGCTTTTATGATAAAAGCAGCATAGCCATAAAGAGTGGGAAAAAGGGGGATAAGAATCAATTACATAACCTAAGACTAAGAGGGCAGCATGTTACCATTTAACATCTTCAGCTATTAAATAATCACCATGAAATTAATGCATGCATGCAGCATATAATTAATCTATATATGCAAATGGAATTAGGAAGATATTCCTATCTAGAGCATAGAAACCTAGCTAGTCAAAATTCTCTTGGGCTATGAGTTGCGCACTAAAGCAAAGCAAGTTGTGTGTGTGATTTTGTGTGGTGAAGCGCAAAAAGCATGGGCCCATGCCACAACTTATCTTTTTCCATGGGGTGTCCTTGAAGTAATGCTTATGCTTCCCACTCATAGTATATTATTATTATTATTATCTTCCACAAGATAAATTTTACATAGACATGACACCGATTATCTTACTAGAACTAGGGTTGGGATATATTCCAAAACTTTTTGAATACTTAATCGTTCACAGCAAAATATTCAAATTATAACAACTGCGAAAATGAATTCGAATTATGTGATCAAAATTGTTCTTTATTATATAATTTAGAGTTTAAGCTAATATCTGCTTTTTAGAGTACACAATAGACTTATCACTAATAACAAATTTTAAATATTTTTATTTTTAATGAAAACTTTTTTATTTTGTAATCTTAAGGGCACACAATAGATTAACCCTATAATTTATTAACTAGACCAACCAATTTTTTTCGTTTTTATTTCGTCTCTTCTTTTCAGGAATTCCCACTCATTCTGTCTCACCAAACTTGTGCAGAGAAAATATTGGTATATAGAGAAGCTGCATAAGTCATCAGCATGAATATTGGTTATGACAGTGAGCCACTCACTCTCAGTGTAACCTATAATCGAAGCAGATTTTTATATCTTAAGTCTTCTATTTAATTTCTTCGGTGACTCAATTTCCATGCATGCTCTTTCGAAAAGTGGGTGGCTGTTAAAAATTAAAAAAACAGATTCCCCCATAAGGGCTAAGGCATTGACAGTGAATTTCTATTCTAATATAAATATATATATTAGAATGAAGAATCAATTACTTGCAAATGTATATTTCCAGAACACAAAAGGTGTGATTTTTATGGCATTAGGCTAATGTAGAATCAGTTCTAAATGGATTTTAATTGCTTAAAGGCTGCCACTGTGCTGAGCATGCTTTTGAAAAGAAGAAGAATCAGCATCTCTCTGATGAGCAATTTGAAATTCACAAGGTAGGAAACAACCAAAGGAGCATGCAATTCACTTCCACATCATATGCATGATATATATATATACACACACACACGCACCTAAAAGTTTTATTTTAAAATTTAAAATCTGACTATCTATTTTGAATTTATTTTATGTGTATGTCAATATTTATTACGATGGTCTATTTCAAATTATTGGATAATTATTTTGTAAAATTTCAAATTTAATTATCTATATGAAAATTAAAGACTAACTTTAGAAGAAATTTATTTTGCAACAAACTGACATGTTTTAGGTATAATAAACAATTAGTAAAATCTTTATAAATCTATACCAATATATAAAGCCAATACCAGAGTTTGGTGTCCAATTTTTATAGACACCATTTGCCCTCAAATAATTTATTTTACAAATCAAATTTATGGACAAAATAGTAAAAATACATTTTTGTTTATAATTTAAAAAAAGTCATTAACCCATTAAATAACTGCTGCAATCGTGAGGAAATTAAATAACTGCTCCACTTACAAATATTCCTCATTGTTGTCGATCCTTTTTTCTGCATCTTGCTATTTTTTGGTTCTGACATGCATTTACTAAGAAAGGGACACTGCAAATCATCGTGAGAGAATTTGACAAGGAAGTTGATACAATTTCTATGCTAATTCTATTGCCAAATACAGGTATCTTTTGAAAAATAATAATAGACGTTATGATAATACAAGTGATTAGTATTTTATATTTACGGTTTATTTTATTTTTGAGTACTAATTTTTAATTTTTAAAAAAAAATCAAAGAACAAATACTCTTTATCTTATTCAATTTTTATATCTAAAGTTTGTATTTTTTTGTATAATTATAAATCGAACACTACTACTCAAATATATTCTATAGTATTAAAATTTATCTATGAATACATTCTATATTTATTAAAATTTATCAATATTTTGTTTGCATTGTTTGATACGTATTATCAAAGTTTATGTTTATTAATTGATACGTATTATTAAAATCTATGTTTATAATTTCCTAAACTATCTAAACTATTAATTATGTAGAGTATTAAATTTGAATACGTACTCAATTTAAATACCAATTCACTTTCAATAACAAAAACTTATTTGCCTTCAATAGTACTTTACTCAAGAGAGTTAAATATCTGTTTCACTTTCAATCGTGCTCTTGCAACCTTATGTTCTGACAAATATAATTGGAAAATTCAACGAATCAGCAATCATATTATATCAACTAATATAATTCCTATTCTAAATCCATTGTCAAGTACATAATTAACTACAATTAGACAAATGGTAAGAGCCACACATCATCATCATCATCATTTTGTTTCAGGTAACATAAAACTTAACATGTATTATGATAATTTAATTTTTTCAGTTATAAATTCAATTTTTGCTTAATATTTGTATTCTACTCTTTGAAAAATCTAGAATTGAAAGCTCATGATAATAGAGTTGGTCCAAATAACAGACGTCATAGTAACATAATTGGTTGGTATTCTATAACAAAATTAATTAAATTAATATACACTATTTATATATTTCTGATGCTTATTATTTAACTAAAAAAAATTACATATATAATAGAGCACTCCTTAATAAAAAATACAAAAAGTTACTAGAATTTGGCGTCCAATTTTGTTTAGACTTCGTATATCCTTATATAATTTATTTCATAAAATAAATTTAGTGGACAAAATAATAATTTTTTTAATATTTCATCTTTATCATATAGTATATAAATAATTAAAAAATTAAAATAAACAATGTATTCATAAAACTAATAATAACAAATAGAATAAAGAGAAAAAAATTAACATATCGCTTATTTTTTGATATTTCATCTCATGTATTTAAATGCATCGCATAAATAAAAATTAATCCTTCTTATTATAAAATTATTTTTCATTTAAAAATTTAACAAATGCCAAAATTTGATCACGGTAAAATAGGTCATAATTTTATAAAAAATCTAAATACTATATTAAATATTACAAATAGCGATTGGATATATAATTTTCAAATTCTAAAATTAAAAACATAGATAACGCTTTACATATTTATATGAGTTACTGAATCAATTTTTATTGAATAACTATCTTAAATATCAATTATAAAAAAATGCTACTATATCAGCCAATGATAATAATCATGAGACACGTAACATTATTTATTATTAAAAAATATATTAATCTAATAATATTAAATATGTAATAAATTTCTAATGTGAAATGTTAACATATAAACACAAAAAATAAAGATAAATTAGAGTATAACAAATAAACTATTTTTTAAAAAATATTTCTGCAATCTTAACGGACAAAATACTCATCATATTGTTAATTTATCATAATAAATTAAAAAAATAAATTTAAAAATGTCACAAATTAATGGACGATATTCAAACTTTGAAAAAAATTAATGAAAAAAATATAATAAAAGAATATTATTTTTAAAATATTCTCCGTTTGAGAATAAAATTAAACAAATTTAAAATAATTAAAATCACCTTTATACGCGACATAAAAGTTAACTTTAATCATGATAACTAATTTTAATCTTATGAATTCAAATTATGCTTATTATCTGTATTGCTCTTAAAAAATATAGGTCTGAAATCACATTATAATGAAGTTGTTCAAGTAAAAGATGTGGTGATGTCCTAACTGGTTAGTACCCTATATATTCAAAACATGTAATAACGTCGTTTTAAGTCATTTTGTCTATACATTAAATCTTAATATAGAAGATCAATAAAATTAATTAACTTAATTTACGCGATTTGATTTGGTTTTTGAGAACTAATTTTTAATTCTTTTAAGATAATCTACAACATATTAAGTTTGTATTTTTTTTATTAGTGTAGGTCGAGACATACACCACTGCTACTAATTCAATGCCTCAATCAATCTCTTATAATGAACCAGTTACAAACAATACTAAAAGCCATGCAAATATGAATTTAGTACTCACTTACTCTACTTATATTTTTAATATTTTATCTTCATCGCATAATATTCATTTAAAATATTTTTTGTATTAAATAAATTAAGAAGTTTGATATTGTGCACTACTATATAAAATGCCTAATGTTAAATTAAGAGGTTTGATATTGTGCACTACTATATAAAATGCCTTCTGTTAAACAAAATTATGAATTCTATAATAAAAAAAATAAAACAAATAATTAACAAATATTATAAATTTTAAATAGGCAATACATTCATAAGACTAATAATAACAATAACTTTGTAATAAAATTTTGGTAACAACATATATCTTTTAAAATTAAATAGTAAAATTAGAAAAGATCTACCTTAAACACAAAATAACAACTATTGTAAAATAGTACAAAAACATGTCTTATTTTATCTCATGTATTTATTAATGTATTGTATAAATTATATGGATGCTTTTTATTATAGAATCTTTACCCAATTAAAAATTTAATAGATAGTAAAATTTGGTCATGGCAAAATGTGTTCTAATTTTTTAAAAAATATCAAAACACTATATTAAATATTATAAGTCAATAGGTAACTAAACTAAAAATCCTCAAATTAAAAATATAGATAACATTGTATATATTTTTATGAGTTACCGGATAAATTTTTGTTGAATAACTAATTTAAGTACAAACTAAAAAAATGCTACTACAAATATTATTTAATATTATTTAATGGCAATAACCATAATACACATAACATCATTTAGTGATGACAAATAAATCTTAATTAAATTACAGTAACTAAATAATAAGTCCTTAATGATAAAAAAATTATCAAATTAAAATTTAATAATGTATGGAATATAACATAAACACCAAAAAAAAAAGTACAATGAATAAACTAATTTTTAAAAATATTTTCGCAATTTTAGTGGACAAAAACTTCATCATATCGTTATTTTGTCATAATAAATTTAAAAAATTAAATTAAAAATATTATAAATTAATAGACAACATTAAAACTTTTTTTTTATATTACCTCTTTATTGTGTGGTTTTATAATTTAACATTTTAAAGTGTTTTATAGTAATTTTAATTTCAACAAAATATAATATAAATAAGATCACGTCAATATTAAAATAAAAAAATATTTATCTAATAAATTTAAAAAATAAATAATATATTAACAGAAAAATTAAATTAATTTTTTAAAAACAATAGAAAAGCGGCTGAACAGGCACCTTAGTGCCTGTTGAGCCGCTAGTTGTTTATAAAAGAAAAAACTCTCATAATAATAACGATGAAAAAAACTTAAATCCTATTCATTAGTTGAATATATCGTTAAATTGTTGTATTTAGGTATCGAATATATTTTAGAGATGATACTTATTTTATATATGTATTTTTTGTGTACAATCCAATATTAATAAAAAATAAAAAGTATTTATCTAGACAAATCCAAATATAATTACAGTTTGGTGTGTCCAAAAGTTGTTCTTGACCGATATATTTAAAACGAGTTTAAAAATTAATATTTATTATCAATTATTATACAAAAGTAGTCATCTAAAGTATTTTATATAATTAAAAAAGATGTTAAAAAAATTTTTAAAATTAGTTTATACTTTAATATTAATATATAAAGTATCAAAATATAACTGAATTTATTTGAAAATTTCTTTGTAATATATATCGTATATTCTTGTTGAACAAAAGCTTAAATTTAAAATGTTTGTATATTTCATGTGGCATCGTAGTTTGTGTTCGTAACACTGTTTATAGCTAACATCTCTATATTATTAAATATATTTAAGTTTTTATCGTTGATGAGTACCATAGTAATAAACTTTTATTCGATACATGCATGATCTTTAGATATAAGAAATAGAGTATATATGGTTTGAGGAGAATTTGTCTTTCAATTTCCACTATTCATTAGTTCTAAAGTGAATTTGTCTTCTTGTATGGTTGATGATGTATGGGCATAATTAACTACCAAAAATATGTTGAAGCATGCGGCACATATATTATAGGAAAGGGAATGGGAATAGGTTCATACAGGAGAAGTGTGTCTCTGCAGAATATAATCAATAGAAGAAATAGATGTAATGTATAAGGCACTAAGCCACTAAGCCCTTTAGTGGGTTGAAGCTGATGATGAGTCATCAGGTCTAGATGTTGGATGCCATGTGACCATGTTGTGTGTCTTGCCATATAATTTTTACTCTTTTAGTTCTGAGGACAAATTAAAATTTATAAAGATAAAAAATAAAAATTCAAACGTACAAGTTAAGACTATATATTTTTTCAGATGGAGTTGAAGTGAAAATTATATTAAAAAAATGAAAGATGATAAAATATATGAAAATTGAAAATTTTTTTCTCTTACTATTTTTTCAAAACATGCATCTTAATTTTTTAAATGAGGGAATTTTTATCTTTTATATTTTTATATTTCCAATTATTAAATGCATTTAAAATTTGCACTTTATTTTAGGAATTAATACAGGTGAATGTTAGACATGATATTAGAAAACTTATCATTACTCAATATATATATGAAAAAAATAAAATGGATATTGAAGAAACATTTTTCTTGTGGATAACAAGCAATTACAAACGGCAATATCTAGAGGGAATACCTACCAACCCAACTTGTAATATTCACATATAAGCTTTTTTGGACCATCTTGAAACTATATATTAAAGAGCCAACACCACTAGAAAGAGACCTTTTGCCAACACAATTGACAATTTAGAGCCACAAGTAATGATGCGTAGGGAAAATATATATGGCACTGATTTGAGGGGTAGCAAAGTAAAAAGTATTATGATATGGACACTCAAGGTTGTCATTATTTAAAATTTTTTAATTTATTTTTGAATTTTTTAGTTAAAGTTTCTAACTTTAATTTGTTAAGAAAAAAAGTTTAACCAAAGAGAGATAAAGGTCTATATAGGTGTCTAACCATATAATGTCTATGATTAGTATTTAAATATTTTTAAAATAATAAAAAAATAAATATAGAAACTAATTTTTAATTGGTTAATATTAATTATTTTTTAATTTTAAAATTACTTTTTTAATCTCAGTTTTTAAAAGTTTAAGATTAAAATTTAGAGTTTAGAACTTAAAAAGATAATAAATGATTAAAAAGGATAATTTTAAAAACATTGACCGATTAGCTGAAAAATAATTAGTGATCACTCTATAATAGAAAAGAGTTTTCAACTTAATTATGATGAAAGGAGAAAGTTGACTTTCGATTATTGTCTTATTAAATGACTTAATATGAAGCTGAAACAAAAATTCTATGGATAATCCACATGCTTTGACTATAAGGGTAAGTAATTATTTACTAATTTATAAAATATTAGTAGGAAATATTTTTGTGCTATTTAATTATTCTTATATTAGTGAATAATTTAAAAAAAATGATAATGTCACTCTCAAATGCTATTTTCTCGTAGTTACATTTTTTTATTAAAATATTGAATAATGCTAGGGAACTAAAAGGATATTAACCAAAAATCAGCCAAATATCTTTGGGTGAATTCAAAATCTCTACGAGTTAATATATATAGATGTTTCTTCTGCTAAGTATTAGAATGTTTCTTTTTCATATTAAATGGATGTTCTTTTATATATTTTTCGAATTTTTTTGTATTACAAATGTGAATGTTTCTATTTCTTTAAAATTTTATATTTTTTTAAATTATAACTGGATAGTTCTTTTGTTAAGTATTAGGATGTTTTTTTTTATATTAAATGAATGTTTTTTTATATTTATGTAATTGTTTAAAAATTCCTTTTGACTAAGATCAAGTGTGTAATTTGTAGTCAACATCCTTCTCTTCAACCACCCGTTCGTCCTTTCAAAACTACATCCGAAACCAAATTCCCACGTCAACCGAGAGCCCCCCTCCTCTATCAGTCCGTCTCCCTTCATCTCTTATATTTCTTCTCTTGTTTAGTCCAGCTAAAAAAACAGAAACAAAAAAAAGAATTTAGCATTACTTTTTATTTTCTTTTATTTAAATTTCTGTATCTCTTTCTTGATTGTTGGCGGTGTCCGGAGGCACACAATTGCAGTGCTGGCAGCAAGTTCTATAGACTCTGCGGTAGAGATTTGGACGAGATGATAATCGACACCTTGCAGCACATACTCTGTTACAGAGGAGTGGGTTCCGGTGAGGAGGGCAGAGAGAGCCTGAGAGAGAGGAATTTGTGTGTGTGATTGTTGGAGGTGAGTAGTTTAATATGAGAGAGAAGATGAATATTTTTATAGTTTTAATTAGGTTTTAATTAAGTTTTAAATTTTGAATTTAAAAAATTTAAAATTAATTAATTATTAATATAAATTAATGTAATTTTGTTTAATTTTTGACCGATAACTTTTTGGTTCCATATACTTCTCGTAAAATATTTTACCAAAATAGCACTAAAAGTTGAAAGTTTGTATGCTAATGCATGCTATAGATCATTTTCATAGAACCTCACGTTAATTAATGATTACTTTTACATATATCAAAATAGTTGTAAAACAAGTATACGATCTTTAATTTCTTCTTGTGCACTCAACTATTACTATCAATAATAGTTTTTAAAAAAGAATTAAAATTCAATGGCCATTATAAAAAGCAATAATGCTAGTCAAGACCTTTTCTCAGGCATCACTTCATATATCTATCTATTGTTCACTTTTCAAGTTCTCAGTATCTAGTTCCATATATAGGACCCCATCGAATTTCTGTACAAATCACCACTCTGATTTTAGAACATGCTAATCTAAAGAAGTGTGAGTGATGTATAAGTTGTAACAATCTTTATTCACACGAAAGCTATGATCAGTACATATCATGGAGCAAGAAAAGAAGCTTCCTTGAGAACCTTAAAAAAACTTTCATTTCAATTTCGAATTATATATTCAATCATGTTAGGTGTACACTAAAATTAATTATTAAAATAAAATACATATTGAAATACAAAATATACATTAAAAATGAGTTAAACTATATATATATTTTAATGAATGATTTTGATAACTAATTTTAAAATATAAATAATATTTTTATTATACATTATTCTTGAATATCTGATCTTTGTTAATAATTATTAATCCATGAAAAAACTTTAAATAACATTGAATAGTGCCACATATAAATTGTACCTTACCTTTGCCACTAATTGTAAAAGTTATTATTATAAATAAGAGTAATTAATTTAAGTAATGTCTGATTATTTGTCTGAAAGGTAAAGCCTCTCTCACAATTTAAAAATTTCATATTAATTTTTTAACCATCCAGGTAATTGGTCTATGCGACTTTCTTAATGGACTAAGTAGTCTCTATTACTGGATTGAGGGGCCCCTCAGACATCAGCAATTCATCATTTACGGAATTGCTTAGGCCAATTATTTGGATTGGTTGAGACCGATAAAATTTTGAATTGTAGAAGAGTATTTTGTCTTTCGAGCAAATGGTCAAGAACAGAAAATAATCCAAGAAAACAATTGATCTTTTGACAATCCGCAGTGGGAATCACCTTTTCACATTGGGATAAATTTGATGCTATATTCAATATTCATGAACCATATTCTCCATCTGCATGAGTAGACACATTAACGGTTTCACAGACAAATGGCACTTATTTTGAATGTAAGTACTTTGAAAATGAACTGCAGCTTTGGCCTTAAGTAAAGAATCTTCTTTGCGCACTAAGCTTCCTCAAAAGTGTTTTAAGAAAGTAAATAAAGAAAACGGCATCTAAAACAGTCTTCGTCAATCTTCTAGTGTCTCTTCTATTAGAACAAAACAAGGAATGTCTTCACAAATTCACATGAAATTGAATAGTTGATACAAGATTAGGTTTCCAGGACTAATTTTAAATAACAAAACAAAAAAATGTCATCGCCGGCGATAAGGGATCACAGGATTGTTCGACGCGTGGCGAGTCTCCCTAGAAGCATAATGGGGGAAATCTCAAGGGCAATGGCGGATGGCATGGGACTTGTAGGAATTGGAAGAAGAAGAAACCATAATCATAATCATAGTCATGATGCAAATGTTGTGCAAGGGCAAGTGCAGCCTCATGGCCCTCCATTGTTGCCACAAGAACACATAGCAGTTCCTGAAGAGTGGGCTTTTCTTGAAAGTTTTGAGCAGCAATATGGAAACAACCATCCTTTCTTTTATGCGTGCCGATTCAGGAAAGCTGTGAAGTTGGCTGAGCAGGATCATAGGTTTATGTTTATGTACCTTCACTCACCGGACCACAATTTTGCAAACGTGTTCTGCAAGGAAACACTCTGTTCTGAGCTTGTGACGCAGTTCCTTGATATGAATTTTGTTTGTTGGGGAGCACTTGCTGATAGAGGAGAGGGTATGCAAATGGTTTCCATGCTGCGCCCTTCTACGTTTCCATGTTGTGCTGTCATCGCTCCGGCTCCTGGTGATAGCATGACAGTGCTGCAGCAGGTTGAGCACACATTCTAGCATTTATACTGATGCTTAATGGCACAATTGTGCCTGGTGTTTTCTCAGGAATCAGCTGAATTAGCTACTTTCATGTTGATAGTTTAGGTTGATTTGTAATCTAAACCAATGCATAATTAGTTCAAATGATTCAACACTTATTTCTCTTAAGTAAGATCTTAAATTTAGTACTCAAATTTTCTCCCGTATTGTTACTCGACCTGGCTAAAATCGAATTAGTTGAAATTTAATAAACTCTATAAACACTACTGGTCTAGATAAAAAACATGTTAATAATTAATTTAGGATGCCATGACCAAGGTATTTTGCTAGGTAAAGAAATAGTATCCTGAAATTTGAAAGCATTATTAGAACTATTAGTATCTCATACCATTTTTTTTTCTTTATCTTTGCCACTGAACTAAGCATTTTACATGCCCTTTTTGGCCAGCTTGAGGGGCCTCTTTCAGCAGCTGAGCTAGTGGAGATTCTACAGAGGACAATGGAGGAACAAGGGCTGGCTTTCGGAAGCGGAAAGGCTAAGCACGAAGCAAAGATCCTAGCTGACCGCAGGCTTCGAGAAGAGCAAGACGGCGCATATTTTGCAGCTTTGCATATAGACAAGGTTCATAACTCATTTCAACTTTTCAATTTGATAAATATTGTGTACTCATTCTGCATTGTACACCAAGTCACCCTTGAATGCAAATAGTTTTATTTATTTTTCCAAAGAATGCTTAGTTAACAAAGATTTTTTTCCTGTATAGGAAAAAGAGAAGCAGCACAAGAATTCTCCTTTAAGAGGGGGAATTGAGAAGCCAGTGGAGGCTCAGAATGGCAGAAATTTTAGGAAGTTGAGTAACAATTCTGTGAATGTTAGAAAACAGGATAGCAAGAATGAAGCTTACGAGTCTAATGGTCAAAAACAAGCCAAAGGAATTGCAAGCAGGGTAAATGGCTCTGAGGCTACACAGGTAAGTAAATATATCATTTCAACACAATATAAAGAATCATAGAGTTGATAGTAAATATTAAAATTAATAATACAACAACAAAGTCTGGTTCCACTAGATGAAGTCGACCCCATAATCAAACAATGTCATAATGCTTTCACATAAATCATAAATGTCTTTTAAACATTTTGGTATTCAGATATCTTTTAATAATTTCTTCTATAATTTTCTTATGTCTCATAACGTTTGTCAAATTTTGTGCAACAGATTCTGATAAGGTTTCCGAATGGAGAAAGAAGAGAACACAATTTTTTGTCTACTGACAAAATCCAATCCATCTTCACGTGCATTAATTCATTAGGAATTCCAGGGATTGAGAATTATAGATTAATTTCAAATTTTCCAAGGAAAGCTTATGGTGTGGACCAAATGAGAATGACTCTCAAAGAAGCTGGCTTGTTTCCTAAAGCTAGCCTGTTCTTGGAGCCTATGTGAATCATTGTCCACAGTCATTAAGTTGTAAACATACACGTGTGAATTATGAATTGGCATTGGTATACATATACATTTAGATTTCAATGAAATGAGAGGAGAGGAAAAGAAGTATGTATGAATAAGTGACTTCACCTTAGCTCAATATTTCATGGATGATCCAATAGATAAAATTCCGATGTTAGTAGAGAAATTCATGGTTATATGCGAATTATAGAAAAGAAGGTAATACAATGCCACCTTAAGTTGTTGGGTCATAACTATTTATAAGGAGGGAAGAAGAGGAAGAAAGACAACCAAATTATTAGAATATCCAACAAGCTAATTTGTTACTTTTAAATTTTAAGGTACTCCTTTTTTTTTTTTAATGTTTTTGTTTAGGCACTTTTAATTTATTCATTTTCCTTTCTCTTCCACCCCTTCTATTTTATCTTTAAGTCGTATGATTCTAATATTTTTTCCATGACTAGTGTATAAGAAGTTACCTGTACGGTTTGATGAGGAGTGAGGGGGACTTGTGAACTGGTGAAAGGAGCCAATAAACTCTGTAAATGACGTGGGGATGGTACTTGCAACGACACTCCATTACTCAAGTCAAAGAGCTAAAGAGGTAGGGAATTAGTGTTTAGCGTTGGAAAGTTCATACCTGGAGGAGGCACGGGTGTCCCTTTTTTTATAGAGTTGCTAGCTTATCTTATTTGAAAGGGTGTCTTTCCTTTTATAGAGGATTTTCTAGGGTGGTTAAGCTTGTTCTGGCTGAGCTAGGTTGAACC
>NC_029772.3:71135881-71170215 GCF_000817695.3 Arachis duranensis | reverse complement strand
TTGCTTCCGGAGCATGATTGTCCATTGGGTCGAGTCCCAGTGCTGCGGTGACAAGCTTCACACAAGGAGTCGTGAGGTTGCTGCAGTTCGTAGCCTTGTGCAGACAGGCATGGCAGAGTCGTTTTTGTCCAAGACTTTTTACTTGCTTGTTGCACTTTTCGATGATGGGATGTGTCGCATTTTCTAAGGTTCCATAATGGCGCAATGGTGGGTGAGATGAATGGTTAATTTCACGCGTTCAAAAGTGAGAATGGTGATGAGTGTCACATAATCATCACATTCATCATGTTCTTGTGTGCGAATGGATATCTTAGAATAAGAATAAGCATGAATTGAATAGAAAACAATATTACTTTACATTAATACTCGAGGAACAGTAGAGCTCCACACCTTAATCTATAGTGTGTAGAAACTCCACCGTTGAAAATACATAAGTGATGAAGGTCCAGGCATGGCCGAATGGCCAGCCCCCAAAACGTGAACAAAGGATCAAAAGGTAATCCCAAGATGAAAATACAATAGTAAAAAGTCCTATTTATACTAGACTAGTGACTCAGCTTTGCTAAAGTCCCCAGTTAGAGGTGTCCAGAGTTCTTAAACACACTCTTTTTGCTTTAGATCACGACTTTAACCACTCAGTCTCAAGCTTTTCACTTGGACCTGCATGCCACAAGCACATGGTTAGGGACAGCTTGATTTAGCCGTTTAGGCCTGGATTCTCAAAGCCTTGGATCCTTTTTACCCTTGCCTTTTGGTTTTAAGGGCTATTGGCTTTTTCTGCTTGCTTTTTCTTTTTCTTTCTACTTTTTTTTCGCCATTTTTTCGCAAGCTTTGTTCTTCACTGCTTTTTCTTGCTTCAAGAATCAAATTTATGATTTTTCAGATTATCAATAACATTTCTCTTTGTTCATTATTCTTTCAAGAGCCAACAATTTTAACATTCATAAACAACAAGATAAAAAATATGCACTGTTCAAGCATTCATTCAGAAAACAAAAAGTATTGTCACCACATCAATGTAATTAAAATAAATTCAAGGATGAATTCAAAACTCATGTACTTCTTGTTCTTTTGTATTAAAAACATTTTTCATTTAAGAAAGGTGAAGGATTCATGGAATTATTCATAACCTTAAAACATAGTTATTAAATACTAATGATCATGTAGTAAAGACACAAACATAGGCAAACATATAGCATAAAAACCGAAAAAAAAAATAGAGAAATAAGAACAAGGAATAAGTCCACCTTAGTGATGGTGGCGCCTTCTCCTTGAAGGACTAATGATGTCCTTAAGCTCTTCTATGTCTCTTCCTTGTCTTTGTTGCTTGATCCCTAGTGATTTTGGTGCTCCTATTCTTAGTTGCTCCCAATAATTGTGTGAAGGAAATTGTATCCCCTGAGGTATCTTAGGGATTTCCTGATGAGGGAATTCCTCATGCTCTTGTTGAGGTCCATGAGTGGGCTCTCTTGATGTGCAGTCAAATGCTCTATTACTGAGCTATGGACCCTTGAGATGAATCTTTCCATCTCCTGTGACTCAGAGTTGGAAGCTTTTGTCTTCTCTTTCCTCTTTCCAGAGGTTTCTCTGGCCTTAGGTGCCATAAATGGTTATGGAAAATCAAAAAAGCTATGCTTTTACCACACCAAACTTAGAATGTTGCTCGCCCTCGAGCAAAAGAAGAAAGAATAGAATAAGAAGAAGAAGATATGGAGGAGAGGGAGAGAGGTGTGTGTTTCGGCCATGTAGGGTGGGTTTGGGTGGGAAAGAGGTGATGGGGAAGAGAGATTGAGGTGATTGGTGAAGGGTGTTTGGGGAAGAGTGTTATTGGATTGTGTGAAGAGGAGAGAAGGTGAGTTGAGGTAGGTGGGGATCCTGTGGGATCCACAGATCCTGAGGTGTCAAGGATTTAACATCCCTGCACCAATTAGGCGTGTAAAACGCCATTTGAGTGCAATCCTGGCGTTTAACACCAGATTGATGCTTGTTTCTGGCGTTAAACGCCAGCTCTATGCTTGTTTTGGGCGTTCAACTTCAGTCTGCAGCATGTTTCTGGCGCTGAACGCCAGTTCCATGCTTGTTCCTGGCGTTTAACGCCAGTTCTCCTCAGGGTGTAATCCTGGCGTTTAAATGCCAGATTGTTGCTTATTTCTGGTGTTCAACGCCAGATTCATGCTCTGTTTTGGTGTTGAACGCCAGCCAGATGCTCCTTACTGGCGTTTAAACGCCAGTAAGCTCTTCCTCCAGGGTGTGCTATTTCCTTTGCTGTTTTTGATTCTGTTTTTAATTTTAGTATTTGTTTTGTGACTCCACATGATCATGAACCTAAGAAAACATAAAAGAACAATGAAAATATAAATAAATAAAATTTGGATTGCCTCCCAATAAGCGCTTCTTTAATGTCACTAGCTTGACAGTGTGCTCTCATGGAGCTTCACAGGTGATCAGGTCAATGTTGTGGACTCCCAACACCAAACTTAGAGTTTGAATGTGGGGGTTCAACACCAAACTTAGGGTTTAGTTGTGGCCTTCCAACACCAAACTTAGAGTTTGATTGTGGGGGCTTTGTTTGACTCTGTATTGAGGGAAGCTTTTCATGCTTCCTCTCTATGGTTGCAGAGGAAGATCCTTGAGCTTTAAACACCAGGTAGTCCCCATTCAATTGAAGGACTAGCTCTCCTCTGTCAACATCAATCACAGCTCCTGCTGTGGCTAGGAAGGGTCTTCCAAGGATGATGCATTCATCCTCCTCCTTCCTAGTGTCTAAGATTATGAAATCAGCAGGGATGTAAATGCCTTTAACCTTTACTAACATGTCCTCTACCAATCCATAAGCTTGTCTTACTGACTTGTTTGCCATCTGTAATGAGAATGTGGCAGCCTGTACATCAAAAATTCTTAGTTTCTCCATTACAGAGAGTGGCATAAGATTTATACCTGACCCCAGGTCACACAGAGCCTTCTCAAAGGTCATGGTGCCCATGGTACAGGGTATTAAGAATTTACCAAGATCTTGTTTCTTTTGAGGTAAAGTTTGTTGAACCTATGTATCTAGTTCACTAATTAGCAAGGGAGATTGATCTTTCCAAGTCTCATTACCAAAAAACTTGGCATTCAGCATCATGATGGCTCCTAGATATTGAGCAACTTGCTCTCCAGTTACATCTTCATCCTCTTCAGAGGAAGAATAGTTTTCAGAGCTCATGAATGGTAGAAGGAAGTTTAATGGAATCTTTATGGTCTCTATATGAGCCTCAGATTCCTTTAGGCCCTCAATATGAAACTCCTTCTTGTTTGGGAGACGTCCCATGAGGTCTTCCTCATTGGGATTCACGTCCTCCCTTTCCTCTCTAGGTTCGGCCATTTTGATTATGTCAATGGCCTTGCACTCTCTTTTCGGATTTTCTTCAGTATTGCTTGGGAGAGTACTAGGAGGAGTTTCAGTGATTTTCTTACTCAGCTGGCCCACTTGTGCCTCCAAATTTCTGATGGAGGACCTTGTTTCACTCATGAAACTTAAAGTGGCCTTAACAGATCAGAGACTATGTTTGCTAAGCTAGAGGAGCTCTGCTCAGAATGCTCTGTCTGTTGTTGTGAAGATGATGGAAAAGGCTTTTTATTGCTAAGCATGTTTCTTCCACCATTATTAAAGCCTTGTTGGGGCTTTTGTTGATCCTTCCATGAGAAGTTTGGATGATTTCTCCATAAAGAATTATAGGTGTTCCCATAGGGTTCACCCATGTAATTCACCTCTGCCATTGCAGGGTTCTCAGGATCATAAGCTTCTTCTTCAGAAGATACCTCTTTAGTACTGTTGGATGCATTTTTCTATCCATTTAGACTTTGAGAAATCATGTTGACTTGCTAAGTCAACATTTTATTTTGAGCCAATATGGCATTCAGAGCATCAATTTCAAGATCTCCCTTCCTCTGAGGCATCCTATTACTCACAGAATTCCTCTCAAAAGTGTACATGAATTGATTATTTGTAACCATGTCAATAAGTTCTTGAGCTTCTGTAGGAGTTTTCTTTAGGTGAATAGATCCACCTGCAGAATGGTCCAGTGACATCTTGGAGAACTCAGATAGACCATAATAGAATATATCCAGAATGGTCCACTCTGAAAGCATGTCAGAAGGACACCTTTTGGTCATCTGCTTGTATCTTTCTCAAGCTTCATTGAGGGATTCACCATCTTTTTGTTTGAAGGTCTGAACATCCACTCTAAGCTTTCTCAGATTTTGAAGAGGAAAGAACTTAGCCAAGAAGGCCGTGACCAGCTTATCCCAAGAGTCCAGGCTATCTTTAGGTTGTGAGTCCAACTATGTTCTAGCTCTGTCTCTTACAGTAAAAGGGAAAAGCATGAGCCTGTAGACTTTAGGATCTACTCTATTAGTCTTAACAGTCTCACAGATCTGCAAGAACTCAGTTAAAAACTGATAGGGATCTTCTTATGGAAGTCCATGAAACTTGCAGTTCTGTTGCATTAGAGCAACTAGTTGAGGTTTCAGCTCAAAATTGTTTGCTCCAATGGCAGGGACTGAGATGCTTCTTTCATCAAACTTGGAAGTGGGTGTAGTATAATCACCAAGCATCCTCCTTGCATTATTGTTGTTGGGTTTGGCTGCCATATCCTTTTATTGTTAAAAAATTTCAGTAAGGTTGTCTTTGGATTGTTGTATTTTAGCTTCTCTTAGTTTCCTCTTCAGAGTCCTTTCAGGTTCAGGATCAGCTTCAACAAGAATGCCTTTTTCCTTGTTCCTGCTCATATGAAAGAGAAGAAAACAAAGAAAATATGAAATCCTCTATGTCACAGTATAGAGATTCTTTATGTGAGTAGAAGAAAAGAGAAATAGAAGGATGAGAAGAGGGGAAATCCGAACACAGAGAGAAGAGAAGATCTGAATTATGAGTAGAAGAGAAGTGTTAGTAGAAAAATAAATAGAGGGAAATGAGAAATGGAATTTTCAAAAATTAATTTTGAAAATGAGTTGGTGATTTTCAAAAATTAAGAGAGGAAATAAAATTAAAATTAGAATTTAAAACAATTAGTTAATTAAAAAGAATTTTGAAAAAGGGGTGAGGAGTTTTCGAAAATTAGAGAGGGAAAAGTAGTTCGTTGGTTTTGAAAAAGATAAGAAATAAACAAAAAGTCAATTAGTTAGTTGAAAAAGATTTGAAAATCAATTTTGAAAAAAATAAGAAGTTAGAAAAGATATTTTGAAATCAAATTTTTGAAAAAGATATTATTAAAAAGATATTTTGAAAAAGATTTGAATTTTAAAGTTAAAATTAATTACTTGACTAACAAGAAACTAAAAGATATGATTCTAGAATTTAAAGATTGATCCTTTCTTAGCAAGAAAGTAACAAACTTCAAATTTTTTAATCAATCATATTAATTGTTAGTAAAATTTTCGAAATTTTGAAAAAAAGATAAGAAAAAGATTTTGAAAATCAATTTAAAAAAAAAATTTGAAAATAATAGAGAAAAAATGAAAAAGATTTGATTTTTTTTTGAAAAAGTTTTGAAAAGATAAGATTTTTAAAATTGAAATTTTGACTTGACTAACAAGAAACAACTAATTTTAAAATTTTTTGACTAAGTCAACCCAAAATTTCGAAAATTATGAGTAAAATAAATAAAAGATATTTTTTTATTTTTGAATTTTTAATGATGAGAGAGAAAAACACAAAAATGACTCACAACATGAAAATTATGAATCAAAATACATGATGCATGCAAGAACACTATGAATGTCAAGATGAACACCAAGAACACTTTGAAGATCAAGATGAACATCAAGACTTATTTTTGAAAAAATTTCAAGAAAAGAAAAACATGCAAGACACCAAACTTAGAAATTTTTCATGTTTAGACACTATGAATGCAAAAATGCATATGAAAAACAACAAAAGACACAAAACAAGAAAATATGAAGATCAAACAAGAAGACTTACCAAGAACAACTTGAAGATCATGAAGAACATATGCATGAATTTTCGAAAAATGCAAACATTTTTGAAACATGCAATTGACACCAAACTTAAAAATTGACACTAGACTCAAACTAGAAACACAAAATATTTTTGATTCTTATGATTTTATAATTTTTTTGTATTTTTCGAAAATTTTATTTTTAGAAAAACGAAAACAAAGCAAAAAATTTTTTGAAAACTTTTTGAAAAGAAAATTACATAATCTGAGCAACAAAATGAACCGTCAGTTGTCCAAACTCGAACAATCCTCGGAATCGGTGCCAAAAACTTGGTGCACGAAATTGTGATCATCAACAATGGTGCCAATGGGCTTGGTGCTCTAAAACGTGAATCACACTTTGTCACAACTTCGCACAACTAACCAGCAAGTGCACTGGGTCGTCCAAGTAATACCTTACGTGAGTAAGGGTCAATCCCACGGAGATTATTGGTATGAAGCAAGTTATGGTCATCTTGTAAATCTCAGTTAGGCGGATTCAAATGGTTATAATGGTTTTCGAAAATTAGAATAAATAAAGCATAAAATAAAGATAGAGATACTTATGTAAATCATTGGTGGGGATTTCAGATAAGTGTATGGAGATGCTTTGTCCCTGTTGAATCTCTGCTTTCCTACTGCCTTCCTTCAATCCTTCATACTCCTTTCCATGGCAAGCTGTATGTAGGGTGTCACTGTTGTCAATGGCTACTTCCCATCCTTTCAGTGAAAATGGTCCTCTATGGTTTCCCGCATGGCTAATCAGCTGTTGGTTCTCGATCATGTCGGAATAGGATCCATTGATCCTTTTGCGTCTGTCAATACGCCCAACAATCGCGAGTTTGAAGCTCGTCACAGTCATTCAATCCCTGAATCCTACTCGAAATACCACAGACAAGGTTTAGACTTTCTGGATTCTCATGAATGCTGCCAATGGATTCTAGCTTATACCACGAAGACTTTGATCTCACGGAATGGAAGGCTCGGTTGTCAGGCGAGGGCAACCATGCATCGTGCATCAGGAATCCAAGAGATACTAACTCTAGCTTTCGCTTGTAGAACGGAAGTGGTTGTCAGGCACGCGTTCATAAGGATGGATGATGATGAGTGTCACGGATCATCACATTCATTAGGTTGAAGTACGAGTAATATCTTAGAACAAGAATAAACTTGAATTGAATAAAGGAACAATAGTAATTGCATTAATTCTCGAGGTACAGCAGAGCTCCACACCCTAATCTATGGTGTGTAGAAACTCCACCGTTGAAAATACATAAGTGATCAAGGTTCAGGCATGGCCGAATGGCCAGCCCCAAAGTCTAAGAACTAAACGTCCAAAGATAGATACCAAGATGTCTAATACAATAGTAAAATGTCCTATTTATACTAGACTAGTTACTAGGGTTTACAGAAATAAGTCTAAATGCAGAAATCCATTTCCGGGGCCCACTTTGGTGTGTGCTTGGGCTGAGCTTGAGCTTTACACGTGTAGAGGCTTTTCTTGGAGTTAAAGACCAAGTTGTAACGTGTTTTTAGCGTTTTACTCTGGTTTATGACGTGTTTCTGGCGTTTGACTCCAGAATGCAGCATGAAACTGGCGTTGAATGCCCGTTTGCGTTGTCTAAACTCGAACAAAGTATGAACTATTATATATTTCTGGAAAGCTCTGGATGTCTAATTTCCAATGCCGTTGAGAGCGCGCCATTTGGAATTTTTTAGCTCCAAAAAACCCATTTCGAGTGCAGGGAGGTCAGAATCCAACAACATCAGCAGTCCTTTTTCAGCCTGAATAAGATTTTTGCTCAGGTCCCTCAAGTTCAGCCAGAAAATATCTGAAATCACAGAAAAATACACAAACTCATAGTAAAGTCCAGAAATGTGAATTTTACATAAAAACTAATGAAAATATCCCTAAAAGTAGCTAGATCCTACTAAAAACTACCTAAAAACAATGCCAAAAAGCGTATAAATTATCCGCTCATCAACTAGTTACTAGGGGTAAAGAAATGAGTAAATGTTGCAGAAATCCACTTCCGGGCCCACTTGGTGTGTGCTTGGACTAAGCATTGAAGCTTTCACGTGTAGAGGTCTTCCTTGGAGTTGAACGCCGGTTTGTAACTTCTTTCTGGTGTTTAACGCCAGTCTGGTGCTTCTTTCTAGTGTTTAAACTTGGTGCACGAAATTGTGATCTCAATAGCGCTAACAACTTGGTACGCACAATTGTAATCTCAACTCTTTTTCACAAATTCGCACGACTAACCAGCAAGTGCACTGGGTCGTCCAAGTAATAAACCTTACGTGAGTAAGTGTCGATCCCACGGAGATTGTTGGCTTGGAGCAAGCTATGGTCATCTTGTAAATCTCAGTCAGGCTGATTCAAATGGTTTTGGAGTTTTGATAATTAAAAGATAAATAAACATAAAATAAAGATAGAGATACTTATGTAATTCATTGGTGAGAATTTCAGATAAGCGTATGGAGATGCGTTATTCCTTCTGAATCTCAGTTTCCCTACTACCTTTATCCAATCCTTCATACTCCTTTCTATGGCAAGCTGTATGTTGGGTGTCACCGTTGTCAATGGCTACTTCCCATCCTCTCAGTGAAAATGGTCCTCTACGGTTTTTGTACGGCTAATCAACTGTCGGATTGCTCATCTCGGATGAAAAATACTATGCACAGATATCGTATGGCTAATCAGCTGTTAGTTCTCGATTGTGTAACAATAGGATTTACTATCCTTTTGCGTTTGTCACCACGCCCTACAGGCGCGAGTTTGAAGCTCGTCACAGTCATCCCATCCCAGATCCTACTCGAAATACTACAGACAAGGTTTAGACTTTTCGGATCTCAGGAATGCTGGCAATGGATTCTAGCCTATACCACGGAGGTTCCAATCTCAGATTCAGATGCCCCATTGTCAGAGGGGATTCAATGTGAATCATTGATTAGAAACCCAAGAGATATGCCTTCAAGCTTGTTTTCATGTAGAACGGAAGTGGTTGTCAATCACGCGTTCATAAGTGAGAATGGTGATGAGTGTCACATAATCATCACATTCATCATGTTCTTGTGTGCGAATGAATATCTTAGAATAAGAATAAGCATGAATTGAATAGAAGAACAATAGTACTCGAGGAATAGCAGAGCTCCACACCTTAATCTATGGTGTGTAGAAACTCCACTGTTGAAAATACATAAGAACAAGGTCTAGGCATGGCCGAATGGCCAGCCTCACTAAATGGCATATGAATTCGAAAATAGGGAAAAATACCAATTCCAAGATCAAGGATGATCAAAAGATGTCAGTACAATAGTAAAAAGTCCTATACTAAACTTGTTACTAGGGTTACAAGAACAAGTAAATGATGCAAAAATCCACTTTCGGGCCCACTTGGTGTGTGCTTGGGCTGAATATTGAAGCTTTCACATGTAGAGGCCTCCCTTGGAGTTAAACGCCTGTTTGTAAGTTGTTTCTAGCATTTGACTCTAGCTTGCAACTTGTTTCTGGCGTTTAACGCCAGAATAGGGCAGAAAGCTGGCGTTGAACGCCAGTTTTCATCATCTAAACTCGGGAAAAGTATGAACTATTATATATTTCTGGAAAGCCCTGAATGTCTACTTTTTAACGCAATTGAGTTCGCACCATTTGGGTTTCTGTAGCTCCAAAAATTCCATTTTGAGTGCAGGGAGGTCAGAATCCAACAGCATCTGCAAACCTTTTTCAGCCTCTGAATCAGATTTTTGCTCAGGTCCCTCAATTTCAGCCAGAAAATACCTGAAATCACAGAAAAACACACAAACTCATAGTAAAGTCTAGAAATGTGAATTTTGCTTAAAAACTAATAAAAATATACTAAAAAGTGAATAAAACATACTAAAAACTATATAAAAATAATGCCAAAAAGCGTATAAATTATCCGCTCATCACAACACCAAACTTAAATTGTTGCTTGTCCCCAAGCAACTGAAAACAAAATAGGATGAAAAGAAGAGAATATATAATGAATCTCACAATATCAATGAAACTTAGTCCCAATTAGATAAGCGGGGATAGTAGCTTTTTGCTTTTGAACAGTTTTTGCATCTCACTTTATCCTTTGAAATTCAGAATGATTGGCATCTATAGGAACTCAAAATTTCAGATAGTGTTATTGATTCTCCTAGTTTAGTATGTTGATTCTTGAACACAGCTACTTTACGAGTCTTGGCCGTGGCCCTAAGCACTTTGTTTTCCAGTATTACCACTGGATTCATAAATGCCACAGACACATAACTGGGTGAACTTTTTCAGATTGTGACTCAGTTTTGCTAAAGTCCCCAGTTAGAGGTGTCCAGAGTTCTTAAGCACACTCTTTTTGCTTTGGATCACGACTTTAACCACTCAGTCTCAAGCTTTTCACTTGGACCTTCATGACACAAGCACATGGTTAGGGACAGCTTGATTTAGCCGCTTAGGCCTGGATTTTATTTCCTTGGGCCCTTCTATCCACTAATGCTCAAAGCCATGGATCCTTTTTACCCTTGTCTTTTGGTTTAAAGGGCTATTGGCTTTTTTTGCTTGCTTTTTCTTTTTCTTTTTCTTTTTCGCCATTTTTTTTGAATACTTTTTTTTTCTTTCTTCTTCACTGCTTTTTCTTGCTTCAAGAATCAATTTCATGATTTTTCAGATTATTAATAACATTTCTCTTTGTTCATCATTCTTTCAAGAGCCAACAATTTTAATATTCATAAACTTCACTATAAAAAATATGCAATGTTCATGCATTCATTCAGAAAACAAAAAGTATTGCCATCACATCAAAATAATTAAACTAATTTCAAGATAAAATTTGAAATCCAAGTACTTCTTGTTCTTTTGTAATTAGGCACATTTTTCATTTAAGAGAGGTGAAGGATTCATGGAATCATTCATAGCTTTATGGCATAGACACTAGACACTAATAATCATGTGATGAAGACACAAACATAGACAAACATAAAGCATCAAATTCGAAAAACAGAAAAATAAGAACAAGAAAATCAAAGAACGGGTCCACCTTAGTGACGGTGGCTAGTTCTTCCTCTCGATGATCCAATGGAATGCCTGAGCTCCTCTATGTCTCTTCTTTGCCTTTGTTGCTCCATCCTTAGTGCTTTTGGTGCTCTTATCCTTAGTTGCTCCCAATAGTTGTGTGGAGAAAAATGTATCCCTTGAGGTTTCTCAAGGATTTCGTGATGAGGGAATTCCTCATGCTCTTGTTGAGGTCCATGAGTGGGCTCTCTTGTTTGCTCCATCCTCTTTTTGGTGATGGGCTTGTCCTCTTCAATGAGGATGTCTTCCTCTATGACAATTCCAGCTGAATTGCATAGGGATCACCTTTTTCTTGGCCACAACTTCATAGAAGTGATATTGATGGACCTTTGAGATGAATCTCTCCATCTCCCATGACTCGGAGGTGAAAGCTTTTGCCTTCTCTTTCCTCTTTCTAGAGGTTTCTCCGGCCTTAGGTGCCATAAATGGTTATGGAAAAATAAAAAGCAATGGTTTTACTACACTAAACTTAGGAAAGAGAGGGAGAATGGCCGAATGGAATTGGGTGGGTTTGGGAGAGAAAAGTGTTTGAATTTGAAAGTGAGGTAGGTGGGGTTTTTTGGGAGAAAGATATGGAGGTGATTGGTGAAGAGAATATAGGGAAGAGAATTGGATTTGATAGGTGGGTGGTGTTTTGGGTAGAGTGTTATAGAGATGTGTGAGGGGGGAGGAGAGAGAGGTGGGGTAGGTGGGGATCCTGTGGGGCCCACAAATACTGAGGGGTCAAGGATTTTTCATCCCTGCTCCTTTTAGGCGTGTAAACGCCCTTAGTGTGCAATCCTAGCGTTTAACGCCAGACTGCTGCTTGTTTCTGGCGTTAAACGCCAGATTTTATACCTTTTCTGGCGTTTAACGGCAAGCTGTTGCTTGTTTCTGGTGTTAAACGCCAGCTTTTATTCCTTTTCTGGCGTTAAACGCCAAGCTACAACCTGTTTCTGGCGTTTAATGCCCAGAATGGTGCCAGACTGGGCATTAAACGCTCATTCTGCTACCCTTACTGGCGTTTAAATGCCAGTAAGTTCCTCCTCCAGGGTGTACTGTTTTTAATGCTGTTTTTGATTTTTCTTTAATTTTTGCATTTGTTTTTGTGACTCCACATGATCATCAACCTAAAAAAAGGAAAATACATAGATAAATAAAATTGGGTTGCCTCCCAATAAGCGCTTCTTTAATGTCAATAGCTTGATAGTGAGCTCTCATGGAGCCTCACAGATGTTCAGAGCAACGTTGGGACCTCCCAACACCAAACTTAGAGTTTGAATGTGGGGGTTCAACACTAAACTTAGAGTTTGACTGTGGGGGCTTTGGTTGACTCTGCAGTGAGAGAAGCATTTCTTGCTTCCTCTCTATGGTTACAGAGGGAGATCCTTGAGCTTTAAATACAAGGTAGTCCTCATTCAGTTGAAGGACTAACTCTCCTCTGTCCACATCAATCACAGCTTTTGCTGTGGCTAGGAAGGGTCTTCCAAGGATGATGGATTCATCCTCATCCTTCCCAGTGTCTAGGATTATGAAATCAGCAGGGATGTAAAGGTCTTTGACCTTTACTAGCACGTCCTCTACTTGTCCATAAGCCTTTTTCATATATTTGTCTGCCATCTCTAATGAGAATTTGGCAGTCTGTACCTCAAAGATTCCCATTTTCTCCATTACAGAAAGTGGCATTAAGTTTATGCCTGACCCCAGGTCACACAGAGCCTTCTCAAAGGTCATGGTGCCTATGGTACAGAGAATTAGGAATTTACCAGGATCCTGTTTCTTTTGAGGTAAAGTGTGTTGAACCCAGGTATTTAGTTCATTAATGAGCAATGGAGGCTCATCCTCCCAAGTCTCATTACCAAATAACTTGGCATTCAGCTTCATGATTGCTCCTAAATACTGGACAACTTGCCCTTCAACAATGTCTTCATCTTTTTCAGAAGATGAATAGTCATTAGAGCTCATGAATGGTAAAAGAAGGCTCAATGGAATCTCTATGGTCTCTAGGCGAGCCTCAGATTCTTTAGGTTCCTCAAATGGTAACTCCTTTTTGTCTAGAGGACATCCCATGAGGTCTTTCTCACTGGGATTTGCGTCCTCCTCCTCCTCTGTGCATTCGGCCACACCCAGTAAGGTTATGGCCTTGCACTCTCTTTTTGGGTTCTCTTTTGTATTGCTTGGGAGAGTACTAGGAGGAGTTTCAGTGACTTTTTTTACTCAGCTGGCCCACTTGTGTCTCTAAATTTCTAATGGAGAACCTTGTTTCATTCATGAAACTTAGAGTGGCCTTAGATAGATCAGAAACTAAGTTTGCTAAGCTAGAGAGACTCTGCTCAGAATTCTTTGTCTGTTGCTGAGAAGATGATGGAAAAGGCTTGCTATTGCTAAACCTCTTTCTTCCACCATTATTGAAGCCTTGTTGGGGCTTTTGTTGATACTTTCATGAGATATTTGGATGATTTCTGCATGAGGGATTATAAGTGTTTCCATAGGGTTCAGCCATGTAATTCACCTCTGCTATTGCAGGGTTCTCAGGATCATAAGCTTCTTCTTCAGAAGATGCTTCTTTAGTACTATTGGATGCATTTTTGTAATCCATTCAGACTCTGAGAAAACATATTGACTTGCTGAGTTAACATTTTGTTCTGAGCCAATATGGCATTAGAGCATCAATTTCAAGAACTCCCTTCCTCTGAGGCGTCCCATTACTCACAGGATTCCTTTCAGAAGTGTACATGAACTGGTTATTTGCTACCATGTCAATGAGTTCCTGAGCTTTTGCAGGTGTTTTCTTCAGGTGAATGGATCCACCTGCAAAATGGTCCAATGACATCTTAGACAATTCAGACAGACCATCATAGAATATATCCAGGATGGTCCATTTTGAAAGCATGTCAGAAGGACACTTTTTGGTCAGTTGCTTGTATCTCTTCCAAGCTTCATAGAGGGATTCACCTTCTTTCTGTCTGAAGGTTTGAACATCCACTCTAATCTTACTCAGCTTTTGAGGAGGAAATAACTTGGCTAAGAAAGCCGTGACCAGCTTATCCCAAGAGTTCAGGCTATCTTTAGGTTGAGAATCCAACCATATTCTAGCTCTGTCTCCTACAGCAAAAGGGAAAAGCATAAGCGATAGGCGAAATTGTGATCATCAACAATGGCTCCAACAACTTGGTGCTCTCAAACGTGAATCACACTTTGTCACAACTCCACACAACTAACCAGCAAGTGCACTGGGTCGTCCACGTAATACCTTACGTGAGAAAGGGTCGATCCCACGGAGATTGTTGGTATGAAGCAAGCTATGTTCATCTTGTAAATCTCAGTCAAGCAGATTATAATGATTATAATGGTTTTCGAATATAAGAATAAATAAAACATAAAATAGAGATAGAAATACTTATGTAATTCATTGGTGGGAATTTCAGAAAAGCATATGAAGATACTGTGTTCCATCTGAATCTCTGCTTTCTTACTGCATTCTTCCAATCATTCATACTCCTTTCCATGGTAAGTTGTATGTTGAGTTTTACCGTTGTCAATGGCTACCTCCTGTCCTCTCAGTGAAAATGGTCCAAATGCTCTGTCACAGCATGGCTAATCATCTGTCGGTTCTCGATCATGTCGGAATAGAATCCAGTGATTCTTTTGCGTTTGTCACTACGCCCAACACTCGCGATTTTGAAGCTCGTCACAGTCATCCCATCTCAGATCCTACTTGGAATACCACATACAAGGTTTAGACTTTCTGGATCTTAGGAATGGCCGCCAGTAATTCTAGCTTATACCACAAAGACTCCGATCTTTCGGAATAGAGGCTAAGAGATACACACTCGTTCTAAAGTAGAACGGAAGTGGTTGTCAGTCACGCGTTCATAGGTGAGAATGATGATGAGTGTCACGGATCATCACATTCATCATGTTGAAGTGTAACGAATATCTTAGAATAAGAATAAGCATGAATTGAATAGAAGAACAATAGTACTTTGCATTAATACTCGAGAAACAGCAGAGCTCCACACTTTAATCTATGGTGAGTAGAAACTCCACCGTTGAAAATACATAAATGATAATGGTGTTCATTGGCTTCGGCCCCAGAGGGGGAACCAGAATAACCAAGATGACTAATACAATGAGAAAAAGTTCTATTTATACTCAACTAGTTACTAGGATTTACAGAAATAAGTCTAAGTGCAGAAATCCACTTTCGGGGCCCACTTTGGTGTGTGGCTGAGCTTGAGCTTTACATGTGTAGAGGCTTCTCTTGGTGTTAAACGCCAAGTTGTAATGTGTTTTTGGCGTTTAATTCTGGTTTGTGACGTGTTTCTGGCATTTTACTCCAGAATGCAGCATGGATTTGGTGTTGAACGGCAATTTGCGTCATCTAAACTCGAATAAAGTATGGACTATTATATATTGCTGGAAAGCTCTGGATGTCTACTTTCTAACGCATTTGAGAGCGCGCCATTTAGGGTTTTGTAGCTCTAGAAAATCCATCTCGAGTGCAGGGAGGTTAGAATCTAACAGCATCAGCAGTCCTTTGTCAGCCTCCTATAAGATTTTTGTTCAGGTCCCTCAATTTCAGCCAAAAAATACCTGAAATCACAGAAAAATACACAAACTCATAGTAAAGTCTAGAAATGTGAATTTTGCATAAAAACTAATAAAAACATCCCTAAAAGTAGCTAGACCCTACTAAAAATTACCTAAAAACAATGCCAAAAAGCGTATAAATTATCCGCTCATCAATAAGCCTGTAGACCTCGGGGTCAACCCCATTGGTCTTAACAGTATTACAGATATGCAAGAATTCAGTTAAGAACTGAAAAGGATCTTCTGATGGAAGTCCATGAAACTTGCAATTCTGTTGCATTAGAGAAACTAATTGAGGCTTTAGCTCAAAGTTGTTTGCTCCAATGGCATGGATTGATATGCTTCTTCCATGGAAGTTGGAATTTGGTGCAGTAAAGTCACCAAGCATCTTCCTTGCACCTCCACCATTGTTATTGGGTTCGGTCATATCTCTTTCTTTTTCGAGATTCTCAGTAAGGTTTTCTCTGGATTGTTGTGCTTTAGCTTCTCTTAGCTTCTTCTTCAGAGTCCTTTCAGGTTCAGGATCTGCTTCAACAAGAATGTCCTTGTCCTTGCTCCTGCTCATATAGAAAAGAAGAGAACAGAAAAGAAGAGGAATCCTCTATGTCACAGTATAGAGATTCCTTTATGTGAGTAGAAGAAGAAAAGAATAGAAGAAGAAAAATTCAAACACAGAGAGAGAAGAGAAGAGGGTTCGAATTATGAGTAGAAGAGAAGTGTTAGTAGATAAATAAATAAATAGAAGGAGATGAGAGAGAGAGAGAATTTGAATATTAAAAGAAGAGAGAAGAGAAATATTGTTTTCGAAAAAACAAGGTTAGTGATTTTCGAAAATTAAGAGAAATAAAATTAAAATTAAAATTTGAAACAGTTAGTTAATTAAAAAAAGAATTTTTGAAAAAGAGGAATGTGATTTTCGAAAATTAAAGAGAGAAAAGTGGTTAGGTGGTTTTGAAAAAGATAAGAAATAGTAAAACAAAAAAGTCAATTAGTTAGTTGAAAAAGATTTGAAAATCAATTTTGAAAAGATAAGAAGTTAGAAAAGATTTTGAAATTAATTTTGAAAAAGATATGATTTGAAAAAGATATGTTTGAAAAGATATGATTGAAATTTATTTTGAAAAAGATTTGAAAAATAAATTTAGAAGGATTTGATTTTTAAAATTAAAATTGATTACTTGACTAACAAGAAACTAAAAGATATGATTCTAGAATTTAAAGATTGAACCTTTCTTAACAAGAAAGTAACAAACTTCAAATTTTTGAACCAATCACATTAGTTGTTAGTAGAGTTTTAAAAAATTATGAAATAAAGTTAAGAAAAAGATTTTGAAAATCAATTTAAAAAAATTTCGAAAACATAAAAGAAAAATGAAAAATATTTGATTTTTGAAAAAGTTTTGAAAAGATAAGATTTTTAAAATTGAAATCTTGACTTGACTAACAAGAAACAACTAATTTTAAAATTTTTTGACTAAGTCAACCCAAAGATTTTGAAAATTATGAGATAAATAAGGAAAAGATATTTTTTTATTTTTTTTGAATTTTTAATGATGAGAGAGAAAAACACAAAAATGACTCACAACATGAAAATTTTGGATCAAACCTAATGATGCATGCAAGAACACTATGAATGTCAAGATGAACACCAAGAACACTTTGAAGATCATGATGAACATCAAGAACTTATTTTTGAAAAATTTTCAAGAAAAGAAAAACATGAAAGACACCAAACTTAGAGATTTTTCATGTTTAGACGCTAATAATTCAAAAATGCATATGAAAAACAAGAAAAGACACAAAACAATAAAATGTAAAGATCAAACAAGAAGACTTGTCAAGAACAACTTAAAGATCATGAAGAATGCAATCCATGAATTTTTCGAAAAAAATGCACAAATTTTAAAAACATGCAATTGACACCAAACTTAAAAATTGACACTAGACTCAAACGAGAAACACAATATTTTTGATTGATTTTTTTAAAAATTTTTTTGGGTTTTTTCGAAAATAATTTTGAAAAACGAAAAAGAAGAAAAATTTTTGAAAGATTTTTGAAAACTTTTTGAAAATAAAATAAAGGTTAAAATAAGAAGAAAATTACCTAATCTGAGCAACAAGATGAACCGTCAGTTGTCCAAACTCGAACAATCCCTGGCAACGGCGCCAAAAACTTGGTGCACGAAATTGTGATCTCAATGGCGCCAACAACTTGGTACGCACAATTGTAATCTCAATTCTTTTTCACAACTTCGCACAACTAACCAGCAAGTGCATTGGGTCGTCCAAGTAATAAACCTTACGTGAGTAAGGGTCGATCCCACGGAGATTGTCGGCTTGAAGCAAGCTATGGTTATCTTGTAAATCTCAGTCAGGTGGATTCAAATGGTTATAGAGTTTTGATAATTAAAAGATAAATAAAACATAAAATAAAGATAGAGATACTTATGTAATTCATTGGTGGGAATTTCAGATAAACGTATGGAGATGCATTATTCCTTCTGAATCTCTGCTTTTCTACTGCCTTCTTCCAATCCTTCATACTCTTTTCTATGGCAAGCTGTATGTTGGGTGTCACCGTTGTCAATGGCTACTTACCGTCCTCTCAGTGAGAATGATCCTCTATGGTTCCCCGCATGGCTAATCATCTGTTGGTTCTCGATCGTGTAGGAATAGGATTTACTATCCTTTTGCGTCTGTCACCACGCCCTACAGTCGCGAGTTTGAAGCTCGCCACAGTCATCCCATCCCAGATCTTACTCGGAATACCACAAACAAGGTTTAGACTTTCCGGATCTCAAGAATGCTGCCAATATATTCTAGCCTATACCACGAAGATTCTAATCTCGGATTCAGATGCCCCATTGTCAGAGGGGAGTCAATGTGAATCATTGATTAGAAACCCAAGAAAATTTTGATGATCGTTGATTAGAGGGGATTCAGATTCTAATCTAAAATTTTATTTTTATTTTTTCATTTTTTATTTTATTTTTTATTTTATTTTTTTGAAAAAATATTTACAATAACCAATAATAAGGCACACGTTTGCAATTCCCCGGCAACAGCGCCATTTTGACGATCGGATTTTCTATTGGTAAAGAAATTCACAAATATGATCGCGTCGTAAGTATAGCTTCTAAACCAACAGAAAATCCTTTCGTACAAATGTTTGGTTGTCACAAGTAAAAAACCCCTGATAAAATTTATAACCGAAGTTTTTAAACCTCGGGTCATCTTCTCAAGGAATTGCATGGTGTAACGATCGAACTCCCAGTATGCCATGGTCATACAAGAAGCTAAGTGTTACTAACTTATCCTTCCTAATTATTAACTATTATTTAATATATGAGCATGTTCCTTGTTAGAACGATGCCAATTTTTACGAGTAATTTTTTAATTTATTCGTTGCGGTGAAGAGATAAAATAAACAAGCATACATTGAGGGCAATAAAAGGAAGCATAGGAAAATATAGAAATATAATAGATAATATACATCATGTACACTATAACAAAACATGTTGCGTTTATACAAGATCAAGTCAATTTACATCCTCGTCATCCTACGTAGCTAATATATACACGACACTCCCTGGGCCTGGCCCAAACAAAAAGCCGCTAAACTGGTGCCCAGGCTAGCCTAACCACTATATAGCTCCTAGCTCTCGGGTGTACTAACACAAGTGAGAGACTAACTAACAGATAATGTCAGACTAGAGTGTCATCAAAAGAATGCCCCTTCTGCTGTCAAACTATATCTACATGTGGCCGTTCAGAGAATCGCCGTGAGGCTTGTCTATCTCCTCGTCCTGCTTTATCTCTATCTCCGGATCCTCCTCGTCCTCATTATCTGCAGCTACAGCTATACCCTCAGATCCACCAGAAACACTGCTGTCACTCTGTACAAATCCATTCGCGAGCACAGGTCCATTCGTGTATATAGGAGCTACCACGCCGTCCGGTAGTGCCGGCTCATTAGGCTGTGGAAAGTCAGGGATCGGTGAAGAACTGAAGATTGATGGTTTAGAAGTTATAGTAAACTCTCGTTGTAAGTATAGTTACTAAACCAAGCAATCAACCTTTCTTACAAACGTTTTGGTTATCACAAGTAACAAACCCCTAAATAAATTGATAACCGAAGTATTTAAATCTCGGGTCGTCTTCTCAAGGAATTGTAGGGAGGTATGTTCTTATTATTGGCTATGAAAAAGGTAAAATTGGGGGGTTTTGGAAATAAGGAAGAAGTATGACAAGTAATTCAAATGACAATTAAAATAAATAAATAACTATAAAATAAACTCTTGGCAAGATATGAAATTTCGGAAGTCCTATCCTAGTTACTCCTATAAGAATGGAAGTTAATCCCACTTAGTTAACCTTTGCGTAAGCAAGGGAAAGTCCAGTGAACCAATTGGTTAGATTTTCCAAGTCCTAGCCAACTCCTAAGGGAAGGCTAGAGTTAGTGGAATTCCAGTTAATTAGCCAACATAACAATCACTCATGAATAGTTGATAACTTAAGAGCTTCTAGTTAATCAATTAAAGCCAATAATATAAAAACTAAATAAGAATCTTAGATCTGAAATACCTCAAAATCATGAATTAATAAAGATATTAAATGTAACATGGGCAGTTGTAGCCAAATAAAGAAGTTGAGTTGAACATAGAATTCCATAAACTAAATTGAGGAAATAAATAAAAGGAACATTGAACCTGATATGAAGATGAAATAATCCTAAAGTGAAAAGAAATCCTAATCCTAAAATAAATTCTAATCCTAATCCAAATCCTAAGAGAGAGGAGAGAACCTCTCTCTCTAAAAACTACATCTAAAACTAAAATTATGAATTATAAAAGCCTAATGAGTCTCTGCATGTTCCCTGACTTTAATCTGTGTTTCTGGGCCAAAAACTGGGTTGAGAATCCGGCCCAGAATCTCTGCCAGCAACTTTTGTAATTTTGCAGATCGCGCACGTCACGCGGACGCGTCATTCATGCGGACGCGTCATTCGGCGTTTTTCTTTTCCATGCGGGCGTGTCGTCCATGCCTCCGCGTCACTTTTGCTTTCCCAATCCGCGCGTCCGCGTCACTCATGCAGCCACGTCACTGTGAATTTCTTTCTTCTGCGCGGTCGCGTCGCTGACGCGTACGCGTCACTTCTTGCTGGTCATCTCCTCAATTTCTTGTGTTCCTTCCATTTTTGCAAGCTTCCTTCCCAATCTCTCACTCATTCATGCCCTATAAAGCCTGAAACACTTAACACACAGATCAAGGCATCGAATGGTAATAAGAGAGGATTAAGATTAGCTAAATTAAGACCAAAAGAAGCATGTTTTCAATCATGTAATAATTTTAGGAAGGAAATATAAATGCATGCTAATTATATGAATAAGTGGGTAAAGACCATGATAAAACCACACAATTAAACGTCTTTCGGTTCCCCTCCGGGTGGCCATCCTAAAAGAAAAAGGGAAGAAAAGTAACCCAGAAATAAAGATAAGAAAATAAATGAAGTATGGATGGGTTAATGCCAAATGATAAAGGTCTCATTTACATGGAAGCTTTAACATGTACGTGAGAAAACAATAGAAGTCATGGCATACCAGTGGTATAAAATTTGTAACATAGGGGAGGAGAGTGGGTAATGGAAGTATCAATACAAGTTCATGCCAATACAAATGGAGTGCAAGTATCATAAAAGGTAAAACAAGTCACTAAAAATTATACCAGAAAAGATGCAACAGTTAAATAAGAAAATCAACACCAAAGGAAAAAATAATAATTTTAGAAAAGAAAAGAAAAATATGCACTAAATTAAAATGCAATGAATGAAATAAGCAAATAAATAAAATGAAAGATAAGAAGAATGAGAAGGGAAAGAAGTGAGTAAGAAAGGAGGGAGGAAAAAATTAGGATTGGGAAAGAAAAGATAAGATATTTGGCAAATTAGGATAAGCTGTGCGGCGCAAGCAACGCGGACGCGTGGGGCACGCGGTCGCGTGACTTGCGTTTGAAGTTAATCGATGCGGTCGCATGACACGTTTTATGCTACTGGCGCGAGGGCAGCCTCGCGCTCGCACAACTCTCTGTTCAGAATCTTATTTTGCCAAATTTTGGGTGACGCGATCGCGTGAATGGCCAATATGGGGATATGACACGGACGCGTGAGCCATGCATCCGCGTGGTAAGGTTGTGCTTTCAGCACCAGTCCAGCACCACTCTAGCATAACTTTCGACTATGCACCCTTTTCACGTCGATTTTCATGGCACGCGGCCGCGTGGGAGGCCAAAGTTCCCACATGACGTGGTCGCGTGGGGTCAAATTATGCTATAGGCACGCCTCCAGCCACACTCTCGCGTGACTCTCTGTTCAATTCTTTTCTTCCCAACGCACTAGCGACGCGGACGCGTCAGCGACGCTGCCGCGTCGCGTGCGTGTTTTTCCTTTTTTTTTTGACGCGATCGCGTGAATGGCCAATATCGGGATATGACGCGGACGCGTGAGCCATGCGTTCGCGTGGTAAGGTTGTGCTTTCAGCACCACTCCAGCATAACTTTCAGCTATGCACCCTTTTCAAGTCGATTTTCATGGCACGCGGCCGCGTGGGTGACGAGGTCGCGTGGGAGGCCAAAGTTCCCACATGACGCGGTCGCGTGGGGTCAAATTATGCTATAGGCGCACCTCCAGCCACGCTCTTGCGTGACTCTCTGTTCAATTCTTTTCTTCCCAACGCACTAGTGACGCGGACGCGTCATTCGGTGTTTTTCTTTTCCATGCGGGCGCGTCATCCATGCCTCCGCGTCGCTTCTGGTTTTCCAATCCGCGCATCCGCGTCACTCATGCGGCCGCGTCACTGCGAATTCCTTTCTTCCGCGCGATCGCGTCGCTGACGTGTACGCGTCACTTCTCGCTGGTCATCTCCTCAATTTCTTGTGTTCCTTCTATTTTTGCAAGCTTCCTTCCCAATCTCTCACTCATTCATGCCCTATAAAGCCTGAAACACTTAACACACAGATCAAGGCATCGAATGGTAATTAGAGAGGATTAAGATTAGCTAAATTAAGACCAAAGAAGCATGTTTTCAATCATGTAATAATTTTAGGAAGGAAATATAAATGCATGCTAATTATATGAGTAAGTGGGTAAAGACCATGATAAAACCACACAATTAAACACATTGTAAACCATAAAATAGTGGTTTATCAATCGGCTCAGGGGAAAAGTTCCATTCTGGTGGTATCACAGGTACGTAGTCACCAGCTAACTCGGGCTCATCAGGAATGATAAGCTCAGGTTCCACCTCATCAAAGGTTGAGCTGGTATAAGGTGCTCAAGATCAGGAAAAGGATGCACATGTGCGTTAGGATGTAACCAGGATAAGGAAAAGTCGTAAGGAGCATCGGGGTCAAAATGCAGGCTAGACAGAGGATGTTGAAAAGTTCGATTAGGTAACGCATATCGTCTAATATGAGGCTCCAATCCCATGATGAAGTAACTGTGATGTACCGGATCCTTGTAGACATAGGGGTCCTCAAACTCATAGAATATCACGCCCGTCTCCATCTGAAGTGGAGGAAGGGAGAGAAGGGGTAAGAATTGGGGAGTTCTTAGTAGGGTCGGGGTTATTAGTTACGTTCATTTATTTGGTGTCGATTAGCAGAAGAATAACAGAATATAGCAAAGCAGTAAACCAAAGATAAATATAGCAAGAGAAAGTAGAGACAACAGAAAGCAGAACACAAACAAAAAAATACAAGAAAATAAAACACAAAATAGCATGCAAGCAGGCAAACATAAAGAAATAGATCACACACAGAAAGAAATGCAACAGAGAATGATGTGCAAACAAGAATGATGCCTGTCTAGCCCTAGCGCAGGCCATGAGCTCATGTGTCGGTAAGCACTTGCATTCCCGACATTTATCTGGTCACGAGTTCACGATTTCCCGGATACGATTTTCCATTCAAATAAATGCGCATATAATTATTAGCAGCTCTATTGAGACAGTCTCTGCTTTCTACTCGCAGGAAATATACTCTTGGGAACGAAAAATTGCTATAGATATACTAGTTTTCCTGCAGAAGCTCTTGGGTTGCTTTAAGCAACGAATAAATAAACATTATCTCTTGGGTTGCATTAAGCAATGAATAAGCAAACAATATCTCTTGGGTTGCCTCAAGCATCAAATAACTTTTCGATAAGCATTCTGCACTTAGTCTCTTTACTCTGCTCTTATTTCTCTGTTTAACGTGTGTTTTTAAGACATGTAAATTTCGGTATGAATAGTTAGCATGTCCCAAGTATAGGTTCATTAAGTCTATACTGAAATAGTTTAACTTTTCATATAATACCTAATCCTAGTCGCAACTCAAGGACTAACTATGTTGCCCTAGTTTGTTCACTAGTCTTTGTCTGTTTTTCTGTCATTAAAACTTTACAGACTCTTTCTTTGACTTTTATCTTTTTTTCAAATTTTTATCCTTCTCTTATCTTTGCCTCACTAATATGTTCTTACCACTCCCTAAGTGTTTTCTAAAGGTAATTATGAGATTCTACGCTTAAAATTGTCTTTCTAAAGCTTTTATAGAAAACTGCCTTTTTCGTATTATTTTATTATTTTTATTAAAATATTATTTTTAATTAAATATTATTATTTAATATTTTATTATTATTTATTATTTTATCATTAATTTTCGAAAATTAACTTACCTTTTACTTTTAACCTTTAAAATTCACTTTAAACACCCGTAACTTTTAATATTTCTACTTTAACCACCCTAACTTTCAGAAATTACCAAATAACCCCTTAAACACCAAAAATTTTACTTCCTTGCCCTTTTAAGGATCTAAAACCTGTTCTTCATTATTCTTCATCACACTCAAAGTGTTCTTCATGTTCTTCGTAAATTCTTCAGATTCTTTCTCTGTTTTTACCCATTTTTTAGTCTTTTCAGCAACCGTTTTTTACCATAATTCAAAATAAATTAGCAGCCACTAAAAACCCATCTTTCTCATGATTTCAACACAAATTGAACCTCAATTTAAGCCTAGGTTTTCATTTTTCCAGCTGCTCCAAGAACATGAACTTTAAAGCTTGAATTTCATCAAATTTCATCAAAATTTCATCAAATATTCACCAAGAATCAATCATATATGCAACCAATTTTTAGCACAGCCAAATCATACAACATTCACACAACTCAAATACATATAATCAAGATTAATTTCGTTACACCCTACCTGGTTTTGCTGCTCCTAATTTGGTTAGACTTTCATGTGGTCCTTAAGCACTTTTTCCTCCTAAATCACATCAAGAACAACTTTAAATCCAAAACCTCAACTAACCAAATCTCGCTCAGAATGCTAGGGAGGGATTTCTCACCTTAGACTTTCTGGAAACTCACGTTTCTTGGCCCTCAAGTCAAGTTAAGCATGATTCCTAAGGAAGAACATCAAGAAAATACATGTTTGAGCATGTTTCCTTCAAACCGAATCAAAAGAGAGATGGTGCAGCCAACTCACCTTGATTCCAGCCTTGATAAGTCATATGATCATGTAGATAAAGAAGAGAGGATCATTTTGGTCGGATTGGAATTTTGATTTGAGTTTTAGTTCAGCAGAAATCAAGCTTTGAAGATTTGGAACTAAGAACTTTTCTCTCTTTTTCTCTCTTCCTATTTTCGGCCACAAAGTGAAAATGAGCCAGCCTTAGGGGTTTTGGGGGTGTAGAGTGAGTTGTGATTGGTTGGCTTGGAGGTGGATTAAAATAATATTAAAATATCTCAGGTGTATAACTACTAAAACTAGATGTATCGGAACGAAAACATCTCTAAAAATTATTTTCTGAGCTACTAGCATAAATGACACTAGTAACATATTTATTATGAGAGTAAAACATGTATAATGAGGCCTTAGCATTGCCAAAGTCATCAGAGAGTGCTGGTGCTAAGCTGTACCAGTAAACTGTTAACCCGGTTAAACCGATTTTCTGTTTTTAACTAAAACTGACCATGTAACCTTATAATATCATTCAAGAATCTTCTAATACTAATATAATGATGATATTATTCTATCATCTCTCTTCTCTCATAAATTGAGTCCGGTTCGTCAAATTGAGACTATTTACGAAAAATCGAATCAAAACTCCTAACCGATACGGTTCAAAAACTAGGTTCTTCATCACTGCGTTATCGAGCATGCCTCAAAAAGGTTCTAGCTTAAAGATGACATAATGACAATGAGGATTGAGATACTTGATGATATATCAAAGGTTCTCCCCTTACTGATCCTCCGGAGTTCTCTGTACTTTCAGAAAAGATCTCGCGTACTCAAAAACCGGGGTTGTTACATTCTACCCTCCTAAAAGAAAATTTTGCCCTCAAAATTTCAGTTACCTGAGAATAGACGTGGGTAATCATCCTTCATCTTATCTTCCATTTTCCAAGTGTGCTCTTCTTCTCGTCTTTGTCCCTAAGCTACTTTGACTAAGCGAACAGTTTTGCCTCTCAGTTACTTATCACTTCTTTCTACGATCTGAACCGGTGTTGCTTGATATGTCAAATTGTTTCGCAAATGTATTGTCTCTGGTTGTAAAATGTGACTCTCGTTGGGAATATATTTCTCAAGTTGCGAGACATGAAAAACATCATGAAGGTTTGATAGATATGGAGGAAGGGCTACTTGATATGCTACTAGACCGACTCTTTTAAGTATTTGGAAAGGTCTTATGTATCGAGGGTTAAGCTTTTTAGTCTTAAGGGCTATACCTATTCCAGTAGTCTGGGTTACTTTTAGAAAAACATGGTCTCCCCCACTAAACTCTAAGGGTCTACGTCTATTATCGGCATAGCACTTTTGGCGGCTTTGTGCTATCTGGATCTTCTGACGAATTCCCTTTATCTTCTCAGTAGTTTCTTGAACTAAGTCTGGACCCAAGATACTAGCTTCTTTGTCATTATTCCAACACAATGGTGTCTGACATCTCCTTCCGTAGAGAGCTTCATAAGGTTCCATCCCGATACTTTGTTGGTAGCTGTTGTTATAGAAGAATTCGATCAACGGCAAATATTTATCCCAATTGCCTTGGTTATCCATCATGCAAGATCTTAGCATGGCTTCTAATGTCTGGATTGTCCGTTCTGAATGTCCATCTGTCTGAGGATGGTATGCTGTACTCATATGCAATTCTGTCTCCAACGCTTCTGGAAAGCTCCCCAGAATCTAGAATTAAACCTCGGATCTCGATCTGAAACAATTGACAAAGGTATCCCATGCAATTGGAAGGAAATGTGCCGATTTCGTTAACTTGTCCACAATCACCCAAATAGCATCGTGTTCTATTGAGGTCCTTGGCAATTCCGTGACAAAATCCATAGTGATTTGCTCCCATTTCCATTATGGTATTTCTAAGGGTTGCAGGGTTCCTGACGGTTTTTGATGTTCCACCTTCACCTTCTGGCAGGTTAAACATTTTGAGACATAGTTAGCTACCTCTTTCTTTAAGCCCGGCCACCAGAACATTTGTTTCAAATCTTGATACATCTTTGTCACTCCAGGATGCATAGAAAATCTACTTTGATGAGCTTCTGCAAAAATCCTTCGTCGCAAATCTCCAGAGCTAGGCACACAAACCCTGTTTTTGTACCTCCATAGACCACTACGATCTTGTCTTACAGCTTCTAGTTCCTCTGCTTTCATCCGTCTCAGCATCATCATCATTTCTGAGTCTTGTGCTTGTGCTTGCTGAGTACTAATCTTAAATTTTGGTGTTATACGCAATTGGGCTAAATGGACTCCACTTGACATCTCAGTCATAGCCAACTTAAGGTCCTCAAATTCCACGAGTAACTTTTCTTCCTTTATCATCATCCAAGAGATACTCAAATTTTTCCTGCTCAAGGCGTCTGCAACCACGTTCGCTTTCCCTGGGTGATAACTTAACTTAAAATCACAGTCCTTAAAAAATTCCATCCACCTTCACTGTCGCATATTAAGATCTTTCTGGTCAAAGATATACTTTAAACTTTTGTGGTCGGAGAAAATTTCTAATTGAGCGTCATACAAATAGTTCCTCCAGATCTTCAGAGCAAACACCATTGCAGCCAACTCCAAGTCATGCATCGGATAATTTTGTTCATGAGGTCTTAGCTGCCGGGAAGCATAAGCCACCACATTTTTGTCTTGCATCAGCACACACCCAAGTCCTTTATGAGAGGCATCACAATATACTTCAAATGGTTTCTGTGGGTCGGGTAGTACTAATACAGGTGCAGTTGTTAACTTTTCGTTAAGCATCTTGAAACTTCTATCACACTTAGCCGTCCAAACAAACAGAACTTCCTTTCGTGTAAGGTAAGTCAGAGGTAAAGCTATCTGTGAAAATCCTTTAATGAACCTCCGGTAATATCCAGCAAGTCCGAGAAAACTTCGAACTTCTGTAACGGTCGTAGGTGGTTCCCATTGCACTACTGCTTCAATTTTTGAAGAATCCACTGCAATTCCTCCCTGTGATATAACATGTCCCAAGAATGCTACCTTCTCTGTCCAGAAATCACACTTGATAGTTTAGCATATAACTTCTGAGTCCTCAGTATATGCAATACAGTCCTTAGATGCTCTTCATGCTCTTTTTCTGTCTTCGAATAGATGATAATATTGTCTATGAAAACTACTACAAACTGATCAAGGTACGGACGGAAAATACGATTCATGTAATCCATGAAAATTGCAGGAGCATTAGTTAGTCCAAATGACATAACTGTATACTCATAGTGACCATATCGAGTTCTAAATGCAGTCTTCAGTATATCTGACTCTTTCACTCAAATTTGGTGATAGCCCGATCGCAAATCAATCTTCGAGAACACAGTTGCACCTTTCAATTGATCCATCAAATCATCTATCCGAGGAAGTGGATACTTGTTCTTGATAGTGACTTTATTTAGCTGTCGGTAATCTACAGAAACTCTCATTACACCATCCTTCTTCTTTACTAGCAATACTGGAGCTCCCTAAGGTGATGCACTGGGACGAATAAATTTCTTTCCAAGTAGCTCATCCAACTGCTTCTTCGATTCTTCAAGTTCCAATGGTGACATCCGGTACGGTGCTATGGAAATCGGTCTGGTTCCAAGTACAAGTTCAATGCTGAATTCTATCTCTTGCCGAGGAGGAAACTCAGGTATGTCGTCTGGGAAAACATCAGGAAATTCCTTCACCACTTGAATTCGTTCTAAACTTAGTTCACTGTCATTTGAGCTAGCCGCTAACAGAACGTACCCCTCATAATCACTCCCGTCTAAGGTAACTCTTACGGAATTCAGATATAAAGTATGAGACAAAAATGGTTTAATATCTAAACTATCAGATGGAATAACAGCAATTCTCTCATAGCAATCAAGGAAAACATGATACTTAGATAACCAATCTAATCCTAAAATAATTTCTAAACCACATAGAGGCAAACAGATTAGATCATGTATAAAAGTTCTGTTCCTAATAGTGAATGGTACTAGCAGACATGCTAAACTGGTCAAAGCATTTTGGGATGCAGGTGTATGGACAATTAGATCAAAGTTCAACTCAGAGAAATCTAGTCCCAACTCACTAGCAACAGTTAAAGAAATAAAGGAATGCGATGCACCTGAGTCATATAGTACAATTAGAAATCTATCTTTAACATAACACTGACCTTGGATTAGGTCGTCTGATTGCATAGCATCATCAGCAGTCATGGCAAACACTCGGCCTTGTTGCTGGGTTTGCACTGGATTCCAAACAAACTTTCTTGGGTAGATCCCAACTGTGTGTCCAGATTCCTCACAAGTAAAACAAGCGTTCGTTCCTTACAGCATCCAAATCTAACACAGCCATGGCCATGGAGATCATAATAGCTATGAGGATAGCTGTGCCTCGCAACAATTCATCGTTCAGAGCTCAATTAAACTATGCCTATTCGCAGTCATTAATTTCCTATCCGCACTAAACAATCAACATTAAGGTGATCAGTCTTAATATTTCAAGTAAGGCACGAACATTTCCAAAATGAGCACTCATAGACATTCATGCCAAATGTACCTTGAAGATACCCTAACAGCATGAGACACACAAGCAGAGTATGCAATGAAGCATAGTCAGTCCACTCCCCAGGCTCTACTAGGAATGAACTGCTCTGTTACCAAATTGTAACGACCCAACTCCCAGTATGCCATGGTCATACAAGAAGCTAAGTGTTACTAACTTATCCTTCCTAATTATTAACTATTATTTAATATATGAGGCTGTTCCTTGTTAGAACGATGCCAATTTTTACGAGTAATTTTTTAATTTATTCGTTGCGGTGAAGAGATAAAATAAACAAGCATACATTGAGGGTAATAAAAGAAAGCATATGAAAATATAGAAATATAACAGATAATATACATCATGTACACTATAACAAAACATGTTGCGTTTACACAAGATCAAGTCAGTTTACATCCTCGTTATCCTACGTAGCTAATATATACACGACACTCCCAAGGCCTGGCCCAAACAAAAAGCCGCTAAACTGGCGCCCAGGCTAGCCTAACCACTATATAGCTCCTAGCTCTCAGGTGTACTAACACAAGTGAGAGACTAACTAACAGATAAGGTCAGACTAGAGTGTCATCAAAAGAATGCCCCTTCTGCTGTCAAACTATATCTACACGTGGCCGTTCGGAGAATCGCCGTGAGGCTCGTCCATCTCCTCATCCTACTCTATCTCTATCTCAGGATCCTCCTCCTCATCATCATCCGCAGCTACAGCTATACCCTCAGATCCACCAGAAACACTGCTGTCACTCTGTACAAAACCATTCGCGAGCACAGGTCCATTCGCGTATATAGGAGCTACCCCACCGTCTAGTAGTGCTAGCTCATCAGGCTATGGAAAGACAGGGATCGGCTCAGGGGAAAAGTTCCACTCTGGTGGTATCACAGGTACGTAGTAATGAGCGGATAATTTATACGCTTTTTGGCATTGTTTTTAGGTAGTTTTTAGTATGATCTAGCTACTTTTAGGGATGTTTTTATTAGTTTTTATGCAAAATTCACATTTCTAGACTTTACTATGAGTTTGTGTGTTTTTCTGTGATTTCAGGTATTTTCTGGTTGAAATTAAGGGACCTGAGCAAAAATCTGATAGGAGGCTGACAAAGGACTGCTAATGATGTTGGATTCTGACCTCCCTGCACTCGAGATGGATTTTTTGGAGCTACAGAACTCCAAATGGCGCGCTCTCAATTGCGTTGGAAAGTAGACATCTAGGGCTTTCCAGAAATATATAATAATTTATATTTTATTCGAGTTTAGATGATGCAACCTGGCGTTCAACGCTAGTTCCATGCTGTATTCTGGAGTAAAACGCCAGAAACACGTCACGAACCAGAGTTAAATGCCAAAAACACGTTACAACTTGGTGTTTAACCCCAAGAGAAGCCTCTGCATGTGAAAAGCTCAAGCTCAGCCCAAGCACATACCAAAGTGGGCCCCAGAAGTGGATTTCTGCATTTAGACTTATTTCTGTAAACCCTAGTAGCTAGTTTAGTATAAATAGAACTTTTTACTATTGTACTAAGCGTCTCTTTTGACCACATCTTTTGACCGGGGTTTTTTTCCCTATTTTTGAATTCACATGCTATTTGGGAAGGCTGGCCATTCGGCCATGCCTAGACCTTGTTCTTATGTAATTTCAATGGTGGAGTTTCTACACACCATAGATTAAGGTGTGGAGCTCTGCTGTACCTCGAGTATTAATGCAAAGTACTATTGTTCTTCTATTCAATTCACGCCTATTCTTATTCTAAGATATTTATTTATACTTAACCATGATGAATGTGATGATCTGTGACACTCATCTCCATTCTCAACCTATGAACGTGTGCCTGACAACCACCTCCGTTCTACATTAGATTGAATGAGTATCTCTTGGATTCCCAACCCATGACGCATGGTTGCCTCGCCTGACAACCGAGCTTCCCATTCCGTGAGATCAGAGTCTTCGTGGAATATGCTAGAATTATTGGCGGCCATTCCTAAGATTCGGAAAGTCAAAACCTTGTCTGTGGTATTCCGAGTAGGATCTGAGATGGGATGTCTGTGACGAGCTTCAAACTCGCGAGTGTTGGGCGTAGTGACAGACGCAAAAGGATCAATGGATCCTATTCCAACATGATCGAGAACCGACAGATGATTAGCCGTGCTGTGACAGAGCATTTGGACCATTTTCACTGAGAGGATGGGAAGTAGCCATTGACAACGGTGACGCCCTACATACAGCTTGCCATGTAAAGGGGTAAGAATGATTGGATGAAAGCAATAGGAAAGCAGAGATTCAGAAGGAACACAGTATCTTCATGCGCTTATCTGGAACTCCTACCAATGAATTACATAAGTATTTCTATCTCTATTTTATGCTTTATTTGTTTTTATATTCGAAAACCATTATAACCAATATAATCTGCCTGACTGAGATTTACAAGATAACCATAGCTTGCTTTAAGCCGACAATCTCCTTGGGATCGACCCTTACGTAAGGTATTACTTGGACGACCTAGTGCACTTGCTGGTTAGTTGTGCGGAGTTGTGACAAAGTGTGATTCACGTTTGAGAGCACCAAGTTGTTGGAGCCATTGTTGATGATCACAATTTCGTACACCAAGTTTTTGGTGCCGTTGTCGGGGATTGTTTGAGTTTGGACAATTGACGGTTCATCTTGTTGCTCAGATTAGGTAATTTTCTTCTTGTTTTATTTTCTTTTAAAAAGGTTTCAAAAATCTTTCAAAAAATTTTTTTTCTTTGTTTTTCGTTTTTCCCAAATTAATTTTTGAAAAAATCCAAAAAAATTAATAATATCATAAAAAATATATTTTGTGTTTCTTGTTTGAGTCTAATGTCAATTTTTAAGTTTGGTGTCAATTACATGTTTTTTTTAAATTTATGCATTTTTTTCAAAAAATTCATGCATGGTGTTCTTCATGATCTTCAAGTTATTCTTGATAAGTCTTCTTATTTGATCTTCATATTTTCTTGTTTTGTGTCTTTTGTTGTTTTTTCATATGCATTTTTACATTCATAGTGTCTGAACATGAAAAATTTCTAAGTTTGATGTCTTGCATATTTTTCTTTTCTTGAAATTTTTTCAAAAATAAGTTATTGATGTTCATCATGATCTTCAAAGTGTTCTTGGTGCATCTTGACATTCATAGTGTTCTTGCATGCATCATTGGTTTTGATCCAAAATTTTCATATTTTGGGTCATATTTATGCATTTCTCTCTCATCATTAAAAATAAAAAATAAAAAATATATATCTTTCCTTTATTTCTCTCAAAAATTCGAAATCTTTGGTTTGACTTAGTCAAAAATTTTTAAAATAAGTTGTTTCTTGTTAAAAATCATATCTTTTTAAAATCTTTTTCAAAAATCAAATATTTTTCATTTTTTTATTTATTTATTTTCGAAAATTTTTTTAATTTTATTTTCAAAATATTTTTCTTAACTTTATTTCATGATTTTCAAAAACTTTACTAACAATTAATGTGATTGATTCAAAAATTTGAAGTTTGTTACTTTCTTGTTAAGAAAGGTTCAATCTTTAAATTCTAGTATTATATCTTTTAGTTTCTTGTTAGTTAAGTCATCAATTTTAAAAATCAAATCTTTTTCAATCATATCTTTTTAATCATATCTTTTCAAATCATATCTTTTTCAAAATCAATTTCAAAATCTTTTCTAACTTCTTATCTTTTCAAAATTGATTTTCAAATCTTTTTCAACTAACTAATTGACTTTTTGTTTGTTTTACTATTTCTTATCTTTTTTAAAACCACCTAACTACTTTCCTCTCTCTAATTTTCGAAAATCACCCCCCTCTTTTTCAAAATTCTTTTTATTTAACTAATTGTTTCAAATTTTAATTTTAATTTCTTCTTTTAATTTTTGAAAATTACTAACCATTTTTCAAAAAAAATTTTCGACCCTATCATATCTTTCTATTTATTTTATTTATTTACTAACACTTCTCTTCATCTAAAAATTTGAACCCTCTTTTCTCCTCTATCTGTGTTCGAATTTTTTTGCTCATCCTTCTTCTATTCTTTTCTTCTTCTACTCACGAAAAGGAATCTCTATAATGTGACATAGAGGATTCCTCTTCTTTTCTGTTCTCTTCTTTTTCATATGAGCAGGAGCAAGGACAAGGACATTCTTGATGAGGCAGATCCTGAACCTAAAAGGACTCTGAAGAAGAAGTTAAGGGAAGCTGAAGCACAACAATCCAGAGAAAACCTTACAGAGAATCTCGAAAAAGAAAGAGACATGGCCGAACCCAATAACAATGGTGGAGGCACAAGGAGGATGCTTGGAGATTATACTACACCTACTTCCAATTTTTATGGAAGAAGCATCTCAATTCCTGCCATTGGAGGAAATAATTTTGAGCTGAAGCCTCAACTAGGTTCTCTAATGCAACAGAACTACAAGTTTCATGGACTTTCATCAGAAGATCCCTACCAGTTTTTAACTGAGTTCTTGTAGATCTGTGATACTATTAAGACTAATGGAGTAAATCTTGAAGTCTACAGGCTCATGCTTTTCCCTTTTGCTGTAAGAGACAGAGCTAGAACATGGTTGGACTCACAACCTAAAGATAGCCTGGACTCTTGGGATAAGCTGGTCACGGCCTTCTTGGC
>NC_029772.3:71112979-71135861 GCF_000817695.3 Arachis duranensis | reverse complement strand
GAATCCCTCTATGAAGCTTGGGAAAGATACAAGCAGTTGACCAAAAAGTGTCCTTCTGACATGCTTTCAGAGTGGACCATTTTGGATATATTCTATGATGGTCTATCTGAGTTCTCCAAGATGTCACTGGACCATTCTGCAGGTAGATCCATTCACCTAAAGAAAACGCCTGCAAAAGCTCAAGAACTCATTGACATGGTTGCAAATAACCAATTCATGTACACCTCTGAGAGGAATCCTATGAGTAATGGGACGCCTCAAAAGAGGGGAGTTCTTGAAATTGATGCTCTGAATGCCATATTGGCTCAGAACAAAATGTTGACTCAGCAAGTCAACATGATTTCTCAGAGTCTGAATGGATTGCAAAATGCATCCAACAGTACTAAAGAAGCATCTTCTGAAGAAGAAGCTTATAATCCTAAGAACCCTGCAATGGCAGAGGTGAATTACATGGGTGAAGCCTATGAAAACACCTATAATCCCTCATGGAGAAATCATCCAAATTTCTCATGGAAGGATCAACAAAAGCCCCAACAAGGCTTTAATAATGGTGGAAGAAACAGGCTTAGCAATAGCAAGCCTTTTCCATCATCTTCTCAGCAACAGACAGAGAATTCTGAGCAGAGCCCCTCTAGCTTAGCAAACATAGTCTCTGATCTATCTAAGGCCACTCTAAGTTTTATGAATGAAACAAGGTCCTCCATTAGAAATTTGGAGGCACAGGTGGGTCAGCTAAGTAAGAAAATCACTGAAATTCCTCCTAGTACTCTCCCAAGCAATACAGAAGAGAATCCAAAAAGAGAGTGCAAGGCCATTGATATAATCAAAATGGCTGAATACAAAGAGGAAGGGGAGGACATGAATCCCAATGAGGAAGACCTCATGGGACGTCCCCCAGACAGAAAGGAGTTTCCTATTGAGGACCTAAAGGAATCTGAGGCTCATATAGAGACCATAGACACTGGGAAGGAGGAGGATGAATGAATCATCCTTGGAAGACCCTTCCTAGCCACAGCAGGAGCTGTGATTAATGTTGATAGAAGAGAGCTAGTCCTTCAATTGAATGGGGACTACCTTGTGTTTAAAGCTCAAGGATCTTCCTCTGCAACCATGGAGAGGAAGCATGAGAAGCTTCTCTCAATACATAGTCAAACAAAGTGCCCACAATCAAACTCTAAGTTTGGTGTTGGGAGGCCACAACCAAACTCTAAGTTTGGTGTTGAAACCCCACATTCAAACTCTAAGTTTGGTGTTGGGAGGTCCCATCCATGAGAGCTCACTGTCAAGCTATTGACATTAAAGAAGTGCTTATTGGGAGGCAACCCAACTTTTATTTATCAATATTTTTATTGTTATTTCATATTTTATTAGGTTTATGATCATGTGGAGTCACAAAACAATTGCAAAAATTAAAAACAGAATAAAAAATAGCAGAAGAAAAAGGACACCTTGGAGGAAGAGCTGTCTGGCGTTTAACGCCAGAAACAAGCACCAAGCTGGCGTTTAACGCCAGAAACGAGCATCAAGCTGGCGTTAAACGCCAGAAACATGCTTTATTTGGGCGTTTAACGCCAGAAACAAGCTGCAGTCTGGTGTTAAACGGCAAGATTGCATATAGAGGGCGTTTTACACGCCTAATTGGTGCAGGGATGATAAATCCTTGGCACCTCAGGATCTGTGGACCCCACAGGATCACCTCAGGATCTGTGGACCCCATAGGATCCCACCTATCCCACTTCTCCCTTCTTCACACAATCCAATAACACTATACCCTTCACCAATCACCTCAATCTCTCTTCCCCATTACCCCTTCACCAATCATATCCATCCACTCTTCCCCAGAAACCCCACCTACCTTCAAATTCAAAATCTCTTTCCCATCCAAACCCACCCTAAATGACTGAACCCATACCCCTCTCCCTCCCCTATATAAACCCCTCCATCCTTCTCCATTTTCACACAATATAACCCTCTCTTCTCCCCTTTGGCCGAAGACACACATCTCTCCCTCTCCTCCATATCTTCTTTTTCTTCTTCTATTCTTTCTTCTTTTGCTCGAGGGCGAGCAACATTCTAAGTTTGGTGTGGTAAAAGCTTCCACCTCCGAGTCATGGGAGATGGAGAGATTCATCTTGAAAGCCCATCAAGACCACTTCTATGAAGTTGTGGCCAAGAAAAAGGTGATCCCTGAGGTCCTTTTTAAGCTCAAAAAGGGCGAATATCTGGAGATCCGACAAGAGATTAGAAGAAGAGGATGAGAAGTTCTCTCCAATCCCATTCAACAAGTCGAAATCCTAATAGTTCAAGAGTTCTATGCAAACGCATAGATCACTAGAAACCATGATCAAAGCATGAACCCAAATCCAAAGAATTAGATTACAATGGTTCGGGGGAAATGCTTAGATTTCAGTATGGAAAATGTAAGGTTGGCGGTCAACTTGCCTATGATGCAAGAAGACGGACGCCCCTACACTAGAAGGGTCAACTTTGATCAAAGGTTGGACCAAGTCCTCATGGACATATGTGTGGAAGGAGCTCAATGGAAAAGAGACTCAAAAGGCAAGCTGGTTCAATTAAGAAGACTGGACCTTAAGCCTGTGGCTAGAGGATGGTTGGAGTTCATCCAACGCTCCATCATCCCCACTAGCAACCGATCCGAAGTAACTGTGGATCAGGCCATCATGATCCATAGCATCATGATTGGAGAGGAGGTAGAAGTTCATGAAGCCATCTCTCTAGAACTCTACAAAGTAGCCGAAAAGCCCTCCACCTTGGCAAGGCTAGCTTTTCCTCATCTCATTTGCCATATATGCAACTTAGCTGGAGTTGTCATAGAAGGAGACATCCTCATTGAAGAGGACAAGCCCATCACTAAGAAAAGGATGGAGCAAACAAGAGAGCCCATTCATGGATCTCAAGAGACGCATGAGGAAGCTCATCATCAAGAAATCCCTGAGATGCCTCAAGGGATGCATTTTCCTCCAAACAACTATTGGGAACAACTCACCATCATGTTCCTCCACATAATTATTGGGAGCAACTAAGGATAGGAGCACCAAAATCATTAGGGATCAAGCAACAGAGGCAAGGAAGAGACATAGAGGAGCTCAAGGACACCATTGGTCCTTCAAGAAGAAGGCGCCACCATCACTAAAGTGGACTCATTCCTTAACTTCCTTGTTCTTATCTCTCTATTTTTCGATTTTATGCTATATGTTTGTCTATGTTTTGAGTCTTTACTACATAATCATTAGTATTTAGTAACTATGTCTTAAGGCTATGAATAATTCCATGAATCCTTCACCTTTCTTAAATGAAAAAAAAATGTTTTTAATATAAAAGAACAAGAAGTACATGAGTTTCGAATTCATCCTTGAAATTAGTTTAATTATATTGATGTGGTGACAATACTTTTTGTTTTCTGAATGAATGCTTGAACAGTGCATATTTTTTATCTTGTCGTTTATGAATGTTAAAATTGTTGGCTCTTGAAAGAATGATGAATAAGAGAAATGTTATTGATAATCTAAAAAATCATAAAATTGATTCTTGAAGCAAGAAAAAGCAGTGAAGAACAAAGCAAAAAAAATTGGCGAAAAAAAAGGAAAGAGAAAGAAAAAGAAAAAGCAAGCAGAAAAAGCCAATAGCCCTTAAAACCAAAAGGCAAGGGTAAAAAGGATCCAACGCTTTGAGCATCAATGGATAGGAGGGCCCAAGGAAATAAAATCCAGGCCTAAGCGGCTAAATCAAAGCTGTCCCTAACCATGTGCTTGTGGCATGCAGGTCCAAGTGAAAAGCTTGAGACTGAGTGGTTAAAGTCGTGATCCAAAGGGACACCTCTAACTGGGGTCTTTAGCAAAGCTGAGTCACAATATGAAAAGGTTCACCCAGTCAGGTATCTGTGGCAGTTATGTATCCGGTGGTAATACTGGAAAACAAAGTGCTTAGGGCCACGGCCAAGACTCATAAAAGTAGCTGTGTTCAAGAATCAACATACTTAACTAGGAGAATCAATAACACTATCTAAACTCTGAGTTCCTATAGATGCCAATCATTCTGAACTTCAAAGGAAAAAGTGAGATGCCAAAACTGTTCAGAAGCAAAAAGGTACAAGTCCAGCTCATCTAATTAGAACTAATATTCATTGATATTTTGGGATTTATAGTATATTCTCTACTTTTTATCCTATTTGATTTTCAGTTGCTTGGGGGCAAGCAACAATTTAAGTTTGGTGTTGTGATGAGTGATAAACCACTATTTTATGGTTTATCTTGTGCTCAATTGAGTGGTTTTTATCAAGCTTTTGCCCACTTATTCATATGATTTGCATGGTTTTACATTCTCCTTCCTGATTTTGTGCTATGATTGAAAACATGCTTCTTTGCCTTTTATTTTCTTTTATTTAAATCCTCTCTTATTATCATTCGATGTCTTGGTATGTGTGTTATGTGATTTCAGGGATTACAGGGCATGAATGGCTCAGAGAATGGAAAGGAAGCATGCAAAAGTGGAAGGAATACAAGAAGTTGAAGAATTTGCTAAGCTGTCCAGCCTGACCTCTTTGCACTCAAACGGTCATAATTTATGTTTCTCTTCTATTTTTGTTCACTCTAAAGCTTTTATTTGTAATTGATTTATGTTGCCCAATTGGCTTATGAACTTTTCCATGTTAGAATTGACATCTCCATTCAATTTAATTTGAGGTATTCCAGTTATTTATGATTTTAATTTAGCTTTCTATATTCTTGGTTTTAGTTGATTAATTGGTAACTCTTTAGTTGTCAAACTCAGTAGTGGTTGAAATTGGCAGATTCTAATTGATCTAGATCGCTCTAAAGCTAGTCCTCCCACAGGGATTGACTAGGACTTGAGGATCAAACTAATTAGTCCACTTGACCTTCCTTTGTTTAATAAAGGATAACTAAGTGGGATTAAAATCTAATTTTCATCACACCTGATAAGGATAACTAGGATAGGAATTCCAATTCTCATACCTTGCCAAGAGTTTTATTAATTATTAATTTATTTTTCTTGTCAATTAAATTACTTGTTCAACCGTTTTAAAAACCCCAAAATATACCTTTGCATAACCAATAATAAGAACACCTCCCAGCAATTCCTTGAGAAGCCGACCCGAGGTTTAAATACTTGGTTATCAATTTTAAAGGGGTTTGTTACTTGTGAGAACCAAAATGTTTGTACGAAGGGATTTTCTGTTGGTTTAGAATCTATACTTACAACGCGACTATATTTTTATAAAATTCTTTACTAGCAAAAATCCCAACGTCAAAATGGCGCCGTTGCCGGAAAATTGCAAACGTGAGCCTTATTATTGGTTATTGTAAATATTTTTCTTTTACTTGTTTATTTGTTTCTTCTCTTCCCCCTCTTATTTCTGATAACTACTATGAATTCTCACCCCTCTCGCTTTGAGTTTGGTTCTACTTTTGTTGAAAGGAACCGAAGCTATAACAGGACTATGCTTCAAGATCAAAGTAATCAAAGATGAATGGAGTCAAGAGGATCTGATCAACCCTTTAGGAAACAACACCCTCCTAGATATCATGGACAAAGACCATTCTACAATGCATACCCAACTGATAGATTTGGTGGACCCCCTTGTAGCTACGAACAAGCCCCACCCTACGCTCAGAGACCATCCTCTCAACATAACTTTGAACCACCACACTCACAAGCTTCTTTTTGCCATTCGCCACCATATGATCCTTATCTACCCCAACGCCAATCCAATTACTCCCAAGAACCACCACTCCCCTATGCACCATGTCCATATCCATCAAGTCAAGAATCACAGGTTCACTTCGAAGAATCAGTAAACCAATTTAATGCAACCCTTTATCAACTGGAGCAAGCAATAAATCAATTATCTTCCAGACGTTTGGACACTCAAGGAACTCCTATGGCTTTATGTGGAGAATCTAATGAAGAACGTAGTGTGAAGAAGACACTAGAAGCTCCAGTGGACAGCATAGAGCATAACTTCGTACTGGAACAAGTAGAGGATGCTGTCATTGTAGAAGAAGAAGAGTTGGTTGAAGATTTAGGAGATGCTAAACCTCCGCAGGAATCCAGAGTTGTGGAGAATTTCGTCGAAGACGTTACAATTGATGCTAAGGAGGATAATGCACAACCCCCAAAGCAGGCATCCTATGAAGAATTGGACGGAATAACCTAAGACGCATGTTTTTTTGATGATGACGATCACAAGTCAAGTTCTCTTAGCAATGAACTTGCATCTAGTGAATTCTTTGAGACAGAAGAATCTTCCCCAAGTGAATACAAAGATGATACAGAGGTCGACTTTTCTCAACCTCCAAATTATGACTCCAGTGACGAGGAAGATATCGAAGACATTGATCAAGACATGGTTGAATTTGAAGAAGTTTACAAGGAAATGGAGGAATTCACTGAAGATCACAAGGGAGTAAAGCTTGCAGAACCACTGGAAACACTGATCCCAAGGCCATTACCACCCAACACAAACTTCAAGTGGGTACAATCCTTGACCTTTATCTTCAATTTTCCACTTGAATATGGTTTACTTGAAACATATGGCCAGCTTAGAGCTCTTTGCGGCTTTAAGAGAAAAAGGGAAATGACTTGCACTCAGAGCTGGTATGCAAGATTCAATGAGGCTTCACACTTCAATTTGAGGTGCAAAGATTGGTGTCAAGCTCAATTGAAAGGATCTCGGAAGCTGTTTGGTCACTGCAGTGAGAATTCAGATTACTTATCACCCGACTGGAAAAATGTAGATCAAGACAAACACGGGTGTAAAAGTAAAGTATGGGATCCTGGAATTTATTCTGACATTCAACACCCCAGGAGCCTGGAAACCTGCTTAAGACTACTCAAGAGCTTTAAGTACATTGGTTGGGACCCCGGAGGATGCTGGCATTCCAAACACTGGTGGAAATTTCTGGACGAATTCAAGCACAAGCCACCATAGCAGGAAGCTCATCAAATGTCCAACTTAAGGACTTTAACTAAAAGTGCTAGGTGGGAGATAACCCACCATGGTATGATCGTTCTTTTTTTCATTTTAGCCTATTTTTGAATTTTGTTTGAACTTGGAATTTTTGCATGACATTCATTGCATTTTGCATTCTGCATACTGCATAAAAATAAGAGAGAGGGCACGCGACATGACAGCGTCGATGACGCGTCCGCGTCATATGTGCATTGGGAAGAAAAGAAAAGTGAATAGAGAGTCACGCGAGAGCGTGGCTGGAGGTGTGCCTTTGGCACAATTTGACCGACGTGACCGCGTCGCTCGTCATGTGGGAAACATGCCTCCCACGCGTCCGCGTCACCCACGCGAACGCGTGCCTAAAAATCGACGTAAAAAGGGGTGTGTGGCCAAAAGTTGAGCTGGAATTGGGCTGGAATCGTGCTAGAAACACAAGCCCTACCACGCGAACACGTAGGGTACGCGTTCGCGTCGCTTTCGAAATATGGCCATTCACATGATCGCGTCACCCACGCGAACGCGTCACCCCAGATTTTTGGCAAAAATGCATTTAAACAGAGAGTTGTGCGTACGCGAGGCTGCTCTTGCGCCACTAGCACAGATCAAGTCACGCGTCCGCGTGCCTCACGCGTCCACGTCACTTGAATTTATCACAGCCCACGCGGTCACGTACACCACGCATCCGCATCGCATGCGGCGCACAGCTTATCCAAACTAGCGCCAAGTATCTTATCTTTTCTTTTCTAATCCTAATTTCTTCTATCTTCTCTTCTTTCTTCCTCCTTTCTCCCTTTCTTCTTCTTTTTCCATTGGTGTTAAAATTTTCTTTTTCAACTATTGCATCTTTTCTTGAATTATTCTGGTGTTTCATGACTTGTTTTATTCTCATTGGGTATTATCATTCATAAATCAATGCTAATTTTATAATACTGATATTCCTTTTGCATTGATATGCACTTACACTATTTTGCATTACCCACACTCTCTTCCCCATTGTTGCAATTCGTGAACTATTGATATGCCGTATGCTTCTACTGTTCTCTCACTGCATGTTGTAGCTACCATGTAATTGAGACCTTTACTATTTGGCATTAACCAACCCATGTTTTATTTATTTTCTTATCCTTATTTCTAGGTTACTTTTCTTCTTTCTTCTCTTCTTTCAGGATGGCCACCGAGGAAGGAAAAAGGAAGAACTTCTATATGGGGAGACAGGCAAGTCAATCTGCACAATCTATAGAGAAAGGCATTAGTTGGAGCAGCCCGTCCACTTGTACATCTTAGCATGCACCGAGGACGGTGCAATCTTTAAGTTTGGGGAGGTCGATATCGATCTCCATGGGTTAGTTACTCTTTTATCTCAACACCAATGGTTTATTTTCCTTGTTCATTGTTGCATCCGCATGTTTGTTTGATTTTTTTTGTGCATATATTACCATTACTTGGTTGAAGTAACATTTTCTTTTTCAAGAAAATTTTTATAGTATTTCACTAATTTAAATTAAAAACTTTTTGACAAACTTGTTTGAAGAAATATTATTTTGGAACATGGTTTAGAGCTCGAACACAAAACCAGTGAGATTTTGAGCCTATTTGATTGGTTGCATTTTATCAACCAATATATTTTATTTTTGTGTGTTATTCTCTCTAAAATTGTAATCTTTGTCTTATTTAATTCTATATTTCTACTGTTTGATGTATGCATGCACTTATATGATTGAGGCCCTGTTTCACTGAGCCTACATACCCATATGGCCTTACCTTTCATTATCCTTTGCAAACCAATGTTGAGCCATTTTACCCCTTTGTTCTTTACTTTAGCACATCATTAACTCTAAACAAAAAACAATAATGTTCTTAATTTGAATCCTTGATTAGCTTAGACTAGTGAAAGTGCTCATGAATTAAGTGTGGGGAAAGTGGGTTTGGAAATGTTTGGTTTGAGAATTGAGTATGTTAGACTTTCTGTGAAAATACGAAAAATGTTAAGAACATGTTTATGCATTCAATACTTTAATCATACGCATTGAGAAAAATAAAAAAATAATAATAAAAAAGAAGAGAAAAATAGAAAAAAAAAGTGAAAAAGAAAAGAAAAAGAGCGAATAATAAAAGGGGACAAAATGCCCCAAAGTAAGTGTTGGTATCAATGCATATGTTCTGAACTCAAATTTAGGATGCATGAATATGTGGAAAACACAGTTAATGGGAAGTTAGATTTTGCATTTTAATTGAATGGATTGTCTTAAGTTAGGTGGAAAGTTTATGTTAATTAAGGATTCAGATTTTAGTCCACTTGGCCAAATACAATCCTACCTTGACCCTAACCCCATTACAACCCTTAAAAGACCTCTTGATTTGTGTATTGGTGCATTAAATTTTTGTTGATTGTTAGATGAAGAGGAAGCTATAGAAAGCAAGATTAGTAGAGAATTGAGAGAATTGACCCTAGACATTTGAGAGTTAGAATGATATACACTACCAGTAAGGATTCAGTGCTTAATTCTATGTTCCCTGCTTTCATGAGCTATCTTCTTCTTGCGAGTTATTTGTACTTCATTTTTATGATTTGAATTAGTGAAATCCAGTTCATGTCTATTCTCGGAAGATTTATTTACCTTGACCAAGTAGGTAGAAACATTTTGCATTTAGTTGCATTCACATAGATAGGTTGCATTTCATACATTCTATCATTCATCTTCACTCCCTTATAGCTTCTCTTGAGCTTAGCATGAGGACATGCTAATGTTTAAGTGTGGGGAGGTTGATAAACTACTATTTTATGGTTTATCTTGTGCTCAATTGAGTGGTTTTTATCAAGCTTTTGCCCACTTATTCATATGATTTGCATGGTTTTACATTCTCCTTCCTGATTTTGTGCTATGATTGAAAACACGCTTCTTTTCCTTTTATTTTCTTTTATTTAAAGCCTCTCTTGTTATCATTCGATGCCTTGATATATGTGTTAAGTGATTTCAGGGATTACAGGGCATGAATGGCTCAGAGGATGGAAAGGAAGCATGCAAAAGTGGAAGGAATACAAGAAGTTGAAGAAATTGCTAAGCTGTCCAGCCTGACCTCTTTGCAGTCAAATGGTCATCACTTGAGCTACAGAAGTCCAAATGATACGGTTTTAGTTGCGTTAGAAAGCTAACATCCGGGGCTTCGCAACGATATATAATTTGCCATAGTTGCTCTAAAGTTTGGCGACGCGAAGGCAAGGATGACGCGCCCGCGTTGCATCTGCGAACTTCAATCCACGCAAATGCGTGGATGACACCTCCGCATCACTTTGCCACAACCTGTACGGACCAGAAAGCACTGGGAGTGACTTCTGGGCTTTTTTTGACCCAATTCTCAGCCCAAAAAACACAGATTAGAGGCTGGGAGTGGAGCAGAATCAGATCATTAATTCATTACTCACAATTTTAGGTTTTAGATGTAGTTTTTAGAGAGAGAGGTTCTCTCCTCTCTCTTAGGTTTTAGGATTAGGATCTCCTTTAGTCATTAGGATTGTTTCTTCGTACCAGGTTCAATAATTTATGTTTCTCTTCTATTTTTGTTCACTCTGAAGCTTTTATTTGTAATTGATTTATATTGCCCAATTGGCTTATGAACTTTTCCATGTTAGAATTGACATCTCCATTCAATTTAATTTGAGGTATTCCAGTTATTTATGATTTTAATTTAGCTTTCTATATTCTTGGTTTTAGTTGATTAATTGGTAACTCTTGAGTTGTCAAACTCAGTAGTGGTTGAAATTGGCAGATTCTAATTGATCTAGATCGCTCTAAAGCTAGTCCCCCCACAGGGATTGACTAGGACTTGAGGATCAAACTAATTAGTCCACTTGACCTTCCTTTGTTTAATAAAGGATAACTAAGTGGGATTAAAATCTAATTTTCATCACACCTGATAAGGATAACTAGGATAGGAATTCCAATTCTCATACCTTGCCAAGAGTTTTATTAATTATTAATTTATTTTTCTTGTCAATTAAATTACTTGTTCAACCCTTTTAAAAACCCCAAAATAGACCTTTGCATAACCAATAATAAGAACACCTCCCTGCAATTCCTTGAGAAGACGACCCGAGGTTTAAATACTCAGTTATCAATTTTAAAGGGGTTTGTTACTTGTGACAACCAAAATGTTTGTACAAAGGGATTTTCTGTTGGTGTAGAATCTATACTTACAAGACGACTATATTTTTACAAAATTCTTTACTAGCAAAAATCCCAACATCAATGAGCGGATAATTTATACGCTTTTTGGCATTATTTTTCGGTAATTTTTAGTAGGATCTAGCTACTTTTAGGGATGTTTTTATTAGTTTTATGCAAAATTCACATTTTTGGACTTTACTATGAGTTTGTGTGTTTTTCTGTGATTTCAGGTATTTTCTGGCTGAAATTGAGGGACCTGAGCAAAAATCTGATAGGAGGCTGACAAAGGACTGTTGATGCTGTTGGATTCTGACCTCCCTGCACTCGAGATAGATTTTCTAGAGCTTCAGAAATCCAAATGGCGCGCTCTTAATTGCGTTGGAAAGTAGACATGCAGGGCTTTCCAGCAATATATAATAGTCCATACTTTATTCGAGTTTAGATGACGCAAACTGGCGTTCAACCCCAGTTCCATGCTGCATTCTAGAGTAAAACGCTAGAAACACGTCACAAACCAGAGTTAAATGCCAAAAACACGTTACAACTTGGCGTTTAACCCCAAGAGAAGCCTCTGCACGTGTAAAGCTCAAGCTCAGCCCAATCACACACCAAAGTGGGCCCCGAAAGTGGATTACTGCACTTAGACTTATTTCTGTAAACCCTAGTAGCTAGTTTAGTATAAATAGAACTTTTTACTATTGTACTAAGCGTCTCTTTTGACCACGTCTTTTGACTGGGGTTTTTTTCCCTATTTTTTAATTCACATGCTATTTGGAGAGGCTGGCCATTCGGCCATGCCTAGACCTTGTTCTTATGTAATTTCAACGGTGGAGTTTCTACACACCATAGATTTTGGTGTGGAGCTCTGCTGTACCTCGAGTATTAATGCAAAGTACTATTGTTCTTCTATTCAATTCACACCTATTCTTATTCTAAGATATTTATTCGTACTTAACTATGATGAATGTGATGATCCGTGACACTCATGTGCCTCACAACCACCTCTGTTCTACATTAGATTGAATGTGATGATACGCAGGGTTGCCTCGCCTGACAACTGAGCCTCCCATTCCGTGAGATCAGAGTCTTCGTTGTATAACCTAGAATTATTGGCGGCCATTCCTAAGATCCAGAAAGTCTAAACCTTGTCTGTGGTATTCTGAGTAGGATCTGAGATGGGATGACTGTGACGAGCTTCAAACTCGCGAGTGTTGGGCATAGTGATAGACGCAAAAGGATCAATGGATCCTATTCCAACATGATCAAGAACCGACAGATGATTAGCCGTGCTGTGATAGAGCATTTGGACCATTTTCACTGAGAGGATGGGAAGTAGTCTTTGACAACGGTGACGCCTTACATACAGCTTGCCATGGAAAGGGGTAAGAATGATTGGATGAAAGCAGTAGGAAAGCAAAGATTCAGAAGGAACACAGTATCTTCATACGCTTAACTGGAATTCTGACCAATGAATTACATAAGTATTTCTATCTCTATTTTATGCTTTATTTATTTTTATATTCAAAAACCATTATAACCAATATATTCTGCCTGACTGAGATTTACAAGATGACCATAGCTTGCTTCAAGCCGACAATCTCCGTGGGATCGACCCTTACTCTCGTAAGGTATTACTTGGACGACCCAGTGCACTTGCTGGTTAGTTGTGCGGAGTTGTGACAAAGTGTGATTTATGTTTGAGAGCACCAAGTTTTTGGAGCCATTGTTGATGATCATAATTTTGTACACTACGTAGTCACCAGCTAACTCGGGCTCATCAGGAATGATAGGCTCAGGTTCCACCTCATTCAAAGGTTGAGCTGGTATAGGGTGCTCAAGATAATCAGGAAAAAGATGCACAGGTGCGTCAGGATGTAACCAGGATAAGGGAAATTCATAAGGAGCATCGGAGTCAAAATGCTGGCTAGACAGAGGATGTTGAAAAGCTTGATTAAGTAATGCATATCATCTAATATGAGGCTCCAATCCCATGATGAAGTAACTGTGATGTACCAGATCCTCGTAGACATAGGGGTCCTCAAACTCATAGAATATCACGCCCGTCTCCATCTGAAGTGGAGGAAGGGAGAGAAGGGGTTAGAACTGGGGAGTTCTTAGTAGGGTCGGGGTTATTAGTTACGTTCATTTATTCGGTGTCGATTAGCAGACGAATAACAGAATATAGCAAAGCAGTAAACTGAAGATAAAGATAGCAAGAGAAAGTAGAGACAACGGAAAGCAGAACACAAACAAAAGAATATAAGAAAATAAAACACAGAAATAGCATGCAAACAGACAAACATAAAGAAATAGATCACTAATAAACCGCTATTTTATGATTCATGTTGTGTTTAATTGTGTGGTTTTATCAAGTCTTCGCCTACTTATTCATATGATTTGCATGTATTTACAATTCCTTCCTAAAAATATTCTATGATTGAAAACTTGCTTCCTAAAGACCTTTTAGTTGTATATTTTTATTCTCCTTCGTACCATTCGATGCTGTGATTTGTGTGTTAAGTGTTTCAAGCTTCATAGGGCAGGAATGGTGTAAGGAATGAAAAGGAAGCGTGCAAAAGTGGAAGGAACACAAGGAATTGAGGAGATGACCAGCGAGAAGTCACGCGGGCGCATGCTCACACGACCGCGCGAAATGAAAGAAATCACAGTGACGCGCTCGTGTGCCTGACGCGACCGCGCGGATTGGGAGCTGCACGAACGATGCAAGTGCGTGGACGATGCGCACGCATGGTACGAAAAATGCTGAGTGACGCGAACGCGTGGATGACGCGGCCGTGTGACATGCGCGATCTGCAGAATTATAGAAGTCGCTGGCATAGATTCTAGGCCGCATTTCAACCCAGTTTTTGGCCCAGAAACACAGATTAGAGCCAGGGAACATGTAGATACAAGGAGAACAATTCATTCCGCATAATTTAGAGTTTTTAGTTCTGATTTTACTGCTCCCCTAGGTTTCTCTTTTTGACATTCATAAATTAGGATTTGAAGATTTTTGGCTTTGGCTTTTGAGAAGAGTCTACCTCCGGAACTGGTCATTATAGTTTGTTATTTACTTTTCATTTACTCTTCCATATTCTTAATCTGTCCAGAGTTGATATTGGATTATTTTCATAGTTTATTAATACAAAACTATTTTTTCTTTTAATTAATCTCTTTCATTATTATTTATTATGTCTCTTCTTATTTCCCCCATTGATTTTATGAAGTCCGCTAGAAGTTAACTTTTAATTTGACTTTCCTTCATTCGTTGAGGGTTAACTAAATGAAAACAATGACTAATTATTAATTAATCTTGACAAATTTCCAACAAGGATAGAACTTCCAATTAATCTTCTCCCGGTCAAGATTTTATTTAAATAATATAAATTCTCTAATTTAATTTTTTGTTCATCAAACTCAAAACCCATTTTGAAAACCTCTGATTGATAAAATAGCACATCTTCTTGCAACTCGTTGGGAGACGACCTGAGACTCATACTCCCAGTATTTTATTTCTAAAATTTGTGACAACTCTTTTCTAAATTGATAAGTGGATTTTCGCCGGTTAAGAACTGTACTCGCAACGCCATTTTTCTAATTAATTCTTAATCTGCTAATTTCCGCTCACGTCAATTTTTGGCGCCGTTGCCGGGGAGTTGCAATAGTGTGCTAATTTATTGATTGGAATTTATTTAATTGTATTTTTCTTTTAATTTTGTTACTATGAGCTGCACATTTCTTTCATTAAATGACGCGTTCACTTCCTGATCCAAGCTTGCCAGTATTTGACGCTGAGATTTAAAGAACTATTTCACGTATAAGGCAAGCTCGGTGTCGGCTAGTCCTCTCCGAGGACGAATCTAAAACGTCATCTAAGAAAGAAACAAGCTCCCTCTCTACTGATTCAATTGATTTACGTGCAGGTGACCTGGCAGCACCTAGGAGAGTCACTATCCAGGAGGCTGGAGCCCCTGATTTTACACTATAGCCATACCAGGCACGCCACCCAGCGGTGGCTGTGGACTTCGAAATAAAGACTGCACTACTGAACTTGATGCCCGAGTTTCATGGCTTACCTGCTCAAGAGCCTATCAAGCACCTTAGGGATTTTCAGACAGCTTATTTTACTGTTAAGCGTGATGGTACTGACAAAACTTCTATTCTGTTAAAAGCTTTCCCATTCTCTCTTGAGGGAAAGGCAAGAGAGTGGTACTATACTCAACCCGGAGTAACTGTTTCTAATTGGGATACGCTTAGAAGAGAATTTTTGGAGAAATTCTTTCCAGCAGAGGTTACCGATAAAATAAGGAAAGACATTTCCATGATCGTTCAGGACGAATCTGAGACTCTCTACGAATATTGGGAGCGCTTCAATAATCTTCTGGAAGCATGTCCCCACTATATGATTGACAAGATAGTGTTGCTCAGCTACTTTACACAGGGCATGAAATCTCAAGATAAGACCACATTGGAAGGTGCTAGCAATGGGTCTATGAAAAAGTACAAGACTATGGATGAGGCATGGCAATTGATCAGCGACTTAGCTGAATCTACTAGGAATCATAGGCAGAAACAAAGTCGGTCAAGAGTTGTTGCAGAGGTATCCTCTAGCAAAGAGATTGCTGCTCTAACTCAGAGCTTATGTGAAATGACTAACTTACTGAAGTAGATGCAACTAAGTCAACAACAAGCTCAGCAAGTTCAGCCTTCTCCACCACAGCAAAGCCAACAGTTGGTTCCACAAAGAGTATGCGAGATCTGTGCAGATTACAGTTATTATACTGTTGAGTGTTCGCAACTCTAACAGGAATACCACATTGTGGCAGCCACTCATAACTTCTATTACCGCCCCAATCAAGGGTACAATCAAGGTGGCAGCTACAACCATGGATTGCAGGATAACCCCAACCAAGGTTGGAGAGACAATTCTAACTAAGGATGGAGGGACAATCATAACAGAGGAGGTAAAGAAAACAATGGAAACCAGAGGTGGAATAACAATAACAACTTCAGGCAGCAAAATCAGAATTAGGCCTACAGAGCACCTCATCTAAGGTAGCCTCAAGCATCTTAGCAGACCCCTCAGATCACTTATCCCTCTTCATCTCCTAATGATGAGTTACTACAATCTATTGATCAGAGACAACAGGCTATGGAAAATAACCTTACTTCTACTCTAAATGGTCTGAACTCTACCTTGCAAGCCCTTATCTCACAGATTGGATCACTGAATAACTCTAACAACCAGTCTTCAAGCTCTGGTGGACTCCCCTCTCAACCATTACCCAACCCCAAGGGTGGCATCAATGCCATTACCCTGAGATCTGGAACCACACTGCAAGAGAGGAATCTAGAGGAATCAAGCCCGCCAGAACACGGTTGAGGTAGAGGATGTTGAAGAAGAAGATGAAATACAAGGCATGGCTGAAGCAGAAGCAGCCCAACCAAGGAAGGAAAAACCCCAGCAAGATGAAGCTATAAAAGATGCCACTCCTATTCCATTTCCACACCTTGCTAAGAAGCCCAACATAGATGGAACTTAATCCCAAAATGGTAGAGATCTTCAAAAAGGTTGAGGTAACTATTCTCCTTTTTGATGTTATTCAGCAAGTGCCTAAATACGCAAAGTTTCTAAAAGAGTTGTGCATACATAAAGATAAAATTAATGAATTAGAAACTATTCCTTTAAGTAGTTCTATATATGCTTTAATGGGAAATATACCTGAAAAATGTAGTGACCCAGGCCCATGCATGGTTAACTATACCATTGGAGGTGTGATATTTTCTGACTGTATGTGTGATTTAGGAGCATGCGTGAGTATTATGCCCTTGTCTATATATAATGCTTTAAGGCTCTCTCCCTTAAAAAGGTCGGCAGCTCATTTTGTGTTAGCAGATAAAAGCATTATCATAGTGGTTGGAATTACTGAAGATGTATTAGTGAGCATTAAGGGGCTCACGTTTCCCATGGACTTCTATATCCTGGAGATGTCCCAAAATGACTTAGGGAGACCTTCGTCAATCCTGCTTGGTAGACCGCTTTTGAAGATTTCAAAATTCAAGCTGGATGCCTTTTCGGGTACCTATTCCTTTGAGGTAGATGGCAGAATAGTGAGCTTCAATCTAGATGAAGCTTTGAAGCATCCCCCAGAAGATCACTCCATATTCCAATGCGACATCATTGATGAAATCATAGTAGCAACTCACCAGGAAGACATGGAAGAAAATCACATGGAGCAAGACCCAAGTGTGGGGACACCCTCCGAACATACTGAAGATTCATCACCATTTTCACCAGAGCCAGAGAATCCAGAACCAAACCATGAGCGAAAAATGGAATTAAAGCCCCTTCCTCCACACCTCAAGTATGCATACCTTGAGGACAAGCAGAAGTTTCTAGTTATCATTGCAAGGGAGCTCATTTCCCAACAAGAAGAACAACTGCTTAGTGTATTGAGGACGCATAGGAAAGCAATTGGATGGTGCTTGGCAGATATAGTAGGCATCAGCCCTCAAGTTTGTGAACATATAATATTTTTAGAAGAAGGAGCAAAGCCTGTCCATCAACCTTAGAGAAGATTGAATCCCACCATCTTAGAAGTTTTCAAGAAGGAAGTAACCAGACTACTTGAAGCAGATATCATTTACCCCATTTCAGATAGCGAATGGGTCAGCCCAGTACAAGTGGTGCCCAAGAAGTCTAGAGTCACCACAATAAGGAATGAGCAAGGAGAACTTCTGACAACCAGAGTGCAGAACGCATGGAGAGTTTGCATTGACTACAGGTGTCTCAACCAAGCCACTCACAAGGATCATTATCCCTTGCCATTCATTGATCAGATGCTTGATCGCCTGTCAGGTAAATCTCACTACTGCTTTCTAGACGATTATACAGGTTATTTTTAAATCCATATAGCTCCTAAAGATCAGGAAAAGACTACTTTTACATGTCCTTTTGGGACTTAATGCTTATAAAAGAATGCCCTTTGGCTTGTGCAATGCACCAGCTACCTTCCAAAGGTGTATGATGAGTCATTTCTCTGATCTCATTGAGACTTGTATGGAAGTTTTTATGGATGACTTTAGCGTTTATGGTGATTCATTTAACCTTTGCTTGGATAGTTTATCTAAGGTATTGGACATGTGTGTTAGTTCAAATCTTGTTTTAAATTTTGAAAGGTGTCATTTTATGGTAAAACAAGGTATTATTCTAGGACATGTTGTTTCTGATACTGGTATCTCTGTAGACCCAGCAAAGATGGATGTTATTTCTAGTTTACCTTACCCCTCCTCTGTAAGGGAAGTCCATTCGTTCCTTGGCCATGCAGGTTTTTACAGGAGATTCATCAAGGACTTCAGTAAGGTAGCACTACCTTTATCCAGACTACTGCAGAAAGACATTGAGTTTGAGTTCAGTGAGGATTGCAAACAAGCGTTTGATAAGCTAAAGACCGCCTTGACTCAAGCTCTGATTGTGAGGGGACCAGACTAGAGTCAACCATTTAAAATCATGTGTGACACCTCCAATCATGTAGTAGGAGCAGCGCTGGCTCAACATGAAGGTAACGACCCTTTTGTAATTGCTTATGCATCTAAGACTTTAGATGCTGCTCAATCTAATTACACTACTATTGAAAAGGAGCTTCTAGCTATTGTTTTTGCTCTGGATAAATTCCGAGCCTATTTACTTGGTACTAAGGTAGTAGTGTACTCAGACCATGCAGCTCTAAAATATTTATTAGCTAAAAAGAAGTCTAAACCAAGGCTAATACGTTGGATGCTACTGCTACAAGAATTTGATCTGGAAATTAAAGATAGGAGTGGTAACCAAAATTTAGTGGCTGACCAGTTGAGTGGCCTTGAGCACATTAAAGATGACTCCATTCCTATCAATGAAAATTTTCCATTTGATATCTTACAGGCAGTATCTGATGTATCCCATTGGTATGCACCTGTAGCTAATTATCTACTTAGCCATATTTTTCCTCCCAATTTTACTAAGCATCAAAGAGACAAGCTGAAAAGTGAGTCCAAATACTATGTATGGGATGACCCATATCTATGGAGGTGTGGTGCTGATCAGGTAATTAGACGGTGTGTACCTCAATCAGAATTCCAGTCCATTTTAGAGGCCTGCACTCATCTGAGAGTGGAGGACATTTTGGCCCTCAACGAACTGCTAGAAAAGTTTTAGACTGTAGATTCTGGTGGCCTACTCTTTTTAAAGATGCTGATGACATTTGTAAATCTTGTCCTCCATGCCAAAGGTTTGGTAATATATCCCAGAGGGATGAAATGCCTCAACAAATTATGCTTTTCTGTGAAATTTTTAATGTTTGGGGCATTGACTTCATGGGTCCATTTCCAAATTCTAATGGCCACCTTTATATACTGTTAGCTGTAGATTATGTTTCTAAATGGGTGGAAGTAATTCCTACCCGTACTGATGATGCTAACACCGTTGTTTCCTTTGTTAGAAACCATATTATTTGTCGCTTTGGATCACCACGAGCAATCGTTAGCGATCAAGGCACTCACTTTTGTAACAAGAGACTAACAGGTTTACTAAAGAGGCATGGGATAATTCATAAAGTATCAACAGCCTATTACCCCGAGACTAATGGGCAAGCAGAGGTGTCTAACAGAGAGATAAAGCGCATACTGCAAAAGGTAGTCAAGCCTCATCGAAAGGACTGGAGCACTAGGCTCCAAGACGCGCTTTGGGCATATCGGAAAGCATACAAGACACCGATTGGGATGAGTCCTTTCCGCTTGGTTTATGGAAAGGCCTGTCATCTCCCAGTTGAGTTAGAACACAAGGCCTTCTGGGCGGTAAGGAATGCAACATGGACTATGAGAAAGCCGGAGCTGAACGGAAGTTGCAACTGCAAGAATTAGAGAACCTTCGCCTAGAAGCTTATGAAAACTTCAGGCTATACAAAGAGAAGGTGAAGGCTGTGCATGACAAGAGCATTAAGAGAAGAGAATTCCAACCTGGGGACTTAGTCTTACTTTACAACTCCAGAATGTGATTTATGCCAGGCAAGCTGAGATCCATATGGGATGGCCCCTATCGAGTAGAGAGGGTGGAACCATACGGAGTCTTTCACTTAAGCCATCCTTCAAGCTTTGAACTTATCAAAGTTAATGGACATCGCTTGAAGTTATTCCATGGCGAAAAGATGGCGAAAAACCAGGAACTAGAGATCTTCCTCTTGGAAGATCCGCCCACAGCAGAAGACTGAGCTAGTGGAGCGTCCAACTTAAGGACGTTAAAGCAAAGTGCTGAGTGGGAGACAACCCACCATGGTATGATCGTTCCTCCCCCTCTCCTTACCTTCCTCCATCAATAACTCTTCTCAGTACTAATGCCTATATTCTGCATCTCATCCGCATATTGCATATTGCATCAAAAATAAAGGGGTGTTAAGGCATGCAACGCGCCAGCGTCATTGACGCGCTCGCGTCATAGTGCCTTCGCATCTTAAAAAAAAAGAAACAGAGAGTTGCGCAAGAATGTGGCTGGAGGCGTGCCCCTAGCACCATTTGACCCACGCGTCCGCAATGGCCTCCCCAAGCGTCCGCGTCAGCCACGCAAACGCGTGGCTCTGCAATTCGACGTAAAAAGGTGTATGGCAGTGAGTTGCGCTGGAACTGGGCTGTACTTGTGCTAGTCGCACAAGTCCTGCCACGTGAACGCGTGCCCTATGCGTCCGCGCCGTTTTCTCAATTTGGCCATCCACGCGATCGCGTCAACCACACGACCGCGTCACCCTGAAATTTGGCAAACCATGTTTCCCACAGAGAGTTGTGCGAGCGCGAAGCTGCCCTCGCGCCCCTAGTACAAATCATATCACGCGTCTGCGTGACCGACGCGTCCGCGTCATTTTCTTCAAGGGCTCTCCACGTGACCGCGTGCACCATGTGTCCGCATCGCTTGCGCCGCCCAACTCATTCAAATCTGCCAGATTGTCTTATCTTTTCTCACCCCAATCCTAATTTTTCCCCGTTCTTCCTTCCCCCTTCTTCTTCCTCCCTTCTACTCCCTCTTTCCTACCACCATTATCAAGGTTTTTCTTCTCTTCTTCCCTTCCTACTTTTTCATTCTTCTTCTTATTTTCATGCTTTCTTTTTCTTTCTCCTCTATTTTCCCTATCCATGTTTTCTTTTTCTTTCTTATTCCTCCTATTGGTGTTGGAGATTTATTTGGGTCATTATTTTTATATGTTGCTTGTGGATTGTTTAGGACTTGTTTAACAGTTATATATTATTTTTTATAGGGTTACTTGCATGTTTGATGAGCGGATAATTTATACACTTTTTGGCATTGTTTTTAGTATGTTTTAGTTAGTTTTTAGTATATTTCTATTAGTTTTTAGTTAAAATTCACTTTTCTGGACTTTACTATGAGTTTGTGTATTTTTCTGTGATTTCAGGTATTTTCTGACTGAAATTGAGGGACCTGAGCAAAAATCTGATTCAGAGGCTGAAAAGGACTGCAGATGCTGTTGGATTCTGACCTCCCTGCACTCGAAGTGGATTTTCTGGAGCTACAGAGGCCTAATTGGCGCGCTCTCAACGGCGTTGGAAAGTACACATCCTGGGCTTTCCAGCAATATATAATAGTCCATACTTTGCCCGAGATTTGATGGCCCAAACGGGCGTTCCAAATCAGCTCAAAACTGCCCGGCGTTAAACGCCGGAACTGGCACAAGAATGGGAGTTAAACGCCCAAACTGGCATAAAAGTGTGGAGTTTCTACACACCATAGATTAAGGTGTGGAGCTCTGCTGTACCTCGAGTATTAATGCAATTACTATTGTTCTTCTATTCAATTCACCTTGTTCTTGTTCTAAGATATTCATTTGCACCCAATAACATGATGAATGTGATGATTATGTGACACTCATCATCATTCTCACTTATGAACGAGTGCCTGACAACCACTTCTGTTCTAAAAGCAAACAAGGCTTGAATGTTTATCTCTTGGATCCCTTGATCGGAATCTTCGTGGTATAAGCTAGAATTGATGGCGGCATTCAAGAGAATCCGGAAGGTCTAAACCTTTCTGTGGTATTTTGAGTAGGATTCAATGATTGAATGACTGTGATGAGCTTCAAACTCCTGAGGGCGGGGCGTTAGTGACAGACGCAAAAGAATCACTGGATTCTATTCCGACATGATCAAGAACCGATAGCTGAATAGCCGTGCCGTGACAGGGTGCGTTCACTGAGAGGATGGGAGGTAGCCACTGACAACGGTGAAATCCTACATACAGCTTGCCATGGAAAGGAGTAAGAAGGATTGGATAAAGACAGTAGGAAAGCAGAGAGACGGAAGGGACACAGCATCTTCATACGCTTATCTGAAATTCCCACCAATGAATTACATAAGTATCTCTATCTTTATCTTTATGTTTTATTTATATATCCTCCATAACCATTTGAGTTTGCCTGACTAAGATTTACAAGGTGAACATAGCTTGCTTCATACCAACAATCTCTGTAGGATCGACCCTTACTCGCGTAAGGTTTATTACTTGGACGACCCAGTACACTTGCTGGTTAGTTGTGCAAAGTTGTGATAAAGAGTTGAGATTGCAATTGAGCGTACCATGTTGATGGCGCCATTGATGATCACAATTTCGTGCACCAAGTTTTTGGCGCCGTTGCTGGGGATTGTTGAGTTTGGACAACTGACGGTTCATCTTGTTGCTTAGATTAGG
>NC_029772.3:71109862-71111392 GCF_000817695.3 Arachis duranensis | reverse complement strand
CACCAAGTTTTTGGCGCCGTTGCCGGGGATTGTTGAGTTTGGACAACTGACGGTTCATCTTGTTGCTTAGCTTAGGTATTTTTCTTCAGAGTTCTTAAGAATGAATTCTAGTGTTTCAAGGTGATGTTCTTATCATCACCAAAGCTGATTGATCTTCATCAATTCAGCTCTTGAATGCAATGTTCTGCTGAAGCTTGGTTAGCCATGTCTAATTCCTTTAGACTAAAGCTTTAGACTAACATTGCATGATTCCTGGAAATCTCATTAAGAATTTTGATATCTTTATTTTCTTTTTCCACTTAATTTTCCAAAAATCAAAAAAAAAATTACAAAATCATAAAGACCAAAAATATTTTATGTTTCTTGTTGAGTCTAGTGTCTCATGTTAAGTTTGGTGTCAATTGCATGTTTCTGTTCTTCTTGCATTCATTCATGTGTCTTCATTAATCTTCAAGTTGTTTTTGAGGATTTCATTGCTCTGATCTTTAAATTCTCTTGGCTTGAGTGTTTTGTGTTTCTCATGTGCATTCTCATTTTGTTAGTGTCAGTAGTATACAAACTGCTAAGTTTGGTGTCTTGCATGCATTGTTATTTGATTTTAGTTGCATTTTGTTTATTCCTTACTATTAAAAACCCAAAAATATTTTTAATTTGTGTCTTTTCAAGTCAATAATACAGAGAATTGAAGATTCAGAATATACAGCAGAGGAATTATACAGAAAAAGCTGGGCGTTCAAAACGCCCAGTGAAGAAGGCAAACTGGCGTTTAAACGCCAGCCAGGGTGCCTGGCTGGGAGTTTAACGCTCAAAAGGGTAGTGGTTTGGGCGTTAAATGCCAGAATGTGCACCATTCTGGGCGTTTAACGCCAGGATGGCACAAGAGGGAAAATTCTGTTTTTTTTTTCAAATTTTTTTCAGGTTTTCAAAATTTTTCAAAATCAAATCTTTTTCAAATCAAATCTTTTCAATCAAACCTTTTTCAAAATCAATTCTTTTCCATTTTCAAAGACACTTGCTATCAATTAATGATTTGATTCAACATTTCAAGTATGTTGCCTTTTCTGTTGAGAAAGGTTTAATGTTTGAATCATATTTTTTCTTGTTAGCCAAGTCATTAGTTTTTAAAATCAAATCTTTTTAAATTGTTTTTCAAATCATATCTTCTCAATCACATCTTTTTAAAACCATAACTTTTCAAATCATATCTTCCTAATCACATCTTTTTCAAAATAGTTTTCAATCATATCTTTTTAATTTCTAATTTCAAAATCTTTTTCAAAAAAAAAAACTTGATTTCTTTTCCACTCTTAGTTTTCAAAAATCAATTAGTATTTTTCAAAATGTTTTTAAAATCTTTTACTTAATTTTCGAAAATTACTTCCCCTCTTCTCACATCCTTCTATTTATGGACTAACACTATTCCTCAATGAACAATTCGAACTCCATCTCTCTTGATAAGTTCGAATTCTTCTACTTTTGCCTTCTATTTTTCTTTTCCTCTGACACCTCAAGGAATCTCTATACTGTGAC
>NC_029772.3:71109064-71109682 GCF_000817695.3 Arachis duranensis | reverse complement strand
CCTCAATTAGTTTCTCTAATGCAACAGAATTGCAAGTTCCATGGACTCCCATTGGAAGATCCTCATCAGTTTTTAGCTGAATTCTTGCAAATCTGTGACACTGTCAAGACTAATGAGGTTGACCCTGAAGTCTACAGACTTATGCTATTCCCTTTTGCTGTAAGAGACAGAGCTAGAATATGGTTGGACTCACAACCTAAAGAAAGCCTGAACTCTTGGGAAAATCTAGTCAATGTCTTCTTGGCAAAGTTCTTTCCACCTCAAAAATTGAGTAAGCTTAGAGTGGAAGTCCAAACCTTCAGACAGAAGGAAGGAGAATTCCTCTATGAAGCTTGGGAAAGATACAAACAATTGGTCAGAAAGTGTCCTTCTGACATGCTTTCTGAATAGAGCATCATAGTTATTTTCTATGATGGCCTCTCTGAACTGTCCAAGATGTCCTTGGATAGCTCTGCTGGAGGATCTCTTCATCTAAAGAAGACGCCTACAGAAGCTCAAGAACTAATTGAAATGGTTGCAAATAATCAATTTATGTACACTTCTGAAAGGAATCATGTGAACAATGGGACGAATAAGAAGAAAGGAATTCTTGAGATTGATACTCTGAATGCCATATTG
>NC_029772.3:71106920-71108789 GCF_000817695.3 Arachis duranensis | reverse complement strand
CAACAACAATAATGGTGGAAGAAACAGGTTTAGCAATGGCAAGCCTTTTCCATCATCTTCTCAGCAACAGACAGAGAATTCTAAGCAGAACCACTCTGACTTAGCAACCATGGTCTCTAATCTAATCAAAACTACTCATAGTTTCATGACTGAAACAAGGTCCTTCATTAGAAATTTGGAGGCACAAGTGGGTCAGCTGAGCAAGAAAATTACTGAACTCCCTCCTACAAGCAATACAGAAGAAAATCCAAAAGGAGAGTGCAAGGCCATCAACATGGCCGAATTTGGAGAGGAGGGAGAGGCAGTGAACACCACTGACGAAGACATCAATGGACGTCCACTTTGCTCACCAAAGAATTGGATGACTTGTCTAGGCAGAAATTACCTCAAAAGAGACAGGATCCTGGGAAGTTTTCAATACCTTGTACCATAGGCACCATGACCTTTAAGAAGGCTCTGTGTGACCTAGGGTCAAGCATAAACCTCATGCCTTTCTCTGTAATGGAGAAACTAGGAATCTTTGAGGTATAAGCTGCAAGAATCTCACTAGAGATGGTAGACAATTCAAGAAAACAAGCTTATAGACTTGTAGAGGATGTTCTGGTAAAAGTTGAAGACCATTACATCCCTGCTGATTTCATAGTCCTATAGACTAGGAAGTGCATGGATGAATCCATCATCCTTGGCAGACCCTTCCTAGCCACAGCAAAGGCTGTGATTGATGAGGACAAAGGAGAATTGATCATTCAAGTGAATAAAGAATCCTTTGTGTTTAAGGATCAAGGATATCCATCTGTCACCATGGAGAGGAAGCATGAAGAGCTTCTCTCAAAACAGAGTCAAACAGAGCCCCCACAGTCAAACTCTAGGTTTGGTGTTGGGAGGCCACAACCAAATTCTAAGTTTGGTGTTGAACCCCCACATTCAAACTCTAAGTTTGGTGTTGGGAGGTTCCAACATTGCTCTGAGCATCTCTGAGGCTCCAAGAGAGCCCACTGTCAAGCTACTGACATTAAAAAAGCGCTTGTTGGGAGGCAACCCAATGTTATAATTATCTATTTTTCTATGTTATTTTATGTTTTCTGTAGGTTGATGATCATGAGAAGTCACAAAATCAATTGAAAAAGCAAAAACAGAATGAAAAATAGAAAGAAAAATAGCACACCCTGGAGGAAGAACCTGCTGGCGTTTAAACGCCAGTAAGGGTAGCAAATGGGCGTTTAACGCCCAGTCTAGCACCATTCTGGGCGTTTAACACCAGAAAGGGGCACCAGACTGGCGTTAAACGCCAGAAAAGGGCAAGAAGTTGGCGTTAAATGCTAGAAATGGGCATCAGCCCGGCGTTTAACGCCAGAATTGGCACAGGGAGCAATTTTGCTCGCCACTTGGTAAAGGGATGACTTTTCCTTGAAACCTCAGGATCTGTGGACCCCACAGGATCCCCACCTACCCCACCACTCTCTCTCTTCTTCACCCATTCACCAATCACCTCAACACCTCTTCCCCAAAAACCCCTCACCTATCAAATCCCACTATTCTCCTCACCACTCACATCCATCCTTCATAACACCTCACTTACCTCACCATTCAAATTCAAACCACTTTCCCTCCCAACCCACCCTCACATGACCGAACCCTACCCCTCTCTCCACCCCTATATAAACCCATCTTCACTCCTTCATTTTCACACAACCTAAACACTACTTCTCCCCCTTTGGCCAAACCACAAAGCCATTTCCATCTCCCTCATTTCTTCTTCTTCTACCCTCTTCTTTTTTCTTTTGCTCGAGGATGAGCAAACCTTTTAAGTTTGGTGTGGTAAAAGCATTGCTTTTTGTTTTTCCATAACCATTTATGGCATCCAAGGCC
>NC_029772.3:71105458-71106119 GCF_000817695.3 Arachis duranensis | reverse complement strand
GCTCAATGGAAGAGAGATTCAAGAGGGAAGCCGGTTCAAATGAGAAGGCATGACCTCAAGCCCGTGGCTAGAGGATGGTTGGAGTTTATCCAACGCTCAATCATTCCGACTAGCAACCGGTCTGAAGTTACTATAGACTGGGCTATCATGATTCATAGCATCATGATTGGAGAGGAAGTAGAAGTTCATGAGGTTATAGCCCAAGAACTTTATAAGGTGGCGGACAAGTCCTCTACCTCAGCAAGGTTAGCCTTTCCTCATCTCATTTGTCACCTCTGCTATTCAGTTAGAGTTGACATAGAGGGAGACACCCTCATTGATGAGGACAAACCCATCACTAAGAAAAGGATGGAGCAAACAAGAGACCCCTCTCATCATGAAATCCCTAAGATGCCTCAAGGGATGCACTTTCCTCACAAAACTATTGGGAGCAAATCAACACCTCTCTAGGAGAATTGAGTTCCAACATGGGACAACTAAGGGTGGAGCACCAAGAACATTCCATCCTCCTCCATGAAATTAGAGAAGATCAAAGAATCATGAGAGAGGAGCAACAAAGGCAAGGAAGAGACATTGAGGAGCTCAAGCACTCCATAAGATCTTCAAGAGGAAGAACAAGCCGCCATCACTAAAGTGGACCCGTTCTTTAATCTCCTTGTTC
>NC_029772.3:71104160-71104852 GCF_000817695.3 Arachis duranensis | reverse complement strand
ATGAAAAAGGAGACATGTTACTGAGGATCTAAAAAATCATAAAAATGATTCTTGAAGCAAGAAAAAGCAGTGAATACAAAAAAGGAAAGAGAAAACGAAAAAAAAAAGAGAAAGAGAGAGAGAAAAACGAAAAAAAAGAAGAGAGAAAAAGAGAAATAAAGTTGTGATCCAAGGCAAAAAGAGTGTGCTTAAGAACCCTGGACATCTCTAATTGGGGACTTTAGCAAAGCTGAGTCACAATCTGAAAAGGTTCACCCAATTATGTGTCTGTGGCATGTGTGTATCCGGTGGTAATACTGGAAGACAAAGTGCTTTGGCCCACGGCCAAGACTCAATAAGTAGCTGTGTTCAAGAATCATCATACTTAACTAGGAGAATCAATGACACTATCTAGATTCTGAGTTCCTAAAGAAGCCAATCATTCTGAATTTCAAAGGATAGAATGAGATGCCAAAACTGTTCAGAGGCGAAAAGCTAAAAGCCCCGCTCATCTAATTAATACTGATCTTCATAGATGTTTTTGGAATTCATTGTATATTCACTTCTTTTTATCTTATTTGATTTTCAGTTGCTTGAGGACAAGCAACAACTTAAGTTTGATGTTGTGATGAGCGGATAATTTGTATGCTTTTTGGCATTGTTTTTAGTATGTTTTTAGTATGATCTAGTTAGTTTTTAGTATATTTTTATTA
>NC_029772.3:71103811-71103993 GCF_000817695.3 Arachis duranensis | reverse complement strand
GATTCAGAGGCTGAAAAGGACTGCAGATGCTGTTGGATTCTGACCTCCCTACACTCGAAGTGGATTTTCTGGAGCTACAGAGGCCTAATTGATGCGCTCTCAACGGCGTTGGAAAGTACACATCCTAGGCTTTCCAGAAATATATAATAGTCCATACTTTGCCCGAGATTTGATGGCCCAAA
>NC_029772.3:71103381-71103518 GCF_000817695.3 Arachis duranensis | reverse complement strand
CTCAAGAACTTGATGAATGTGATGATTATGTGATGCTCATCATCATTCTCACTTATGAACGCGTGCCTGACAACCACTCCCTTTCTACAAGCAAACAAGGCTTGAATGTTTATCTCTTGGATCCCTTAATCGGAATC
>NC_029772.3:71097822-71102718 GCF_000817695.3 Arachis duranensis | reverse complement strand
CTTTAGACTGAAGCTTTAGACTAACATTGCATGATTCCTGGAATTCTCATTAAGAATTTTGATATCTTTATTTTCTTTTTCCACTTAATTTTCCAAAAATCCAAAAAAAAAATTACAAAATCATAAAGACCAAAAATATTTTATGTTTCTTGTTGAGTCTAGTGTCTCATGTTAAGTTTGGTGTCAATTGCATGTTTCTGTTCTTCTTGCATTCATTCATGTGTCTTCATTAATCTTCAAGTTATTTTTGATGATTTCATTGCTCTGATCTTTAAATTCTCTTGACTTGAGTGTTTTGTGTTTCTCATGTGCATTCTCATTTTGTTAGTGTCAGTAGTATACAAACTGCTAAGTTTGGTGTCTTGCATGCATTGTTATTTAATTTTAGTTGCATTTTGTTTATTCCTTACTATTAAAAACCCAAAAATATTTTTAATTTGTGTCTTTTCAAGTCAATAATGCAGAGAATTGAAGATTCAGAATATACAGCAGAGGAATTATACAGAAAAAGCTGGGCGTTCAAAACGCCCAGTGAAGAAGGCAAACTAGGGTGCCTGATTGGGAGTTTAACGCCCAAAACGTTAGTGGTTTGGGTGTTAAACGCCAGAATGTGCACCATTCTGGGCGTTTAACACCAGGATGGCACAAGAGGGAAAATTCTGTTTTTTTTTTTTCAAATTTTTTCAGGTTTTCAAAAATTTTCAAAATCAAATCTTTTTCAAATCAAATCTTTTCAATCAAACCTTTTTCAAAATCAATTCCTTTCCATTTTCAAAGACACTTGCTATCAATTAATGATTTGATTCAACATTTCAAGTATGTTTCCTTTTCTGTTGAGAAAGGTTTAATGTTTGAATCATATCTTTTCTTGTTAGCCAAGTCATTAGTTTTTAAAATCAAATCTTTTTAAATTGTTTATCAAATCATATCTTCTCAATCACATCTTTTTAAAACCATAACTTTTCAAATCATATCTTCCTAATCACATCTTTTTCAAAATAGTTTTCAATCATATCTTTTTAATTTCTAATTTCAAAATCTTTTTCAAAAAAAACACTTGATTTCTTTTCCACTCTTAGTTTTCAAAAATCAATTAGTATTTTTCAAAATGTTTTTAAAATCTTTTACTTAATTTTCGAAAATTACTTCCCCGCTTCTCACATCCTTCTATTTATGGACTAACATTATTCCTCAATTCTCTATCTTTCTAAATTCGAATTCTTCTACCTCTTCCTTCTATTTTTCTTTTCCTCTGACACCTCAAGGAATCTCTATACTGTGACAGCTGAAAACAACAACAATGCCAATAATGCAAGGAAGGTGCTGGGTGACTTTACTGCACCTACTCCCAACTTTTATGGGAGAAACATCTCTATCCCTGCCATTGGAGCAAACAACTTTGAGCTTAAACCTCAATTAGTTTCTCTAATGCAATAGAATTGCAAGTTCCATGGACTCCCATTGGAAGATCCTCATCAGTTTTTAGCTAAGTTCTTGCAAATCTGTGACACTGTCAAGACTAATGGGGTTGACCCTGAGGTCTACAGACTTATGCTATTCCCTTTTGCTGTAAGAGACAGAGCTAGAATATGGTTGGACTCACAACCTAAAGAAAGCCTGAACTCTTGGGAAAAGCTAGTCAATGTCTTCTTGGCAAAGTTCTTTCCACCTCAAAAATTGAGTAAGCTTAGAGTGGAAGTCCAAACCTTCAGACAAAAGGAAGGAGAATCCCTCTATGAAGCTTGGGAAAGATACAAACAATTGATCAGAAAGTGTCCCTCTGACATGCTTTCTGAATGGAGCATCATAGGTATTTTCTATGATGGCCTGTCTGAACTGTCCAAGATGTCCTTGGATAGCTCTGCTGGAGGATCTCTTCATCTGAAGAAGACGCCTACAGAAGCTCAAGAACTAATTGAAATGGTTGCAAATAATAAATTCATGTACACTTCTGAAAGGAATCCTGTGAACAATGGGACGAATCAGAAGAAAGGAATTCTTGAGATTGATACTCTGAATGCCGTATTGGCTCTGAACAAGATATTGACCCAGCAAGTCAATTTGATTTCTCAAAGTCTGTCTGGAATGCAAGCTGCACCAGGCAGTACTAAGGACGCTTCATCTGAAGAATAAGCTTATGATCCTGAGAACCCTTCAATGGAAGAGGTGAATTACATGGGAGAACCCTATGGAAACACCTATAATCCTTCATAGAGAAATCATCCAAATCTCTCATGGAAGGATCAACAGAGACCTCAACAAGGTTTCAACAACAATAATGGCGGAAGAAACAGGTTTAGCAATGGCAAGCCTTTTCCATCATCTTCTCAGCAACAGACAGAGAATTCTAAGCAGAACCACTCTGACTTAGCAACCATGGTCTCTGATCTAATCAAAACCACTCAAAGTTTCATGACTAAAACAAGGTCCTTCATTAGAAATTTGGAGGCACAAGTGGGTTAGCTGAGCAAGAAAATTACTGAACTCCCTCCTAGTACTCGTCCAAGCAATACAGAAGAAAATCCAAAAGGAGAGTGCAAGGCCATCAACATGGCCGAATTTGGAGAGGAGGGAGAGGCAGTGAACGCCACTGAGGAAGACCTCAATGGACATCCACTGGCCTCCAATAAGTTCCCTAATGAGGAACCATGGGAATCTGAGGCTCCCACTGAGACCATAGAGATTCCATTGGATTTACTTCTACCATTCATGAGCTCTGATGAGTATTCTTCCTCTGAAGAGGATTAGTATGTCACTGAAGAGCAAGTTGCTAAATACCTTGGAGCAATCATGAAGCTAAATGACAAGTTATTTGGTAATGAGACTTGGGAGGATGAACACCCTTTGCTCACCAAAGAACTGGATGACTTGTCTAGGCAGAAATTACCTCAAAAGAAACAGGATCCTGGGAAGTTTTCAATACCTTGTACCATAGGCACATGACCTTTAAGAAGGCTCTGTGTGACCTAGGGTCAAGTATAAACCTCATGCCTCTCTCTGTAATGGAGAAGCTAGGGATCTTTGAGGTGCAAGCTGCAAAAATCTCACTAGAGATGGCAGATAATTCAAGAAAACAAGCTTATAGACTTGTAGAGGATGTTCTGGTAAAAGTTGAAGACCATTACATCCCTGCTGATTTCATAGTCCTAGAAATTGGGAAATGCATGGATGAATCCATCATCCTTGGCAGACCCTTCCTAGCCACAGCAAAGGCTGTGATTGATGTGGACAAAGGAGAATTGATCATTCAAGTGAATGAAGAATCCTTTGTGTTTAAGGATCAAGGATATCCCTCTGTCACCATGGAGAGGAAGCATGAAGAGCTTCTCTCAAAACAGAGTCAAACAGAGCCCCCACAGTCAAACTCTAAGTTTGGTGTTGGGAGGCCACAACCAAATTCTAAGTTTGGTGTTGAACCCCCATATTCAAACTCTAAGTTTGGTGTTGGGAGGTTCCAACATTGCTCTGAGCATCTCTGAGGCTCCAAGAGAGCCCACTGTCAAGCTACTGACATTAAAGAAGCGCTTGTTGGGAGGCAACCCAATGTTATAATTATCTATTTTCCTATGTTATTTTATGTTTTCTATAGTTTGATGATCATGAGAAGTCACAAAATCAATTGAAAAAGCAAAAACATAATGAAAAATAGAAAGAAAAATAGCACACCCTGGAGGAAGAACCTGCTGGCGTTTAAACGCCAGTAAGGGTAGCAAATGGGCATTTAACGCCCAGTCTGGCACCATTCTGGGCGTTTAACGCCAGAAAGGGGCACCAGACTGGCGTTAAACGCTAGAAAAGGGCAAGAAGTTGGCGTTAAACGCCAGAAATAGGCATCAGCCCCGTGTTTAACGCCAGAATTGGCACAGAGAGCAATTTTGCTCGCCACTTGGCACATGGATGACTTTTCCTTGACACCTCAGGATCTGTGGACCCCACAGGATCCCCACCTACCCCACCACTCTCTCTCTTCTTCACCCATTCACCAATCACCTCAACACCACTTCCCCAAAATCCCCTCACCTATCAAATCCCATCTTTCTCGTCACCACTCATATCCATCCTTCATAAAACCTCACCTACCTCACCATTCAAATTCAAACCACTTTCCCTCCCAAACCCACCCTCCCATAACCGAACCCTACCCCTCTCTCCACCCCTATATAAACCCATCTTCACTCCTTTATTTTCACACAACCTAAACACTACTTCTCCCCCATTGGCCGAACCACAAAGCCATTTCCATCTCCTTCATTTCTTCCTCTTTTACTCTCTTCTTTCTTCTTTTGCTCCCCTTTTAAACTCAAAAAGAGTGAATATCCGGAGATCCGACATGAGATCCGAAGAAGAGGTTGGGAAGTTCTTACCAACCCAATTCAACAAGTCGGAATCTTAATGGTTCAAGAGTTCTATGCCAATGCATGGATCACCAAGAACCATGATCAAAGTGTGAACCCGGAACCAAAGAATTATCTTACTATGGTTCGGGGGAAATACTTGGATTTCAGTCCGGAAAGTGTAATGGTGGCATTCAACTTGCCCATGATGCAAGGAGATGAACATCCTTACACTAGAAGGGTCAACTTTGATCAAAGGTTAGACCAAGTCCTCACAGTCATTTGTGAAGAGGGCGCCCAATGGAAGAGAGATTCAAGAGGAAAGCCGGTTCAATTGAGAAGGCATGACCTCAAGCCCGTGGCTAGAGGATGGTTGGAGTTTATCCAACGCTCAATCATTTCGACTAGCAACCGGTCCGAAGTTACTATAGACCGGGCTTTCATGATTCATAGCATCATGATTGGAGAGGAAGTGAGGTTATAGCCCAAGAACTTTATAAGGTGGCGGACAAGTCCTCTACCTTAGCAAGGTTAGCCTTTCCTCATCTCATTTGTCACCTCT
>NC_029772.3:71095830-71097103 GCF_000817695.3 Arachis duranensis | reverse complement strand
AGAAGCCAATCATTCTGAATTTCAAAGGAGAGAGTGAGATGCCAAAATTGTTCAGAGGCAAAAAGCTAAAAGCCCTGCTCATCTAATTAATACCGATCTTCATAGATGTTTTTGGAATTCATTGTATATTCTCTTCTTTTTATCTTATTTGATTTTCAGTTGCTTGAGGACAAGCAACAATTTAAGTTTGGTGTTGTGATGAGCGGATAATTTATACGCTTTTTGGCATTGTTTTTAGTATGTTTTTAGTATGTTTTAGTTAGTTTTTAGTATATTTTTATTAGTTTTTAGTTAAAATTCACTTTTCTGGACTTTACTATGAGTTTGTGTGTTTTTTTGTGATTTCAGGTATTTTCTGGTTGAAATTGAGGGACCTGAGCAAAAATCTGATTCAGAGGCTGAAAAGGACTACAGATGCTGTTGGATTCTGACCTCCCTGCACTCGAAGTGGATTTTCTGGAGCTACAGAGGCGTTCTCAACGGCGTTGGAAATTAGACATCCTGGGCTTTCTAGCAATATATAATAGTCCATACTTTGCCCGAGATTTGATGGCCCAAACCGGCGTTCTAAATCAGCTCAAAACTGCCCAGCGTTAAACGCCGGAACTGGCACAAGAATGGGAGTTAAACGCCCAAACTGGCATAAAAGCTGGCGTTTAACTCCAAGAGAAGTCTCTACACGAAAATGCTTCAATGCTCAGGCCAAGCACACACCAAGTGGGCCCGGAAGTGGATTTTTATGTAATTTACTCATCTTTGTAAACCCTAGGCTACTAGTTCTCTATAAGTAGGACCTTTTACTATTGTATTTTCATCTTTTGATCATTTTCGATCTTAGGATCATCTTTGGACATCTAGTTCTTAGATCATTGGGAGGCTGGCCTCACGACCATGCCTAGACCTTGTTCTTATGTATTTTCAACGGTGGAGTTTCTACACACCATAGATTAAGGTGTGGAGCTCTGCTGTACCTCGAGTATTAATGCAATTACTATTGTTCTTCTATTCAATTCAGCTTGTTCTTATTCCAAGATATTCATTCGCACTCAAGAACTTGATGAATGTGATGATTATGTGATGCTCATCATCATTCTCACTCATGAACGCGTGCCTGACAACCACTCCCGTTCTACAAGCAAACAAGGCTTGAATGTTTATCTCTTGGATCCCTTAATCGGAATCTTCGTGGTATAAGCTAGAATTGATGGCGGCATTCAAGAGAATCCGGAAGGTCTATACCTTGTCTGTGGTATTCTGAGTAGGATTCAATGAT
>NC_029772.3:71065763-71095689 GCF_000817695.3 Arachis duranensis | reverse complement strand
CGTGCCGTGACAGGGTGCGTTGAACATTTTCACTGAGAGGATGGGAGGTAGCCACTGACAACGGTGAAACCCTACATACAGCTTGCCATGGAAAGGAGTAAGAAGGATTGGATGAAGACAGTAGGAAAGCAGAGAGACGGAAGGGACACAGTATCTTCATATGCTTATCTGAAATTCCCACCAATGAATTGCATAAGTATCTCTATCTTTATCTTTATGTTTTATTTATATATCCTCCATAACCATTTGAGTTTGCCTGACTAAGATTTACAAGGTGACCATAGCTTGCTTCATACCAACAATCTCTGTGGGATCGACCCTTACTCGCGTAAGGTTTATTACTTGGATGACCCAGTACACTTGCTGGTTAGTTGAGCGAAGTTGTGATAAAGAGTTGAGATTGCAATTGAGCGTACCATGTTGATGGCGCCATTGATGATCACAATTTCGTGCACCAATGTTCAAGTTAATATTTTCAATACCTTATTTAACATGCATGCTATGTGTTTGTGAAAATTCCCATATGGCATTTTGCACTATTTTTAGATTTCTTTCAATCTACTACTTTAAATGCTTGCTTTTCACAAAACCCTTTTTCTATTTTATTAATTTTTATATAATTGTTATTACAAGCATATTGTTAGTTTGGAATATTTGGTAATCTAACTTGGACATTGAATGCTTGATCTATGCTACTCATGCCCTTGCCAACATGCCAATAAACACCTGGCATTTAACTGTCATCACATGCACTTGCTATATTTTTGTTGTTGATTTGTCACATGTAGTCATGACCATGTGTTCACATCAGTATCCCTTCCTATGCGTTGATTACCACCTTTCCCATTCTTTTCCTTGCTATAACCCTTGAAATATTAATGTCTTTACTCTTTTCCTTTCAGGATGGCCACCAAGAAAGGCAAGGAGAAAGCTACCCCCAAATCTACAGCAAGGAGAGGAACAAAAAGAGCATTAGTGGCAGATCCATCTTCAACTGTAGTTAAGCCCTCAACAAAAAGAATTAAAAGGATTATAAAGGTCGATGAAAAGGAGAAAGCCTTCCCAGCAAAGGACACTGCACGATTTCGCAATCGCTACTGTGAGCAGATGTTCCTTATTCTGGCAGCTCGAAATTACAACAACGAACACCTTCTTATCCTTCCATCTTGTATTGCCAAATTTGTTGAGCCACAAATTGCACAAAGACATTGGGGATTCCTCCAGAGATAGCCACGACAGGTTAATCTTTCTTGGGTAGTCGAGTTCTACTCCAATTTCCACCTACCAACCCTGTATTCTGTTTATGTCCGTCAGAAGCAAGTCCCCATTACAGAAGAAGCCATTCAGCGAGCCTTAGATCTTTCCCCTGATCCAGAAGGACTGGACGCATTTCAAGAAGCCGCACTCAAACGCCAGGCGTACAAATTTGACTGGGACGCTGTTCTCAGCGTTATCGCACAACCTGGCAGCAGATGGATTTTTGGATACCATCGTTCCCGTCCTAAGGGAATATCGGCTTCCACATTCACCTTGGAGGCTCACGTATAGGCACATATTATGTCCCATTATGTCTTCCCGAGCACTCATGAGTCCTCCTTCACTACAGACATGGCCGTTCTACTGTGGTGCATCATCCTTACAGACCAGCCTCTAAACCTACCAAGACACATCCGGAATGCCATGGGACATGTATAAATTGCGGACATCTTACCTTTTCCCGCCTTGGTCTCAGATCTTGTCTCAGCAGCCGGAGTCTCCTACAGAGCTGGGGACACCAAAGCCATACTTCCACGGGATGATCAATACGTCCCTAACGGGAGATATCTCAGGCCACCACTAGCCACTACCAGCCAGTCCGCAGAACATGCTGCAGACATTCCACCTTCTACTAGTCAGCTGCTGCATCAAATACTGGAGAGGTTGGACTGGCAAGACCAGAAAACGAAGCTATGAGAGCACCGTAACCACCGCCGATTCTAATACCTCAAGGAGCTACTCACAGGCAACCACAGACCTGACGAGGACCCAGGCACTCCGGACTCCACTTCCTTTACCAGCACAGGGAGCCATGACGGTCCCAACTATGGAGATACTGCCACCTGCCCACCCTTGTTCCTGACAGATGGCACTGAGGATGGTGCAAAGCCTTAAGTGTGGGGAGGTCGGTCAGTACCTGACTTCCGGAGGTAATTCTTCCCCTAACACTAATTTCTTTTTCTTTAGAATAGGATAGATTGCATATTAGTAGGTTAATTGCATGCATGTTCTACCTGATTGAAAAGATAATAAGTTTCTGTTAAGACCATATATTTTTTGAAAATTTCACTAATCTAAATAAAAATATTTATGTTAAATTTGTTTGAAGTTGAAATTGGAATAGGATTTTTGAGCTAAAAGAACACACAACCCGTGAGACTTTGAGCCTAAATACATGGTTACACTATTTAACCATAAACATTTTTATTTCTCGTGTGTTTTACTTCTCTATGATTGTAATCTGAATTTTGTTTTATCCTATATGTCCAATGTTAATGTGTTATGTGCATGCATATGATTGAGGCCATTGTTTGTTTAGCTCACGTATCCCAAATAAGCCAACCCTTTTAAATTACCTTTGTTAACCACTTTGAGCCGTTTTGAATCCCATTTGTTCTATATTGTACCACATTACTAGCCTTAAGCAGAAAAACAATTGAAAATCCTAATTGAATCTTTGGTTAGCTTAAGATAGAATTTGTGTGTTAACTGAGTATGGAAAAATTGTGGGAATAAAGGGTAATAGAAGAATATGTCATGATAAAATAAAGGGAATTTGGGTACCTATTCATGTGAAACCATAAAAGAAAAATTACAAATCTATGTGCATTGATAAGCTAAAAAAAATTCTTTATTTTAGTTAATAAGGGGACAAAAATCACCCCAATGACAAGTCAGAGTTTAATAATTAATGCACATGTGATAAAATTAAAATAAAGGTTGATGCATGAGTATGGAATGTGAAAAGGAGATTTTGGGTAGCTAAGATAAATGTTGAAATTATATAGAGTATATGTATGTTAGATGGGAGCTTAGGTTAATTAAGGATTCAATGTATAAGCTCACTTAGCCAAATGTGTACCCTCACCTTACCTTAGCCCCATTACAACCATGCAAAGACCTCATGATGTTTGCATTGGCACTTTAAAATTGTTGATTGATTAGGTGAAAAATAAAGTTTTTGAAAGCATGATTAGAGAAGGATAGAGTGATTACCCCATATGCTAGAGATGATTAGAGTGCACACGCACCAACAGTAAGGGTTTAATGCTCAATCCTGTACTCCCTGCTTTCACGAGCTATCTTCTTACAAATTTACCTACTTTTACTATATGATTTGAATTAGTGAAATCTGCCCCATGTTTTGTCTTAGAGAACTTATCTATTTTTAATCATATAGACAAAATCATATAGTTGTATTCATATGTATATAGGTTGCATTGCATAGCATGAGTCTTCCATGTCCCTATTCATTCATATTTATCTCCTTCAACTTAGCATGAGGACATGCTAATGTTTAACTGTGGAAAGGTTGATAAACCGCTATTTTATGATTCATATTGTGTTTAATTTTGTGGTTTTATCAAGTCTTCGCCTACTTATTCATATGATTTGCATGTATTTACAATTCCTTCCTAAAAATTTTCTATGATTGAAAACTTGCTTCCTAAAGACCTTTTAGTTGTATATTTTATTCTCCTTTATACCATTCGATGCCGTGATCTGTGTGTTAAGTGTTTCAAGCTTCATAGGGCAGGAACGGCGTAAGGAATGAAGAGGAAGCGTGCAAAAGTGGAAGGAACACAAGGAATTGAGGAGATGACCAGCGAGAAGTAACGCGGGCGCACGGCTTACGCGACCGCGCGAAATGGAAGAAATCACAGTGATGCGCTCGCGTGCCTGACGCAACCGTGCGGATTGGGAGCTGCACGAACGACGCGAGTGCGTGGACGATGCGCACGCGTGGTACGAAAAACGCTGAGTGATGCGAACGCGTGGATGACACAGCCGCGTGACATGCGCGATCTGCAGAATTACAAAAGTCGCTGGCATAGATTCTGGGCCGCATTTCAACCCAGTTTTTGGCCCAGAAACACATATTAGAGCCAGGAAACATGCAGAGACAAGGAGAACAATTCATTCCGTATAATTTAGAGTTTTTTAGATTTGATTTTACTCCTCCCCTATGTTTCTCTTTTTAACATTCATAAATTAGGATTTGAAGATTTTTGGCTTTGGCTTTTGAGAAGAGTCTACCTCCGGAACTGGTCATTATAGTTTGTTATTTACTTTTCATTTACTCTTCCATATTCTTAATTTGTCCAGAGTTGATATTGGATTATTTTCATAGTTTATTAATACAAAACTATTTTTACTTTTAATTAATCTCTTTTATTATTGTTTATTATGTCTCTTCTTATTTCCCCCATTGATTTTGTGAAGTCCGCATTTATAATGATGGAGTAGTTTCCCAACTTGATTGGGAGTTGATTAAAAGGAGAACCTTGAGTTGGAATACTCAAGAATTCAATTGTAATTGGTTCATTGTTGGTTGGCTTGTTAGGCACTAACTCTAATCCTTCCCAAGGGAGAGGATTAGGACTTGTGAATAGAAGTTGACTTTTAATTTGACTTTCCTTCATTCGTTGAGGGTTAACTAAATGAAAACAATGACTAATTATTAATTAATCTTGACAAATTTCCAACAAGTATAGAACTTCCAATTAATCTTCTCCCGGTCAAGATTTTATTTAAATCATATAAATTTTCTAATTTAATTTTCTGTTTATCAAACTCAAAACCCATTTTGAAAACCTCTGGTTGATAAAATAGCACATCTTCCTGCAACTCGTTGGGAGACGACTTGGGACTCATACTCCAGTATTTTATTTCTAAAATTTGTGACAACTTTTTTCTAAATTGATAAGTGGATTTTCTAATTAATTCTTAATCTGCTAATTTTTGCTCACGTCAATCATACACAGAAAGAAATGCAACAGAGAATAATGTGCAAACAAGAATGATGCATGTCTACCCCTAGCGTAGGCCATGAGCTCATGTGTCGGTTAGCACCTACATTCCCGACATTTATCCGGTCACGAGTTCACGATTTCCCGGATACAATTTTCCGTTCAAATAAATGCGCATATAATTATTAGCAGCTCGATTGAGACAACCTCTGCTTTCTACATGTAGGAAATATACTCTTGGGAGCGGAAAATTGCGGTAGGTATCCTAGTTTTCCTACAGAAGCTTCTGTGAACGGAAAATTGTTGTAGGTGTCCTAGTTTCCCTACAGAAGCTCTTGGGTTGCTTTAAGCAACGGATAAATAAACATTATCTCTTGGGTTGCATTAAACAATGAATAAGCAAACAATATCTCTTGGGTTGCCTCAAGCAACAAATAACTTTTTGATAGGCATTCTGCTCTTAGTCTCTTTACTCTGCTCTTATTTCTCTGTTTAACGTGTGTTTTTAAGACTTATGTAAATTTCGGTATGAATAGTTAGCCTGTCCCAAGTATAGGTTCATTAAGTCTATACTGAAATAGTTTAACTTTTCATATAATACCTAATCCTAGTCGCAACTCAAGGACTAACTATGTTGCCCTAGTTTGTTCACTAGTCTCTGTCTGTTTTTCTGTCATTAAAACTTTACAGACTTTTTCTTCGACTTTTATCTTTTCTTCAACTTTTTATCCTTCTCTTATCTTTGCCTCACTAATATGTTCTTACCACTCCCTAAGTGTTTTATAAAGGTAATTATGAGATTCTACGCTTAAAATTGTCTTTCTAAAGCTTTTACAGAAAACTACCTTTTCCATATTATTTTTTTATTTTTATTAAAATATTATTTTTAATTAAATATTATTATTTGATATTTTATTATTATTTATTATTTTATCATTAATTTTCGAAAATTAACTTACCTTTTACTTTTAACCTTTAAAATTTACTTTTTACCACCCGTAACTTTTAATATTTCTACTTTAACCACCCTAACTTTCAGAAATTACCAAATAATCAAAAGAGAGATGGTGCAGCCAACTCACCTTGATTCCATCCTTGATAAGTCATATGTTCATGTAGAGAAAGAAGAGAGGATCATTTTGGTCGGATTGGAATTTTGATTTGAGTTTTAGTTCAGCAAAAATCAAGCTTTGAAGATTTGGAACTAAGAACTTTTCTCTCTTTTTCTCTCTTCCTATTTTCGACCACAAAGTGAAAATGAGCCATCCTTGGGGGTTTTGGGGGTGTAGGGTGAGTTGTGATTGGTTGGCTTGGAGGTGGATTAAAATAATATTAAAATATCTCCGGTGTATAACTACTAAAGATGTATCGGAACAGTTGTGAAAACATCTCTAAAAATTATTTTCTGAGCTACTAGCATAAATGACACTAGTAACATATTTATTATGAGAGTAAAACATGTATAATGAGGCCTTAGCATTGCCAAAGTCATCAGAGAGTGCTGATGCTAAGCTGTACCAGTAAACTGTTAATCCGGTTAAACCGATTTTCTATTTTTAACTAAAACTGACCAGGTAACCTTATAATATCATTCAAGAAGCTTCTAATACTAATATAATAATTATATTATCCTATCATCTCTCTTTTCTCATAAATCAAGTCCGGTTCATCAAATTGAGATTATTTACGAAAAATCGAATCAAAACTCCTAACCGATACGGTTCAAAAACTAGGTTCTTCATCACTGTGTTATCAAGCTTGCCTCAAAAAGGTTCTAGCTTAAAGATGACATAATGACAATGAGGATTGAGATACTTGATGATATATCAAAGGTTCTCCCCTTACTGATCCTCCAGAGTTCTCTGTACTTTCAGAAAAGATCTCATGTACTCGAAAACCGGGGTTGTTACACAGGGAGGTGTTCTTATTATTGGTTATGCAAAGATATATTTTAGGGTTTTCAAAAGGGTTGAACAGGTAATTTAAATGGCAAGGAAAATAAATTGATAATTAGAAAAACTCTTGGCAAATAATTATGAAAACTGGACGTCCTATCCTAGTTATCCTTATCAATGGTGATGAGAATTATATTTTTGCTCCCACCAAGTCAACCTCTAACTATGAAGGTAAGTCAAGTGGATAAATCAATTTAACACCTAAAGTCCTAGTCAACTCCTGAGGAAAGACTAGAGTTATAGGAATCTAAATCAATTAGCAAAGATATCAATTATCAATCACGATGAGTTTGATAACTCAAGAGTCTCCTATTAATCAATTAAAGCCAAGAATATAAAAAAACTAAATTAAAATCATAAGTCTGAAATACCTCAAATGTTAATAAAAGAAATCACATCCAACATGGAAAAGTTCATAAGCTAAAAATAAGAAAATCAATCTAAATATAAAGAGTTCATAAACTAAATTGAGAAAATAAATAAAAGGAATATTAAACCTGGAAATTGAGAAGAAGAAATCCTAAATTCTTTAAGAGGAATCCTAATCCTGAATCCTAAGAGAGAGGAGAGAGACTCTCTCTCTAAAAACTACATCGAAAAACTAAAATTATGAATTATGAGTCTGATATTTTATGAATGGATGGACTCCCTCACTTTATAGCCTCTAATCTGTGTCTTCTGGGCCGAAAACTGGGTTAGTAACAGCCCAGAAATCGCTGGGGACGAAATCTGCCACGCTGATTTTTGTCACTGCGACGCGTCCGCGTAGAGCACGCCATCGCGTCGCCTAGCTGTACGGATACTTAACAAATTATATATCAAATAGAAGCCCTGGACGTTAGCTTTCCAATGCAACTAGAACCGCATCATTTGTACCTCTGTAGCTCAAGTTATGATCGTTTGAGTGCGAAGAGGTCAGGCTGACAGCTTTGGCAATTCCTTCAGTTTCTTGTATTCCTTCCACTTTTGCATGCTTCCTTTCCATCTTCTGAGCCATTCCTGCCCTGTAATCTCTGAAATAACTTAACACACATATCAAGGCATCGAATGGTAATAAGAGAGGATTAAGATTAGCTAAATTAAGACCAAAGAAGCATGTTTTCAATCATAGCATAAAATCAGGAAGGAAAATGTAAACTCATGCAAATAGTATAAATAAGTGGGTAAAGAGTTGATAAAAACCACTCAATTGAGCACAAGATAAATAATAAAATAGTGGTTTTTCAATATACATTCAAGCTTGTTTTCATGTAGAATGGAAGTGGTTGTCAATCACGCGTTCATGAGTGAGAATGGTGATGAGTGTCACATAATCATCACATTCATCATGTTCTTGTGTGTGAATGAATATCTTAGAATAAGAATAAGCATGAATTGAATAGAAGAACAATAGTATTTTGCATTAATACTCGAGAAACAGTAGAGCTCCACACCTTAATCTATGGTGTGTAAAAACTCCACCGTTGAAAATACATAAGTGATAATGGTCCAGGCATGGCCGAGAGGCCAGCCTCCATAACGTGATCAGAGGATCAAAAGATAATCCAAAGATGAAAATACAATAGTAAAAAGTCCTATTTATACTAGACTAGTTACTAGAGGTACAGAAATAAGTAAATGATGCAGAAATCCACTTCCGGGCCCACTTGGTGTGTGCTTGGACTGAGCATTGAAGCTTTCACGTGTAGAAGTATTCCTTGGAGTTGAACACTGGTTTGTAACTTGTTTCTGGTGTTTGACTCTGCTTTGCAACTTGTTTCTGGCGTTTAACGCCAGAATAGGGCAGAAAGCTGGCGTTAAACGCCAGTTTGCATCATCTAAACTCGGGAAAAGTATGGACTATTATATATTCCTGGAAAGCCCTGGATGTCTACTTTCCAACGCAGTTGAGAGCGCCCCATTTGGACTTCTGTAACTCCAAAAATTCCATTTCGACTGCAGGGAGGTCAGAATCCAACAAGATCGACAGTCCTTTGTCAGCCTCTAAATCAGATTTTTGCTCAGGTCCCTCAATTTCAGCCAGAAAATACCTGAAATCACAGAAAAATACACAAACTCGTAGTAAATTCCAGAAATGTAAATTTTGCTTAAAAACTAATAAAAATATACTAAAAATAACTAAATCATACAAAAAACTATGCAAAAATAATGCCAAAAAGCGTATAAATTATCCGCTCATCAATATCCTACATCAAAATTATATATAAAAAATGACTACAAAATTTTAAACAATTAAGAACATTAATATATATATATATATTAAATTATTAATACGCATATCCTATATGAATTTAATCTGTACTTTTAATATTATATATATAATCGAGCCAGTTCACGAGCTAATGAGCTGAGCTTATCCAAGCTCAAGCTCGACTCATTTAATTTATGAGCTCAAATCCAAGCTCAAGCTTGACTCACCGGCTCACGAGTTCAGCTTATCGAGTTATTAATGAGTCGAGCTCGAGCTGACTCATGAGTTGGCTTGACTCACTTCCAGTCCTAGACTCGACTCTAAGTGTTCTGTCTCAAGGATTACTTGACACAATCACACCACAAGCATATGACTAGGGAAACAACTCTTTGAGCTTTTAATCATGTTTGACCTCCCTAGTTATTGATGCTCAGAGCCTTCGACCTTGCTTTTATAGTTTCTTTTTCTTTTGATGTTTCTTTTGCTTCAAGGATTAAATTTTTATTTATTTCCGAGAAGTCATAATAATTCTCTAAATTCCTGTTCCTTATACATCAACATCCTTTGATTCAAATTAAAATATGCAATGTTCATGTCATGCATTCAAAATCACAAATACTACTACCACATTTAAGTAAATAAGACTACTCTTAAATAAAACTCAATTTCTCATGCAATACATCACTTCTTTTTCTTTTGAATTCCAGCTTAGTGAGCAATACATGAGACAAATTTTTTTTAGAAGTACTAAGGGTCATGCAAGCAATCAAAGCAATAGAAAACAGAAGATAACACAATAAGAATGGAAGAGAAATAGAGTGAAAGGAACTCAACCACCTCAGTTATGCTGGTGGTCATCTTATTCCTTCATGAAGCACATTCATCTCCCTTTGGTGCTAAACAGAAAAGCCATAAGCGAAGCGTCAACACCAAACTTAAAGGTTTGCTTGTCCTCAAGCAAAGAAGAACTGCAAACAGAGAGGGATATAAAAGCAATTAATATGATGAAAGAAGGATAAAAAGATAAAAGAGCAAGAGAGAATTAGGATTTGGGAGGGGGATGATTTGAAATCAGGTGCTGAGGTGGTTTAATTAGGCGTCGCATGCGACGCGTACGCGTGAGGCATGCGTAGGCGTGGATCACACGAATTTCAAGCGACGCGTACACGTCGAGGACACGGACGTGTGGATGTCTAGGATGGGAAAACGACACGAACGCGTCAGGAACGCGTCCGCGTGGTAGGGCTTGTGCGCCCAGCATAGTTCCAACCCAACACCAGCATAACTTTCTGCCTAAACACCCATTTACGCCGATTTTCAAGGTCACGTGTGTGCGTGCTTGACGCGCACGCGTGGAGTGCCAAAATCGCAAGGGACGCACGCGAATCATGGACGCGTACCGTGAGCCAATTTGTGCACAAGGCACACTTCCTGCTTTCCTCCTCTGCAACTTTCTGCCCAAACACTCATTTAAGTCGATTTTCAAGGTCACGCGTACGCGTCTGGGACGCGCACGCGTGGATGGCTAAAGGCGCAAACGACGCGCACACGTAAGGTACGCGTACGCGTGATCTTGTTTGTGCGCAAAGCACAATTCCTGCGCTACTCCAACGCAGCTTTCGGCCTTCTTTGTCTCTTCTCTCTCTCTCTCTCTCTCTCTCTCTCTTTTGAAATATTCAGTTTCTGCTTCTATAATAGCTGCATGATCAGATAATACTCAATAAGAATCAGATAAATAAGAAAACTACTACTACAAAAATAACTAAGGATAAGAAATTATCGGGTAGCCTCCCGACAAGCGCTTCTTTAATGTCACTAGCTTGATGGTCAATTCTGCTAAGTCAGCAGATGAGCGGACCTCTGGCGATCAATCTCACCTCCAAGATAGTGCTTCAACCTCTGGTCATTCACTGTAAATTTTCTGTCAGAATTCTCTTCCTGTATTTCCACATGACCATATGGTGAAGCTCTGGTGACCACAAACGATCCTGACCACCGGGATTTCAGCTTCCCTGTAAAGAATTTGAGCCTTAAATTATACAGAAGCACTCACTGTCCTGGCTCAAAGACTCTGATGGCAATCTTCTTGTCATGTAATAACTTAGTTCTCTCCTTATAGAACTTGGCATTCTCATAGGATGAGTATCTGAATTCATCAAGCTCATTTAACTGGAGCATTCGCTTAATTCATGCAGCTTCTGAATCAAGGTTCAGATATCTGATTGCCCAGTAAGCTTTATGCTCCAGCTCAACTGGCAAGTGACAGGCTTTGCCATAGACCAACTGATAAGGAGACATGCCAATGGGAGTCTTGTACGCTGTCCAGTATGCCCAAAGAGCATCATCAAGCTTCCTAGACCAGTCCTTTCTTGAAACACTGACGGTCTTCTCTAGAATCCTCTTAAGTTCCCTGTTGGAAACTTCAACCTGTCCACTTGTCTGAGGGTGATAGGGGGTTGCCACTTTATGACGGACTCCATATCTCTGCAGAAGAGAATCTAGCTGTCTGTTGCAGAAATGGCTTCCTCCATTACTAATGAGTGTCCTCGGGATACCAAATCGGCTAAAGATATATCTCTGAAGAAAGCTCATGACCATCTTGGCATCATTGGTGGGTAGAGCCATAGCTTCCACCCTCTTGGACACATAATCAACTGCCACTAGAATATAGTTGTTTGAATGTGACGGTGGAAAGGGTCCCATGAAGTCAATATCCCACACATCAAACAACTCAACCTCGAGAATCCCCTGCTGTGGCATTTCATGGTTGGCAGGGAGATTCGTGGATTTTTCACATCTATCATAGTGCTTCACAAATGCTCTTGTGTCCCTGAAGAGAGTCGGCCAATAGAATCCGCTCTAAAGGACCTTTGTAGCTGTCCTTTCACCACCAAAGTGGCCTCTATAATCTGAACCATGACAGTGCCAGAGAATCTGCTATGTTTCTTCATCTGAGACACATCTTCGGATGATACCATTTGAACACCTCTTAAAAATATATAGTTCCTCCCAAATGTAGTACTTTGCATCCGTCAATAGCTTTTTTACTTGTTGCCTGCTGTACTCCTTTGGAATGAAATTCATGGCTTTATAATTTGTAATGTCTGCAAACCATGGAGCCTGCTGAATGAGAAATAGCTGCTCATCTAGAAATGTCTCAGTCATAGTTGTGGGTGGTTGTACTCCTACTTCAGGCTCAATTCTATAGAGATGGTCAGCTACTTGATTTTCTGACCCTTTCTTGTCTTTTATCTCAATATCAAACTCCTGAAGGAGCAACACCCATCTGATTAATCTTGGTTTAGAATCCTGTTTGGTTAGAAGGTACTTCAAAGCAGCATGATCAGTATAAATAATAACCTTAGAACCAAGTAAATAGGACCTAAACTTATCAACAGCATACACAATAGCTAATAATTCCTTTTCTGTAGTTGTGTAATTCTTTTGTGCATCATTTAACTCACGACTGGCATAGTAAATGACATGTACAAGCTTACCATGTCTCTGTCCTAAAACAGCCCCTATAGCAAAATCACTGGCATCACATATCAATTCAAATGGTAAATCCCAGTCAGGGGGAGCTATAATGGGAGCAGAGGTAAGGTTTGCTTTCAGAGTTTCAAAAGCATGCAGACAATCAGAATCAAAGACAAAAGGAACATCAACAACCAACAGGTTGCTCAATGGTTTAGCAATTTTTGAAAAGTCCTTTATAAATCTCCTATAAAATCCTGCATGACCCAAGAAACTCTTGACTGCCTTAACATTTGCTGGTGGTGGTAATTTTTCAATTACCTCCACCTTTGCTCTGTCAACCTCAATCCCCTTACTTGAGATCCGGTGTCCAAGAACAATACCTTCTATGACCATAAAATGGCATTTTTCCCAATTCAAAACAAGGTTTGATTCTTGACACTATTTCAAGAGAAGAGATAAATGCTTAAGGCAGGATTCAAAAGAATTACCAAAAACAGAAAAGTCATTCATAAATACCTCAATGAACTTTTCAACCATGTTAGAAAAAATTGAAAGCATAATCCTCTGAAAAGTTGCTGGAGCATTACAAAGTCCAAATGGCATTCTCCTGTAGGCAAATACTCCAAAGGGGCATGTGAATGCTATCTTCTCTTGATCTTGAGGGTCCACTGCAGTTTGATTATATCCATAATATCCATCTAGAAAACAATAAAAAGCATGACCAGCTAACCTCTCAAGCATTTGATCAATGAAAGGCAGGGGAAATGATCCTTCCTTGTAGCAGTGTTGAGCCTCCTGTAGTCTATACACATTCTCCATCTTGTGATTGTTCTTGTAGGAATAAGCTCATTCTTTTCATTTTGGATCACTGTCATCCCTCCTTTCTTGGGAACTACCTGCACAGGACTTAGCCGAGGACTGTCAGAAATAGGGTAGATAATACCTGCTTCCCATAATTTCATTACCTCTTTTTGGACCACCTCTTTCATGGTTGGATTGAGTCTCCTTTGTGGTTGCACAGCTGGTTTAGCATTATCTTCAAGAAGGATCTTGTGCATACACTTGGTTGGACTAATCCCCTTCAAGTAACTAATGGTCCACCCAAGCGCTATTTTATGCTCTTGAGCACTGAAACAAGCGTCTCTTCCTCTTTAGGCTTCAGGGAAGAGCTAATAATCACCGGATATGAATTATTTTCATCCAAGAACACATATTTCAGAGAAGGAGGTAAAGGTTTGAGCTCAACCTTGGGGGCTTCCTCCTCTGCTTTAGGCATGTAAACTATAGCCTTCTGGGGTGGTGAATCATCAACTTCAATTAATTCATACTCGAAAACAGGATCCAAAATGTCATTAAGCACCTCAGCTTTTAGTACCTCTTGAACAAGTGGTTCAATAGCATCTATTTTCATGCACCCTTCAAAATCATTAGGGTGTTTGAGAGCCTCAAAAATATTTAGGACCGCCTGTTCTTCATTGACCCTCAGGGTTAATTCACCCTTTTGCACATCAATCAAAGCTCTACCTGTAGCTAAAAAAGGGCTACCAAGTATAATAGAGGATTTTACCTCCTCTTCCATGTCTAATATAACAAAATCAACAGAAAAAATAAATGGTCATATTTTAACAAGTAAATCCTCAACAACACCCACATGTAATTTAACAGAAAGATCAGCAAGTTGAAGAGAAATACGAGTGGGTTTTACCTCCTCTACTTAAAGCTTTTTCATTACTGAAAGTGGCATTAGATTGATGCTAGCTCCAAGATCACATAAAGCTCTCTGAATGGTGACATCTCCAATGGTGCAAGGAATGACAAAGCTCCCTGGGTCTGGCATTTTTTCAGAAAGGTTGTGTTGAATAATCGCACTGCATTCCTTGGTTAACACCACTGTTTCTTGTTCCTTCCAATTCCTCTTATGGGTCAATAACTCTTTCATAAATTTAGCATAAAGAGGCATTTGCTCAAGAGCCTCTGCAAAAGGAATGTTGATCTGTAGTTTCTTGAAGACATCTAAAAATTTGGAAAACTGCTTTTCTTTGGAAGCCTTCTGAAGCCTCTGAGGATATGGCATTTTTGGCTTGTATTCAGGAGCCTTTAGCAAGGTAGGATAAGTGTCAAGAGAATCAAGGAATGGGTTATCTGCACGCTTAGGAGGGGCGCGCTCTACTTCTTCCTTCTTCTCCTCTGGAGCTTCTTTTTCAACTAATTCTTCATTGGCCTTGGTCTTAGAGCCAGCTACTTTACCACTTCTCAACTGAATAACCTTGCAATCTTCTCTTGGATTCACCACTGTATCACCTGGTAATATACTTGCAAACCTCTCAGGTATTTGCTTGCTAAGCTGGCCCATTTACACTTCCAAATTTCTAATGGAGGCTCTGGTTTCCTGCATAAAACTCCTCATCATCTCCCAATTAGAATCTTCTTGGGATTTAGAGTTAACCTTCTGAGGTGGTTGTTACTGCTAAGACTGAAATTGGCGATTATTGTAATTGTTATATTGGAAGCCGCCCTGAGAATTATTGTTGAAATTCTGATATCTCTGAGGTTGGTCTCTCCACCCAAAACTTGGGTGATTTCTTCATCCTTGATTGTATGTTTGAAAATAGGGGTTATTATTGGGATTTCTAGAACCACTCCCCATGTAATTGACCTGTTCAGAAGAGGATTGGGCATAATCATAATTATCATTTTGCACTAAATTTCCTGCCATGTCATAGGAGACCTCTTTAGGTGAATTTTGGGTGTTGATAGCTGAGACTTGCATGCCACCCATGTGTTGAGTAAGTAGACTTATTTGCTGAGACATAAGCTTGTTCTGAGCAAGAATAGCATTAAGAGTTTATACTTCCATGACACCCTTCTTCTGAGGAGCCTCAGAGTTCACAGGATTCCTGTTAGATGAGTATAAATATTGGTTGCTAGCAACCAATTCAATAAGCTCAATAGTCTCCTCCGGTGTCTTCTTCTTGTGCAATAAACCTTCTGCAGAATTATCTAATCACATCTTGGACATTTCACCCAAACCTTCATAAAAGATATCTAGTTGGGTCCATTTGGAGAACATGTCCAGAGGGCATTGCCTAGTCAGTAGCTTGTATCTCTCCCAAGCTTCATAAAGAGTTTCACCATCCTTCTGCCTGAAGGTCTGAACTTCCATCCTAAGCTTCGTCAGCTTCATTGGTGGGAAAATTTTAGTGAAGAACTCAGTAACAACCTTGTTCCAAGTATCCAGACTCTCCTTGGGTTGGGAATCTAGCCATAGCTTTACTCTATCCCTCAGAGCAAACAGGAAGAGCATGAGTTTGTACACCTCTGGGTTCACTCCATTTGTCTTCACAATATCACAAATATGCAGAAAACTAGAGATAAATTGATTTGGGTCTTCGTGGAGAAGACCATGATACTGGAAATTTTATTGTACCAGGGTGACCAGTTGAGGCTTCAACTCAAAGTTGTTCGCAGCTATAGGAGGCACCACAATTCTTTTTCCATAAAGATCTACAGTAGGAGCAGAGTAAGAGCCAAGTACTCTCCTTTGTTGCTCATTCCCATTCGGGTTTACCATATTGGCATTATCAGCATTGCTAGGATCCATAGTGGATTCAGCAGCCTTGTAAAGTCTTGCTTGTTGTAAACGCTGCCTGAAAGTCCTTTCAGGTTTAGGATCAAAGTCTAAGAGATGTTCTTTGTCTCTGTTCCTGTGCATAAACAAATAGAAGACAAGAAAAAAAATTTGGAACTCTCTACGTCAGAGTGCAGAGAATTCCCAGTGAGGTAACCTGAGATAGGAAACACCAAACTTAATTTTAGAAATTACTAAAAATATTACTGCTATTAAAATATATTTTTCAAAAATATTAAAAATAGATTTTAATAAAATTAAAAATAAAACTCCTAATCTAAGAAATCAAACAACTTATAGTTGTTAATCACTATCAATCCCTGGCAACGACGCTAAAAACTTGGTGTGGTAATTTATAACCCACAAACTAACCGGCAAGTGCACCGAGTCGTACCAAGTAATACCTTAGGTGAGTGAGGGTCGATCCCACGAGGATTGATGGATCAAGCAACAATGGTTGGTTAAACCACCTAGTTAGGCAAACAGAAAAGAGTGTTTAGATGTTCAAAGAGTATTAAACAGTAAATTAAGAGTTTGAAAGATAGGTATGTAAATAAGTTGAGAACCAAATATGGAGAAACAATTAAGGTTTCAGAGTTATCTATTTTCTGGATTGACTTTTCTTACTAACTCTTTTAATCGTGCAAGATTTAATTCATGGCAAACTATATGTGACTAGACCCTAATTCCTTAGACCTTCCTAGTCTCATCTAAAATTCATTAACTGCCAATTCCTTGGTTCATTAATTCCAATTAAAGGGTGATGATCAAATTCCAGTTTATATGCCACAAGAATCCTAATTATCCAGATATAAGAGGATTATATGTCACATATCCCGTTAAATACAAACAATTAGAAATTCAAGAGAATATGTTTTCAAGTTGTTGTTCAAGTAAAGAGCTTTTCCAAGTTATACAAGAACTCAAGTAGAACATGGGTCATACTTCTGTTCCACCCAAATTCATAGAATCAAGACCGAAAACAATTCTTGGAATATAAATCAAAACATGAATTAAAATAGAAAAGTAATAATGTCAATCCATACAATAGACAGAGCTCCTAACCTTAACAATGGAGGTTTAGTTGCTCATGGTTCAGAGAAGAAAATAAGGATTCAGGTAAACTGTAGAATACCGAATGTAAATTGGTATAGAATCCTAATATCTTTTATATCTAATCCTAATTAATTTAAAATCTAATATCTAACTAAAAATATCTTTTCCTATTTTCAAATTCAAATTTGAATTAGAATCAATTAAACAATCCACTCCTTGTAATGTGGGGACCACTTGACTTCACTGGATCCGCGCCTATCTTGGCAGATAGCTGCGCCTTACTTGAGTGCCATAATAGGGCCCAGAAATCGCCCCCAGCATTTTCTGCGTTTTCTGCACGTGGCGCATGTCACGTGTACGCGTTGATGGTTTTCTTCGCGTGTCACGTGTACGCGTCAGGTACGCGCACGCGTCGCCATGGAGACTCCAAATCACGTGCACGCGTCAGGTACGCGCACGCGTCGCTCCTCGCTGTCCTCTCCTTTAATTCTTGTGCTACAGAAACTCCATCAAATCCAGGCGAATGCTACCTAAAATAAACAGAATTGCACAAGACTCAAAGTAGCATCCATAGTGGCTAAAAAGTAATTAATTCTTTATTAAACTTAATAAATTAAATTCAAATTCACTAGGAAAAAACAAGAAAGATGCTCATGCATCACTAGTTTCACCCAAAAATCACCTAAAATCATAACAAAAACACAGAAATTAAAAGTAGCATCTAAAAGGAGAATTTTACACTAAAACATATTAAAACTAAATAAAATACTACTGAAAACACTCTAAAAATGCACTAAAAAAAGGTATAAGATGCTCCGTCATCAGAACACCAAACTTAAACTATTATTTATCCTCAAGTAACCAAAAACAAAGTAGGACTAAAAAGAAGAGAAAGATACAATAGGTCTCAGAGTTGTCAATGAAGCTCAGTTCCAAATATTGAATAGAACTATTAGCTCTTTACTTCTGAACATTTTTAGCATCTCATTTTCCTTTGATGCTCAGAAATACTGACATCCCTTGAAACTAAAATCCAGATGATATTATTGATTCTCTTCTTTTAGCTTTTCTTGATTCTTGAATACAGCTTCTTTGCACCTTTTTTAGCCTAGCCGTGACTCTAAGCGTTTTCAAGTATTACCACAGGATACATAAACACCGCAGGCACTTAACTGGGGGAACCCTTTGGATTCAAATTTAGCTTTTCTTAAATTCCCAAACAGTGGTGCCTAGAGATCTTAAGCGTACTCCTTAGCTTTGGATCACGACTTTAAATGCCCAGTCTCAAGCTTTTTACTTGACACCTTCACACCAAAAGCATTTAGTTAGGAATAGTAACTCATTTGAGCTTTTTAGGCCAATTTTGACCCTCCTAACCATTGATGCTCAATGCCTTGGATCCTTACTCTTTTTGTATTTTCTTTTTAAGTTTTCTTTTTCTTTTCTTTTTCTTTTTTTTTCTTTTCTGTTGTTTTTCCTTGCTTCAAGAATCAATATTTTTTATTTTTCAGAGAATCAATAATACTTCTCTAAATCCCTGTTCTTCAAGAGTCAACATACTCAACTCCAATATCAACTATGCACTGTTAATTCATACATTCAAAAATAAATGCAAGGCCATCACATCTAATTAATTGAAATAGCTCATGATATACTCGAATTATATATCTCACCATTCCTTTTCAATTAAATTTTTCTTTTAAGCTTCGTGAGGGATACATAGGATATCTTATAACCAAAACAAAGGAAAGGAAATAAAACTAGAAGGAATGAAATACTAAATGTGATCATGAACTAGAATAGAAAACAGACAATAAATTAAAGTACCATGAAAATAGAAATAAAACAAAAAGAGGGATAATGGGACTCAACAACCTCAGCGACGGCTGCTGCTGCTCCCTTTGGAAAATCCGATGGAGCGTTTGAGCTCCTCTATGTCTCGCCCCTGTCTCAGCTGTTCCTCCATGAATCTTCTCTGATCTTCTCTCATCTCATGGAGGATAGTGGTGTGCTCCTTATGCTCCACCCTCAGCTAATCCACAGATGAAGTCAGCTCCCCTATTGATGTATTCAGTTGGTCCCAATAGTCCCGGGGAAGGAATACATCCCTTGAGGCATCTCAAGGATTTTTGTGGAGGTGGCTGCACAGGTTCTTACTGTGGTTCATGTGCAGATTTTCTCACATGATCCATTCTCCTCTTCGTGATGGGCTTGTCCATCTCAATCAAGGTATCTCCAGCTATGCCAATTCTAGCTGAATTGCATAGGCGATATATGAGGTGAGGGAACACTAACCTCGCTTGGGTGGAGGGCTTGCCAGCCACCTTGTACAATTCTTGAGGTATGACCTCATGTACTTTCACCTCATTCCCAAGCATGATGCAATGAATCATTATTGCTCGATCAATGGTAACCTCGGATCGGTTATATGTGGGGATGATGGAGCGTTGGATGAGCTCCAAGAATCCTCTTGCCATGGGCATGAGGTCAAGCCTACCTAGTTGGTAGGGCTTGCCTTGTGCGTCCCTCCTCCACTGAGCTCCTTCCACACAGACTTCTACAAGGACATGATCTAGTCTTTGGTCAGAGTTGATCCTTCTAGTGTAAGAGTGTGGATTACCTAGCATCTATGGCAATTGTAGCTCCACTCTCACACTTTCTAAGCTAAAATCCAAGAGTTGCTCTCTCACTAAGGTGTGCCAGTTCTTGGGCTTTGGGTTCACACTATGTTGTGCTTTTTGGTGACCCAAGCATTAGCAAAGATTCTTGCAGAATTAGTGTTCCAATCTCTGAAATAGGATTGGCTAGAACTTCCCAATCCCTTATCTAGATTTCTTGCTGGATCTCTGGATATTCACCTTCTTTGAGCTTGAAGGGGACCTCGGGAATCACTTTTTTATACCTCACCACATTATAGAAGTGGTTGCGGTGCACCTTGGTGAGGAATCTCCGGGATTCCCAAGGTTCAAAAGTGGAAGTAGGGGCTTTTTCCTTTCTCTTCCTTGAGGATTTGTCGGCTTTTGGTGCCATAGAGAAAGAGTAAAAGGAAAAAAGCAGAGCTTTTGCAAAACCAAACTTAAGAATTTTGCTCGTCCTCGAGCAAATAATTACAAAAGAAAAGGGAAGTAGTAGAAGGAAGAAGAAAATATAGAGGGGAAGGATGAGAAGGCTTCAGCCAAGTGGGGTTTGAAGAGGGAAGAGGAGGAGTGTGTAAGGTGTAAGAGGGAGAGAGTGGTGTGTAGGTGTGTGTATAAAGGGGAAAATGAGGGGGTATTTATAGGGTTGGGAGGGGGTAGGGTTCGACCATATGGGGGCAGGAATGGGTGGGAAAGTTGTGAATTTGAAGTGGGTTGGGTTGGTGGAAAATTGAATTGATGGGATTTATGATGGGTTTAGGGAAGAGGGAAAGGTGATTTTGTATGGGGAAGAGGGAAAGTAGGGAGTGAGTTTCAATGTTTAAAAAAGTAGGAGAGAGAAGGAAGGGATTGAATGGTAGGTGGGGTTTGGGTACGGCCTACTGGCTTGGAAAGCCTCAAAGCTCGAGTAACCTGCCCCTGCCTATCGTTCAACGCTAGGTCTGGGCGTTGAATGCCCATAGGGGACTACAATGGTCCTGAGCTACTTCATCAAAGGGCGTTGAACGCCCAGCCTCTTCTCTTATTCTGGCATTCAACACCAGCTAATACTCCTCAATAGGCGTTGAACACCCAGAGGGGATCAAGGAATGGTTCTTCTTAGCTCCTGAATGGGTGTTGGACACCCATCTCCTCCCTTTTCTGGCGTTCAATGCCAGCAAGTGTTCTTTCATGGGCGTTCAACACCCATTTGGGGCAAAAAAGGTGGCCCTAGCTGCTCCTGTATGGGTGTTGGACACCCAGATTGCTCCTATTTTGGCATTCAATGCCAGTGATATATCCTTAATGGGCATTAAACTTCCAGCTTCCCTCCTTGTCTGGCGTTCAACGCCAGCCAGGGTCTCTCTCCAGGGTGTTTTGTTTTCACTTCTGAATGTCTATGTCTCTGTTCTAAATACTGCACATAATCACAAATGTTAAAAAGCAAGGGAAAACTATTGAAAATAATTGAAAATAACTAAAAATGAAATCAAATGAGAATAAACAAAAAAAGGAAAACAATAGTACTCCACTCATGGTTGGGTTGCCTCTCAATAAGCGCTTCTTTACCGCCATTAGCTTGACAGACAGCTCCATTACGAAGGTAGATAGGGGCTCAGATCTTCACCCCTCATGGTAAACTTCTTCTTGTGCTCTCATGGATTAGCTCAACATGCTCTAGAGACAGGATCCGGTTTACAGAATGTGGAATGGCTGGACTTTTAGTGAAGACAACTCTCATTCCAGGTGAGAGGTCTTTAGTTGGAATCTTCTTGTTCCTCCAGCCTTTAGGTACCTTTTTCTTGGTGCCTTCTTCCTCAGTAGCTGGTAATGGATGCTGATGAGCGGATATTTTATATGTTTTTTGACATCATTTTTATATAGTTTTTGTTATGTTTTATTTAAGTTTTATTATATTTTCATTGGTTTTAGTATAATATTCACATTTTTTTATTCTACTGAGTTTTTGTATTTTATGGTGATTTCAGGTATTTTCTGGCTAAAATCTGAGAGTTTTGACAAAGGTTGATTTAGAGGCAAGGAAAGCGTAGCAGATGCTGTGAAAATTTGACCTTTGTGCACTTAAGCAAGCATTTCTAGAGTTACAGATATCCAAATGGAGCGTTATCAACGACTACGGAAAGATAACATCCAGGGCTTTCCAGTAATATATAATAGTTTGTACTTATTTTTGGAAATGAAGGCCCAAAACTGGCGTTTCACGCCAGCCATGTACCCCCTTTCTGGTGTTGGACGCCCAAAAGGGAGCAGCTGGCGTCCAACGCCCACAAAGGTGTCCCAAGCAGGCGTTCAACGCCCAAGGAACCTACTAGCACGTGGAGACACTCTTAGCTTAGCCCAAACACTCACCAGGTGGGCCCCGAAAGTGGATTTTCGCACTACAAGCCTAAGCCTATAATATTTCTATAATCCTTAGTTATTAAATTAGTATATACAGGAGAAGATCACCCTTGTTTTAGGATCTTCGACCACCATAGAACATTATTTCATATTTTCGAGTTTCATTGTACATTATGAGCCACTAAACCTCCTAGGTTAGGGTTAGGAGCTCTTCTGAGTTTTATGGATTAATAAAAGTACTACTGTTCTGTTTCAATTCGTGTTTGATTATCTCCTAAGATGTATCTTCATTCTTCAACCTTATGAATGAGATAAACCATCACAAGTTATCTCTATTCTACATCGGTTCAGTGAGCGTCTTTCATCAGATATTACTGAACTACTAGCTTGAGGATACGTCTCTTAGACGGCTAATCCACGACTTCGTTGGAGACTTCTCGAGACATCAGTTCAGTCCAGGTATGGGGAGATTAGGGACTTGGTAAAGGCTAGAACCAAGGCACAACATTCTCTGATCTGGAAGATTCGAGTGGCGTTTTGAGTAGGATCACCAAGGGGATGAACTGCAGGAGCTTCACCCTCATTCAGACTGGATGTGCACTAAACCTGGTGTTCAGCTTAGAGGAAGATTGGCAGCCTCTCAACCGGCGTTGATCACATACAGCCTGCTATGGAAGAAATCATTCATAGATGGAGTAGACAGTAAGAAAGTATTGATCCAGAAGAACAAAGCATCTCTGAAGCCTTAATCACCTTTTTATCATTGAATTCACAATCACTAAGTAAGGTTATTTTTATTTTATTTTACTTTTACGCACTTAAACAACTAAACAACTTTTCTATCTGCCTAACTAAGATTTACAAGATAACCACTATTTGATCTAAGCCAACAATCCTCGTGGGATCGACCCTGACTCACCTCAGGTATTACTTGGATGACCCAGCGCACTTGCTGGTTCAGTTATGCGAAGTTAAATTCCATGCACCAAGTTTTTGGCGCCGTTACCGGGGATTGTTCGAGTTTGAACAAACTAACGGATTATTTTGTTGCTTAGATTAGGTATTGTTTTTAATTTTGTTTGAGTCTTTTATTTTCTTTTTCGAAAAAGTAAAAAAATTTTTAGAAAACTTTTTCTTTTCATTTTTTATCTTTATCTTTTTTGTTTGAGTCTGTGTTCTTGTTATTGTCAAAGTTTCGAATTTTCTTGTTGTTCTTTTCAAAAAATTTTCAAAAATAGTGTCTTTTGTTTGAGTCTAGTGTCAATTTTTAAGTTTGGCATCATTTGTGTGTTCTTTGTTTCCTTTGAATTTTCGAAAAGTTCATTATGTTCTTTCTTGGTATTCAAGTTGTTCTTGTTTTGATGTTAAAATTTTTAAGTTTGGTGTCCTTTGGTGTTTTTCTTTTTAATTTTCGAAAAAATATATCTTTTCTATTTTTAATCAATATTTTCAAAAATTTCAAAAGATTTCAAAATCATTATCTTATCTTATCTTATTTTCAAAAATCAAATTTCAAAATCTTATCTTTTTCAAATCTTTTCAAATCTTTTCTTTTAATTGTGATTCTATCTTATCTTATCTTGCTTTTAAAATTTAAAAATCAAATCTTTTTCAAATCTTTATCTTATCTTGTTTTAAATTCAAATTTTAAATTTCAATTTCAAATTTCAAATTTTAAAATTCAAAATTCAAAATTCAAATTTCAAATTTTAAAATAAAATATTTCTAATCTTCTATCTTATCTTGTTTTCAAATCTTTCTTAATTAGTTACTTGTTTTCTCTTTCTTCTTTTTCAAAACTTCCTAACTAATTATTCTCTCTCCTAATTTCAAAAACTTCCCTTCTAATTCTCTCTCTTCTTTTTCGAAAATCATCCTTCATTTTTCAAAATCTTTTTAGTTAATTGGCTTTTAATTTCCTCTTTAATTAATTATTATAATACCTTTGTTTCTTAGTTTTCTCTTTTTACATCTAATTTTTGAATTCTTCTTCTCTTTTATTCAAATTCTTTTTCTCTTCTCTCTATTTTCATTCTTCTATCATCATTCTTCTTTCTTCTTCACATCTCACAGGAAGTCCTCTGTTCTTGAAAATAGAGCACCCATTCTTCTTCTTTCTTATTTTCCTTTTCTTGTTTATGAGCAGGAACAGGAATAAAGAACCTCTCTTAGATCTTGATCCTGAACCTGAGAGGACTGGTGCACGAAATTATAACTCCGCACAACTAACCATCAAGTGCACTAGGTCGTCCAAGTAATACCTTACGTGAGTAAGGGTCGATCCCACAGAGATTGTCGGCTTGAAGCAAGCTGTGGTCATCTTGTAAATCTCAATCAAGAGGATTCAAATGGTTATGAGGTGTTGATAATTAAAAGATAAATAAAACATAAAATAAAATAAAGTTACTTATGTAGTTCCTTGGTGAAAATTTCAGATAAGCATTTGGAGATGTTTTGTTGCCTCTGAACCTCTGCTTTCCTATTGTCCTCATCAAATCATGCGTACTCCCTTCCATGGCAAGCTGTATGTTGGTGGATCACCATTGTCAATGGCTACCATCCGTCCTCTCAGTGAAAACATGTCCTCTACTGTTTCCCGCATGGCTAATCAGCTGTCGGTTCTCGATCGTGTCGGAATAGAATACATTTATTCTTTTGCACACTGTCACTGCACCCAATAGTCACGAGTTTGAAGCTCGTCACAGTCATCCCATCCCAGATCCTACTCAGAATACCACAAACAAGGTATAGACTTTTTGGATCTCAAGAATGCTGATAATTGGTTCTAGCTTATACCACGAAGGTTCTAACGTCACGGATTCGAATGCTCTGTTGTCAGGAGAGGTGATTCAGATCCGTGGATCAGAGACCAAAGAGAGAATACTCCAGTTGTCATCCAACGACTATGTTGAACATCATGTAGATTGCTTTGTGGTTGTCAGGCACGCGGATCTTGGCTAAGCGAGTAACGAATATTGGGTGATTGTCATGGGTCACCCCTTCATTCTGACTTAAGTGAATTAAGTACAATAGTATATCTTGGAGAAGAAGTAGGCATGAATTGAATAGAAGAATAATAAACTTGCATTAATACTCGAGGAACTGCAGAGCTCCTCACCTTAAGCTGTGAGGTGTAGAAACTCCACCGTTAGAAAATACATAAGAACAAGGTCTAGGCATGGCCGAATCGCCAGCCTCCCAAATGGCATAATACAATCGAAATAGGGTTCAAAGACCTGATCTAAGGATCAAAGAATGGTCCAAAGATGTGAATACAATAGTAAAAAGTGCTATTTATACTAAAATAGTAAACTAGGTTTACAGAAAATGAGCAAATAATGCAGAAATCCACTTCCAGGGCCCATTTGGTGTGTGTTTGGGATGAGCATTGAAGCTTTCACGTGCATAGGCTCTTCTTGGAGTTTAAATGCCAGTTTTGGTGCCAGTTTGGGCGTTTAACTCCAGCTTTGGTGCCAGTTCTGGCGTTTTACGCCAGAAAAGGGTCTCTAGTGGGCGTTTCGATGCCAGTTTGGGCCATCAAATCTCGGGCAAAGTATGGACTATTATACATTGCCGGAAAGCCCAAGATGTCTACCAACGCAATTGAGAGTGCGCCAATTGGGATTTTGTAGTCTTTTCTCAGCCTCTGAATCAGATTTTTGCTTAGGTCGCTCAATTTCAGCCAGAAAATACCTGAAATCACCGAAAAACACATAAACTCATAGTAAAGTCCAGAAATGTAATTTTTGCATAAAAACCAATAAAAATATACTAAAGAGTAACTAAAATATACTAGAAACAACCTAAAAATAATGCCAAAAAGTGTATAAATTATCCGCTCATCACATCACCAAACTTAAATTGTTGCTTGTCCCCAAGCAACTGAAAACAAAATAGGATAAAAAGAAGAGAATGTACAATAAATTCCAAAACATCAATGAAGCTTAGTTCTAATTAGATGAGCGGGGCTAGTAGCTTTTTGCTTCTGAACAGTTTTGGCATATCACTTTATCCTTTGAAGTTCAGGATGATTGGCATATATAGGAACTCAGAACTCAGATAGTGTTATTGATTCTCCTAATTCAGTATGATGATTCTTGAACACAGCTACTTATAAGTCTTGGTCGTGACCCTAAGCATATTGTTTTCCAGTGTTACCACCGGATACATAAATGCCACAGACACATGACTGGGTGAACTTTTTCAGATTGTGACTCAGCTTTGCTAGAGTCTCTAGTTAGAGGTGTCCAGAGTTCTTAAGCACACTCTTTTGCTTTGGATCATGACTTTAACCACTCAGTCTCAAGCTTTTCACTTGGACCTTCATGACACAAGCACATGGTTAGGGAGAGCTTGATTTAGCCGCTTAGGCTAGGATTTTATTCCTTTAGGCCCTCCTATCCATTAATGCTCAAAGTCTTGGATCCTCTTTACCCTTGCCTTTTAGTTTAAAGGGCTACTGGCTTTTTCTGCTTGCCTTTTCTTTTTTTTCGCCATTTTTTTTGCAAGCTTTTTCCTTTTCACTACTTTTTCTTGCTTCAAGAATCAATTTTATGATTTTTCAGATTATCAATAACATTTCTCTTTGTTCATCATTCTTTTAAGAGTCAACAATTTTAACATTCATAAACTTCACTATAAAAAAATATGCACTATTCAAGCATTCATTCAGAAGATAAAAAGTATTGCCACCACATCAAAATAATTAAACTAATTTCAAGATAGAATTCAAAATTCATGTACTTCTTGTTCTTTTGCATATAGGAACATTTTTCATTTAAGAAAGGTGAAGGATTTATGGGACATTCATAGCTTCAAGGCATAGACACTAGACACTAATGATCATGTAATAAAGACACAAACATAGACAAACATAAGGCATAAAAATCAAAAAACAGAAAGATAAGAGCAAGGAAATTAAAGAACGGGTCCACCTCAGTGATGGCGGCTAGTTCTCCTTTTTGAAGATTATATGGAGTGCGTGAGCTCCTCAATGTCTCTTCCTTGCTTTTGTTGCTCTTCCCTCATGGCTCTTTGGTCCTCTCTAATTTCATGGAAGATGATGGAATGCTCTTGGTGCTCCATCCTTAGTTGCTCCATATTGGAACTCAAATCCCCTAAAGAGGTGTTGAGTTGGTCCCAATAGTTGTGTGGAGGAAAATGCATCCCTTGAGGTATCTCAGGGATTTTTTGATGAGAGACTTCCTCATGCACTTGTTGAGGTCCATGAATGGGCTCTCTTGTTTGCTCCATCCTCTTTTTAGTGATGGACTTGTCCTCTTCAATGAGGATGTCTTCCTCTCTGACAATTTCGGCTAAATTGCATAGGTGACAGATGAGATGAAGGAAGGTTAACCTTGCCAAAGTGGAGGGCTTGTCAGGCACCTTGTATAGTTCTAGAGGTATGATCTCATTAACTTCCACTTCCTCTCCAATCATGATACTATGGATCATGATAGCCTGATCCACAGTTACTTCGGATCGGTTGCTAGTAGGAATGATAGAGCGTTGGATGAACTCCAACCATTCTCTAACCATGGGTTTGAGGTCAACCCTTCTCAGTTGAACTGGCTTGCCTTTGGAGTCTTTCTTTCATTGGACTCCTTCCACGCAGATGTCCATGAGGACTTGGTCCAACCTTTGATCAAAGTTGACTCTTCTAGTGAAAGGATGAAGATCTCCTTGCATCATTGGCAAGTTGAATGCCAACCTCACATTTTCCGGACTGAAATCTAAGTATTTTCCCTGAACTATTGTGAGCCAATTCTTTGGGTTCAGGTTCATACTTTGATCATGGTTCTTAGTGATCTATGCATTAGCATAGAACTCTTGAAGATAGGGTTGGATAGGGTTGGTGAGAGCTTCCCAACCTCTTCTCCGAATCTCTTGTCGGATCTCCGGATATTCGCCCTTTTTGAGCTTGAAGGGGACCTCGGGGATCACCTTCTTCTTGGCCACAACTTTATAGAAGTAGTCTTGATGGACCTTTGAGATGAATCTTTCGATCTCCCATGACTCGGAGGTGGAAGCAATTGCCTTCCCTTTTGGTGGACAAAATTGTGATCATCAATGTTGTATTCTTTGTTGTTGTATGGAATAATTATAATGGCTCTTTGCTATGTGTGGACACAACTCCGTTCAACTAACCAGCAAGTGCACTGGGTCGTCCAAGTAATAAACTTTACGTGAGTAAGGGTTGATCCCACAGAGATTGTTGGTATGAAGCAAGCTATGGTCATCTTGTAAATCTCAGTCAGGCGGATTATAATTGATTATGGATTTTCGAATAATCATAAATAATAAGCAGGAAATAAAGATAAATAACATAGGATAGAAATACTTATGTAAATTATTGATGGGAATTTCAGATAAGCGTATGGAGATACTGTGCCCTTTCTTTTTCTACTTTCCTACTTCTTCCTTCAATCCTTCTTACTCCTTTCCATGGCAAGCTGTATGTAGGGCATCACCGTTGTCATTGGCTACATCCCATCCTCTCAGTGAAAAAGGTCCAAATGCTCTGTCACAGCACGGCTAATCATCTGTCAGTTCTCAATCAGGTTGGAATAGAATCCCTTGATTCTTTTGCGTCTGTCACTAACGCCCAGCCTTCAGGAGTTTGAAGCTCGTCACAGTCATTCAATCCCGGAATCCTACTCGAAATACCACAGACAAGGTTTAGACTTTCCGGATTCTCATGAATGCCACCATCAATCTTGCTCATACCACGAAGATTCTGTTTAAGGAATCTAAGAGATACGCGCCCGGCCTAAGGTAGAACGGAAGTGGTTATCAATCACGCGCGTTCATAGGTGAGAATGATGATGAGTGTCACGGATCATCACATTCATCAAGTTAAAGTGCAACGAATATCTTAGAATAGGAATAAAGAGAATTGAATAGGAAATAGTAGTAATTGCATTGAAACTTGAGGTATAGCTGAGCTCCACACCCTTAATCTATGGTGTGTAGAAACTCCACCGTTGAAAATACATAAGTGAAAGGTTCAGGCATGGCCGAATGGCCAGCCCCCCTAAAACGTGATCAATAGTCTCCTCAGATGAAGAATAAAATAAAACTGAGACCAAAGATGTCTAATACAATAGTAAATTATCCTATTTATACTAGACTAGCTACTAGGGTTTACATGAGTAAGTAATTGATGCATAAATCAACTTCCGAGGCCCACTTGGTGTGTGTTTGGGCTGAGCTTGATCTATCCACGAGTTGAGGCTTCTTTTGGAGTTGAACGCCAAGTTGTAACGTGTTTTGGGCGTTCAACTCCGGGTCGTGACGTGTTTCTGGCGTTTTACTCCAGACAGCAACATGGAACTGGCGTTGAGCGCCAGTTTACGTCGTCAATTCCTGAATAAAGTATGGACTATTAAATATTGCTGAAAAGCTCTGGATGTCTACTTTTCAACGCCGTTGAGAGTGCGCCATTTGGAGTTCTGTAGCTCTAGAAAAACCATTTCGAGTGCAGGGAGGTCAGATTCCATCAGCATCAGCAGTCCTTTGTCAGCCTCCTATCAGAATTTTGTTCAAGTCCCTCAATTTCAGCCAGAAATTACCTGAAATCACAGAAAAAAACACAAACTCATAGTAAAGTGTAGAAATGTGAATTTAACATAAAAACT
>NC_029772.3:71065263-71065538 GCF_000817695.3 Arachis duranensis | reverse complement strand
TGAACAGTTTTGGCATCTCACTTTTTCCTTTGAAGTTTAGAATGATTGGCTTCTCTAGGAAATTAGAATTTCGGATAGTGTTATTGACTTTCCTAGTTAAGTATGTTGATTCTTGAACATATCTACTTTATGAGTCTTGGCCGTGGCCCAAAGCACTCTGTTTTCCAATATTACCATCGGATACATCCATGCCACAGACACATAACTGGGTGAACCTTTTCAGATTGTGACTCAGCTTTGCTAGAGTCCCCAATTAGAGGTGTCCAGGGTTCTTA
>NC_029772.3:71064036-71065157 GCF_000817695.3 Arachis duranensis | reverse complement strand
CATGCCACAAGCACATGGTTAGGGACAGCTTGGTTTAGCCGCTTAGGCCTGGATTTTATTTCCTTGGGCCCTCCTATCCATTGATGCTCAAAGCCTTGGATCCTTTTTACCCTTGCCTTTTGGTTTTAAGGGCTATTGCCTTTTTCTGCTTGCTTTTTCTTTTTCTTTCTATTTTTTTCGCAAAATTTTTTTTTTGCAAGCTTTTGTTTTTCACTGCTTTTTCTTGCTTCAAGAGTCAATTTCATGATTTTTCAGATTATCAATAACATTTCTCTTTGTTCATCATTCTTTCAAGAGCCAACAATTTTAACATTCATAAACAACAAGATCAAAAATATGCACTGTTCAAGCATTCATTCAGAAAACAAAAAGTGTTGTCACCACATCAGTATAATAAAATTAAATTCAAGGATAAATTCGAAATTCATGTACTTCTTGTTCTTTTGAATTAAAACATTTTTCATTTAAGAGTGGTGAAGGATTAATGGAATTATTCATAACTTTAAGACATAGTTACTAACTACTAATGATCATGAAGTAGAGACACAAAACATAGATAAACATATAATATAAAAACCGAACAGCAGAAAAGTAAGAACAAGGAATGAATCCACCTTAGTGGCGTCTTCTTTTTGAAGGACCAACAATGTCCTTAAGCTCCTCTATGTCCCTTCCTTGCCTTTGTTGCTCTTCCCTCATTGCTCTTTGATCTTCTCTTATTTTATGGAAAATGATGGAGTGCTCATGATGTTCCACCCTTAATTGTTCCACATTGTAGCTTAAATCTTCTAGGGAAGTGTTGAGTTGTTCCCAATAGTTGTTGGGAGGAAAGTGCATCCCTTGAGGCATCTCAGGGATTTCTTGATGATGAGCTTCCTCATGCATCTCATGAGATCCGTGGATGGTCTCTCTTGCTTGCTCCATCCTCTTCTTGGTGATGGGCTTATCCTCTTCAATGAGGATGTCTCCTTCTATGATAACTCCAGCTGAGTAACATAGATGGAAAATAAGATGAGGAAAAGCTAGCCTTGCCGTGTTGGAGGGCTTATCGGCTATTTTGTAGATTTCATGGGAGATGACTTCATGAACTTCTACTTCCTCTCCAATCATGATGCTATGAA
>NC_029772.3:71063021-71063899 GCF_000817695.3 Arachis duranensis | reverse complement strand
AGTCTTCTCAGTTGAACTGGCTTGCCTTTGGAGTCTCTCTTCCATTGAGCTCCTTCCATACATATGTCCATTAGGACTTGGTCCAACCTTTGATTAAAGTTGACCCTTCTAGTGTAGGGGCGTTCATCTCCTTGCATCATGGGCAAGTGGAATGCCAACCTCACATTTTCTGTTCCCCCGAACCATTGTGAGATAATTCTTTGGACTCGGATTCATACTTTGATCATGGTTCCTAGTGATCCATGCATTGGCATAGAACTCTTGAACCATTAAGATTCTGACTTGTTGCATGGGGTTGGTTAGGACTTCCCAACCTCTTCTTCGGATTTCATGTCGGATCTCTGGATACTCATTTTTCTTGAGTTTGAAAGGGACCTCAGTAATCACCTTCTTCTTTGCCACAGCATCATAGAAGTGGTCTTGATAGCTTTTGGAGATGAATCTTTCCATCTCCCATGACTCGGAGGTGGAAGCTTTTGTCTTCCCTTTTCCTTTTCTAGAGGATTCTCTGGCCTTAGGTGCCATTGATGGTAATGGAAAAACAAAAAGATTATGCTTTGACAACACCAAACTTAAAATATTGCTCGCCCTCGAGCAAGAGAAGAAAGAAGAGAAGAAGAAGAAGAAGAAAATATGGAGGAGAGTGAGGGAAGGTGTTTCGGTCAAGGTGTAGAAGAGGGGGTTTGTGTTGTGTGAAAATGAAGTAGAATGGAAGGGTATATATAGGGAGGGGAGTGGGTGGAGTTTCGGTCATTTTGGGTGGGAAAGATTTTTGAATTTTGAAGGTGGGTGGGGTTTATGGGGAAGAGTGGATGGATGTGAGTGGTGAAGGGGGTAATTGGGAAGAGAGGTTTGAGGTGATTGGTGAAGGATTTTTG
>NC_029772.3:71058855-71062929 GCF_000817695.3 Arachis duranensis | reverse complement strand
GATCTTGTGGGGTCCACAGATCCTGAGGTGTCAAGGATTTACATCCCTGCACCAATTAGGCATGTAAAATGCCTTTGCACACCATTCTGGCGTTTAAACGCCGAAGTGATGCACACTCTGGGCGTTCAACGCCCATATGCAGCATGTTTCTGGCGTTGAACGCCAGTTCCATGCTTGTTACTGGCGTTCAGTGCCAGCTTTCCTCAAGGCACATTCCTGGCGTTCAAACGCCAGGATGTTGCTTGTTTCTGGCGTTCAGCACCAGAAACATGCTCTGTTCTGGCGTTGAACGCCAGCCAGATGCACCTTACTGGCGTTTAAACGCCAGTAAGTCCTTCCTCCAGGGTGTGATTTTTCTTCTGCTGTTTTTGATTCTGTTTTTAATTCTAATAATTTTTTCGTGACTCCACATGATCATGAACCTAATAAAACACAAAATAATAATAACATAAAATTAAGACTAGATAAATAAAAATTGGGTTGCCTCCCAACAAGCGCTCTTTTACTGTCACTAGCTTGACAGTAGCCTCTCTTGGAGTCACAAAGGTGATCAAGTTAATGTTGTATAATCCCAACACCAAAGTTAGAGTTTGGTTGTGGGGATTCAACACCAAACTTAGAGTTTGTTGTGGCCTCCCAACACCAAACTTAGAGTTTGACTGTGGGGGCTCTTCTTGACTCTGTACTGAGAGAAGCTTTTCTTGCTTCCTCTCCATGGTTGCAGAGGAAGGTCCTTGAGCTTTAAACACAAGGTAGTCCCCATTCAATTGAAGGACTAATTCTCCTCTGTTAACATCAATCACAGCTTCTGCTGTGACTAGGAAGGGTCTTCCAAGGATGATGCATTCATCTTCTTCCTTCCTAGTGTCTAAGACTATGAAATCAGCAGGGATGTAAAGGCCTTCAACCTTTACTAACACGTCCTCTACTAATCCATAAGTTGTCTTACTGACTTGTCTGCCAATTGTAATGAGAATAAGGCAGGCTGTACCTCAATGATCCTTAGTTTCTCCATTATAGAGAGTGGCATAAGATTTATGCCTGACCCCAGGTCACACAGAGCCTTGTTAAAGGTCATGGTGCCTATAGTACAGGGTATTAAGAATTTTCCAGGGTCTTGTCTCTTTTGAGGTAAAGTTTTCTGAATCCATGTATCTAGTTCACTAATGAGCAAGGGGGATTCACCTTCCCAAGTCTCATTACCAAACAACTTGGCATTCAGCTTCACGATAGCTCCTAGATATTGAGCAACTTGCTCTCCAGTTATATCTTCATCTTCTTCTGAGGAGGAATAGTCTTCAGAGCTCATGAATGACAGAAGGAGATTTAGTGGAATCTCTATGGTCTCTATATGAGCCTCAGATTCCTTTAGGTCCTCAATAGGGAACTCCTTCTTGTTTGAGAGACGTCCCAGGAGGTCTTCCTTACTAGGATTTTCGTCCTTCTCCTCCCTTGTGCATTCGGCCATATTGATTACATCAATGGCCTTGCACTCTCCTTTTGGATTCTCTTCTGTATTGCTTGGGAGAATACTGGGAGGAGTTTCAATGATTTTCTTACTAAGCTGGCCCACTTGTGCCTCCAGATTCCTAATGGAGGACCTTGTTTCACTCATGAAACTTAAAGTGGCCTTTGATCATAAGGTTCACCCATGTAATTAACCTCTGCCATTGCAGGGTTTTCAGGATCATAAGCTTCTTCAGAAGCTTTCTCTTTAGTACTGTTGGATGCATTTTGCCATCCATTCAGACTTTGAGAGATCATGTTGACTTGCTGAGTCAACACTTTGTTCTGAGCCAATACGGTATTCAGAGCATCAATTTCAAGAACTCCCTTCCTCTGAGGCGTCCCATTATTCACGGAATTCCTCTCAGAAGTGTACATGAATTGGTTATTTGCAACCATGTCAATAAGTTCTTGAGCTTCTGCAGGTGTTTTCTTTAGGTGAATGGATCCACCTGCAGAATGGTCCAATGATATTTTCGAAAATTCAGATAGACCATAATAGAATATATCTAATATGGTCCATTCTGAAAACATGTCAGATGGACACCTTTTGGTCAGCTGCTTGTATCCTTCCCAAGCTTCATAGAAGGATTCACCATCTTTTTGCTTGAAGGTCTGAACATCCACTCTAAGCTTGCTCAGCTTTTGAGGAGGAAAGAATTTATCCAAGAAGGCTGTGACCAGCTTATGCCAGGAGTCCAGGCTATCTTTAGGTTGTGAGTCCAACCAAGTTCTAGCTCTGTCTCTTACAGCAAAAGGGAAAAGCATGAGCCTGTAGACTTCAGGATCTACTCCATTTGTCTTAACAGTCTCACAAATCTGCAAGAACTCAGTTAAAAACTGGTATGGATCTTCAGATGGAAGTCCATAAAACTTGTAGTTCTGTTGCATTAAAGCAACTAGTTGAGGCTTAAGCTCAAAATTGTTGGCCCCAATGGCAGGAATGGAGATGCTTCTTCCATCAAATTTGGACGTTGGTTTTGTGAAGTCACCAAGCATTCTCCTTGCATTATTGTTGTTGGGTTCGGGTGCCATCTCCTTCTCTTGTTCGAAAATTTCAGAAAGGTTGCCTCTGGATTGTTGTAGTTTAGCTTCTCTTAGTTTCCTCTTCAGAGTCCTTTCAGGTTCTGGATCAGCTTCAACAAGAGTGTCTTTTTCCTTGTTCCTGCTCATATAGGTAAGAAGAGAACAAGAAAAGAAAGAGGAATCCTCTATGTCACAGTAAAGAGGATCCTTATTGTTAGTAGAAGAAGAAAGAGAAGAAGAGTGAAGAAGAATGGGTAAGAATAGAGGTGGTGATCTGAGATGAAGAGAGATGAAGAGAGGTGTTAGTGAATAAATAAATAGAAGGAGAAGAGAGATAGAATTTCGAAAATAATTTTGAAAAAGTGGTTAGTGATTTTCGAAAATTAAAGATAAGATATGATTAAAATTAAAATTTAAAACAATTAAAAAGATTTTTTGAAAAAAGAGAGAGGTATTTTCGAAAATTAGAGAGGGATAGGTAGTTAGTTGGTTTTGAAAAAGATAAGAAACAAACAAAAAGTCAAATTTGAAAAGATAAGAAGATAAGTTAGATAAGGTATTTTGAAATCAAATTTTTGAAAAAGATAAAATTTTGAAAAAGATAAGATAAAAAGATAAGATTTTTAAGAAAAAGATATTTTGAAAAAGATTTAATTTTTAAAATTTAAAATTAATTACTTAACTAACAAGAAACTAAAAGATAGGATTCTAGAATTTTTAAAGATTGAACCTTTCTTAACAAGAAAGTAACAAACTTCAAATTTTTTGAATCAATCACATTAATTGTTAGTGTAATTTCGAAAATATGATATAAAGATAAGAAAAAGATTTTGAAAATAATTTGAAAAATATTTTTGAAATTTTCGGAAAAAAAGGCAAAAAAATGGAAAAGATATGATTTTTGAAAAAGATTTTGAAAAGATAAGATTTTTAAAATTGAAAATTTGACTTGACTTGTAAGAAACAACTAATTTTAAAAATTTTTGACCAAGTCAACCCAAAATTTCGAAAATTTGGAGGGAAATAAGGAAAAGATATTTTTTTATTTTTTTGAATTTTTAATGATGAGAGAGAAAAACAACCAAAATGACTCACAACATGAAAATTATGAATCAAAACTCATGATGCATGCAAGAACACTATGAATGTCAAGATGAACACCAAGAACACTTTGAAGATCATGATGAACATCAAGAACATAATTTTGAAAAAAAATTTTTGATGCAAAGAAAATATGCAAGATACCAGACTTAGAAATTTGCAATGCTTAGACACTATGAATGCAAAAATACATATGAAAAACAACAAAGAACACAAAACAAGAAATTATCAAGATCAAACAAGAAGACTTGTCAAGAACAACTTGAAGATCATGAAGAACACTATGAATGCATGGAATTTTCGAAAAAAATAATGCATAAATTTTAAAAAACATGCAATTGACACCAAACTTAAAAATTGACTCAAGACTCAAACAAGAACACAAAATATTTTTGGTTTTTATGATTTTATGATTTTTTTGTATTTTTATTAATTTTTTTT
>NC_029772.3:71019212-71058626 GCF_000817695.3 Arachis duranensis | reverse complement strand
CTTATGTGAGTAAGGGTCGATCCCACAGAGATTGTTGGTATGAAGCAAGCTATGGTCATCTTGTAAATCTCAGTCAGGCGAATTATAATTGATTATGGATTTTTCAATAATCATAAATAATAAGCAGGAAATAAAGATAAATAACATAGGATAGAAATACTTATGTAAATTAATGATGGGAATTTCAGATAAGCGTATAGAGATACTATGCCCTTTCTTTTTCTACTTTCCTACTTCTTCCTTCAATCCTTCTTACTCCTTTCCATGGCAAGCTATATGTAGGGCATCACTGTTGTCAATGGCTACATCCCATCCTCTCAGTGAAAAAGGTCTAAATGCTCTGTCACAGCACGGCTAATCATCTGTCGGTTCTCAATCAGGTTGGAATAGAATCCCTTGATTCTTTTGCGTCTGTCACTAACGCACAGCCTTCAGGAGTTTGAAGCTCGTCACAGTCATTCAATCCTGGAATCCTACATGGAATACCACAGACAAGGTTTAGACTTTCCGAATTCTCATGAATGCTGCCATCAATCTAGCTTATACCACGAAGATTCTGTTTAAGGAATCTAAGAGTTACGCGCCCGGCCTAAGGTAGAACGGAAGTAGTTGTCAATCACGCGCGTTCATAGGTGAGAATGATGATGAGTGTCACGGCTCATCACATTCATCAAGTTGAAGTGCAACGAATATCTTAGAATAGGAATAAAGGGAATTGAATAGGAAATAGTAGTAATTGCATTGAAACTTGAGGTATAGCTGAGCTCCACCCCCTTAATCTATGGTGTGTAGAAACTCCACCGTTGAAAATACATAAGTGAAAGGTTCAGGCATGACCGAATAACCAGCCCCCCTAAAACGTGATCAATAGTCTCCTTAGATGAAGAATAAAATAAAACTGAGACCAAAGATGTCTAATACAATAGTAAACTATCCTATTTATACTAGACTAGCTACTAGGGTTTACATGAATAAGTAATTGATGCATAAATCCACTTCCGGGGCCCACTTGGTGTGTGTTTGGGCTGAGATTGATCTATCCACGAGCTGAGACTTCTTTTGGAGTTGAACGCCAAGTTGTAACGTGTTTTGGGCGTTCAACTCCGGGTCGTGACGTGTTTCTGGCGTTTTACTCCAGACAGCAACATGGAACTGGCGTTGAGCGCCAGTTTACGTCATCAATTCCTGAATAAAGTATGGACTATTATATATTGCTGGAAAGCTCTGAATGTCTACTTTCGAACGCCATTGAGAGCGCGCCATTTGGAGTTCTGTAGCTCCAGAAAATCCATTTCGAGTGCAGGGAGGTCAGATTCCAACAGCATCAGCAGTCCTTTGTCAACCTCCTATCAGAATTTTGCTCAAGTCCCTCAATTTCAGCCAGAAATTATCTGAAATCACAGAAAAACACACAAACTCATAGTAAAGTTCAGAAATGTGAATTTAACATAAAAACTAATGAAAACATCCCTAAAAGTAGCTTGAACTTGCTAAAAACTACCTAAAAACAATGCCAAAAAGCGTATAAATTATCCGCTCATCACCTTCCTCTTCCTTGAGGTTTCTCCGGCCTTAGGTGCCATTAATGGTTATGGAAAATTAAAAAGCAAGGCTTTTTCCACCCCAAACTTAAGAGGTTTGCTTGTCCTCGAGCAAAAGAAGAAAGAAGAGAGTAGAAGAAGAAGAGAAGTGGGAGATAGAGGCTTGAGAGGGTTCGGCCAAGGGGGGTTCAGAGTGTATGTGATGTGTGAAAATGAAGGAGTAAGGAGGGGTATTTATAGGGTAAGAGAGGGAGTTGGTTCGTGTGAGAAGGGGTGGGTTTGAGAGGAAAATAGTTTGAATTTGAGTGGGTGGGGGTAGGTGGGTTGTATGATGGGTTTTTTGGGAATTAAGGGAAGGACGTGTGTAACATCCCGCGTTTTTGGAAACCTAAATATGAATAAACTATGAATTTATCTTATTAAGTTTAAACTTTATAATTTTAGAAATTATTTTATTAGAAATAATGAAATAGATTCATAGATAGTTTTATTTTGAATCAATTAATATTCTTAAGTAATTTTATTATATTGGAATATTTTGTGTAATTTTAATAATTGAAAAATAAAAAAAGGATTGTACAATCTAATTTTGGTAATTTTTATTATGAAAAAGTTATTATTTAATTTATTAATATGAACTCTTTATTTTTAGAAATTGATTAATTAAGAATAATTAGATTAGTTTTATTAAATATTTTGACTTAAGTTAATTATAACTCTTGTGTAATTTTTATAATTGGTTATTTCATATAATCTGAAACTAAAATTCAGTAATAGAAATATTATATAATTTAATTTAAGAAATTTGTATTGTGATTAAATTACAGTTTATTTTATTCAATTGAGCTCTTAGAGATTAACTTATTAGAAATGATTAAATGAATTTTTGTAAATACTTTAAGTTTAACTCGGTTAATATTTTTGAACAACTTTTATTATAATTAGTTATAGTTATCTCATAAAAATTGAAATTAAAGTTCTGGTGATGAAAAAATAATAAAAAATTATATGATTTAATTTAGATAATTGATATTATATTTAAACCATATTTTATAAAATGTGGTTAGTATGTTTACTTTATAATTTAATTTAAAAGTACTTATTTGAACTCATTGATATATTAGTAAATAAAATCTTGTGTTTTGAAAGTAATCTTTATAGTATTATATTTGATTTCTAAATCGTTATTCTATCTCAAATATTTTATAAAATTGTTATATCACTCGTATATATTTTACCCTAACTTTAGAAGTACCAAATAAAACCCTAATTTCACTAATTTCCTAAAGTTATACCCTAAAATCCCTAAACCTACGTTCAAAAAGGGAAAGAAAGGAAACAGGGGAGTTCGAGGGGGGGAAACAAAAAGGAAAAAGAAAGAAAGGGAACAGAGAAGGAGCAAAGGGAAAACGAGAAACTGAGGAAAGGAAGAAGAGGGATCAGGGAAGCCAGAGGAAAGGGCGACGACGGAGGGTGTAATTACGGCCGCTGCCGTTGAAATCGGAAGGGAAGCACCACAGAGAACAGAGAGACGCGAACGATTGAGGGAGAAGGTAGCGTCGCCACCGTGCCTCGTCATCGTCGCTGAAGCTTCGATCGCTATTGTCCCTGCTAGGTTGCCACTGACGTCGAACAGAACAGGGGAGAGGAGCACAAATTGGAAGAGGAAAGGGAGCTCTATTACGGGCACGTCGCCAGGAAAAGAAGAGGCGATGTTGGTGGGGATCGCCGCTGGTGTCATCGCCGTGACTGGGGTTCGTGGTCGCTACTGCTGTTGGTGACGGACTAGGTCGCGTCCTAGCTACCGGAGCCGCCATCACCGTGGCCTTGTTACTCCGGGTCAACCATGTCTCTGCCTCTGATGTACCTTGTCATGCCATATCCGTTGGAGCTGCCGTGCTTGGAGCTTGCTATCAGAGAAAGCAATTTGTTGCCACCATCTTTCAATCTGGCCAGCATCATCCTCTTTGTTCCAGTCCCAATGCCAATTTTTTGTTTCTTAAACATGTAACCCTTTCTTCCTTACTCTTCTATCATTTTGTTCATCCGTTATACTTTGTCCTAATTATAGTAGCTTATGGTTTTGTTCTAGTTGTCAATTTATCTCCTGAGAAATCACAATTGGTGTTGAGGTCGTTGATGTTGCTGCTGTTATGCTATAGCTAGCTGCAAGAGTTTTACTGCTGCGGGTTAGAAATTGATGGCTGCCGCATCCCAAATTTCTGTGTATTTCGATAAAGTGAGGTAGGGGGTTTAAAACGATTTTAATTTAAGAATGCTTACAAGGTTTATTGAATAACTACAAATAGGTTTAATAAGTTTGAGTAATTGATTGATTATTTGAATGTTGAGTTGTGGCTGAAATTATGATTGGAACTTTGGTTGAATTTGTTGATTTTGTGAAATTGAATTATGAATTGTTTGATGAGAGATTATTGTGATTTCTGTATTTTGATGGATCAAATTGAAATTGTTGCTATTGAGTTGGTTTACCCTAACGGACTTAGTTAGTGAGTAATTGAAGTTGAGCTTAAGGAATAATTGGAAGACTGAATCTTGAAATGTTGAACCAATTGCTGAAAATCTGATTTTTTTGAAATTTAAAAGATGACTTTGGAAGTGAATCAGTTATTCAACGATAATCGAAATGATATGAGAGTGAAGGCTGAGTAAAGTATAATGGAAGTTGTTGTTGGGATTCACTTTGAGAAGTTTGAATTAATTATAGAACTAGTTATGATTTTTCGAAGTTAAAATGTAAAACTTGATTTTCTGCATTACTTTTAAACGAAGCCGGAAACTTTGAAAAGCTATAACTAATTCTGTGATTATCAGAATTGCGTGAGACCAAGTCCAGATTAAGCTTGGGAATATAGGGAGCTGGACTGGTGAATTTAAGACCTTTTTATTAAGTATATGATTTATGGTGAATTTTTGAGTTATGGTTGTGGAATCTGAATTTTACTGCAGAATTTTTAGAACAGCAGTAACTTGTTGGCTCTGCTGTGAGTTTTTCGAATTGAATTTTGAAATGAAACCAATTTTAAATAAAACTTTAGTCCTATTATTTTAATGCCGTAAAATTTCATAAAATTTGGACCTGTAGTTTTCAAGATATGAATTTTTGAAAAATGATGCATTATGCAGTAAAAGCCAGATTCTGTTTTCTAAATCAGTAACTTTGAGAGTTTATAACTTTGGATTCTGGATAGATATTGAGATTAAATCAATTGGAGGTAAAATTTAAGTATGTTTAGCATATGTGATTTAAATTTCAGGGTTTTCCATGTTTAAATAAGTGAGTTATGGGACCTGGAAGAGGTTATGTTCAATGATTTGTAAAACAGAATTCTGCAGAAAATTACCTGACTTCCAAGCTACGTAACTTCTTCATTAAAAATGGTATGGCCCTGGAACCAATTGAGAAAAAAATTTGGATAAGTTAAGTTTAACCATATTAATTTTGAAAGTAGTTGAATTTAATTTGGATTTTATATGAAATTTCGAATGTTGTACGCTGCTGCTGTTTTTCTGGTTTTATGCACTGTAGAGCAGTCACGGTTTTTTCTCTATTTCTAAGGCTAGAGAAACCAGAAAATTAAAATCTATGGTTTGTTAGAAAGCTTATCACAAGATGAATGGCTGGACATAAAGTTTGTGCAATTCTGAGTTCATTTGCTATATTAAAAATAGAAAAGAAGATAGGGTGTTGAGAATGCCTGAGTGAGAGTTATGAGTTCACAAAATTAAAGATGAACCTTAGCGTTATACGGCTGATTCAATATTGGAATTTGTTTGATTCTAAATTGATTTGATATTGGAAAGGTTGAAAAGAGCTTGGTAAATTGTTTGGTTGGGACCCGTAAGGGTGACTAAGTCCTATTTTTAAAGGAGATTATGTCCAAATTTTTCTAAAAGCATAAAGACTTAATCAAAATAAATATTGAAGGCTTATTTAATGATAATAAATTCAAGGGTTCTTTTAAGAAAAGAATATTTGGTTTATGAGATTATTGGCAGGGGCGTGGGTCTAGTCCCGCTTGCTCAGTGCGTAAACCATTGTGCAGGGATGGTGGTTTTATCCCGCCTGCAGTGAGGACGGTGGTTTTATCCCGCTCACGTATTGATAAATTGTTCAGCAAGGACGGTGGTGTGATCTCGCTTGCATATTGTTTTATGTACCCAGTAAGGATGGTGGTTTAATCCCGCTTACTGTGGAGGCAAGGACGGTGGTTTAATCCTACTTGCGTGTTCCGAGCAAGGATGGTGGTTTAATCCCGCTTGTCTATGGAACATATGGATAAGGATGGTGGTCTAATCCTGCTTATCCGAGTCAGGTCTGGCAACATAACCGACGTGTGAGCTCATGGCCAGTAGGACAGGCATGCATCATATGTATTTATGTCACACTGTTTGGGTGTGTATATTGTAATTGGTTTGCTTAAGTGAATAATTCTATTTAACTGCTAGTTGTTATACTTGATGTAATTGCTCTTGATTGTGTTTGAATCTCATTACTTGTGTTTGTAACTGATTGGCTGGATTGTGGTGAATTGGGTGTTGATTGAGTTGTTTGGGTTTAAGGCCGTGACTGGTACGTTTGAGGTCTAGTTTTGTATAAAGTATCTGATTGGTTCAGCATAGACTTAATGAACCTATGCTTGAAGCAGGATGATCATTTATATCGCGTAGGTAACTTCTTTTATGTTATGGTCTAGAAAAGTATGAAAAATCAAACTGGTTCAGCATAGACTTAATGAACCTATGCTTGGAACATGTTGGTCATTCATACAGTTTAGGAAACTTTTAAGAGTTTTATAAAGAAAATATGGGTCTAGGATTTTAAATAATTAACTAATGTTTTTAAAGGAGGTTAAATTTCTTTTAGATGTCTCTGAATGAAATTAACTATTTGCGCTTTATTCTTTACTTTCACGGCATTCTCGACCTCTACTGAGAACATGTGGTTTGGTTCTCACCCCAAATTTTTCACCCTTTCAGTGACACAGGTTTGAAGACACAATTTGAAGCTGCGAGCGATTAGTAGGTTTTCTTTATGGTTTTAATTGGTCTGGTAGAGTCCCCTCACTGATTGTCCCTTGAGATTTTATTTCATATAGAGGGGTAGGTTTGGTATATTATATTTGAGTCTTATTTGGTTTCTTTTGTAAAAGAATTACTATTAATATTATTTATGTGATTATTATTACTTGTGAATATTTGAATTATGAATTTAATAAATAAAAAACAAAATTTTTCTGGAATTTTCTTAAAACTTAAACGCGAACTCGATACAAAGGCTCGATAATTAAGTAGTTACTACTAGAGAAGGTTACGTAATGTTCTTTCTAGTGGAAATACCCTGACTTAAGCAAGGTATTTTGCTGGAAGGGATGTTACAATGTGAGTGGTGAAGAGAATATGGGGAAGAGGGTAAGATTTGAAAGGTGAGTGGTGTTTTAGGTAGAGTGTTCTAGAGAGGTGTGAAGAGGAGAGAGAGTGAGGTGGGGATCCTGTGGGGTCCACAGATCCTGAGGTGTCAAGGATTTCTCATCCCTACACCTTTCTGGCGTTCAAAAGCCCTGTGTGGCATTTCTGGCGTTAAACGCCAGTCTACTGCCCTTTTCTGGCGTTTAAACGCCAGTCTGCCTGCCAGTTCTGGTGTTTAACGCCCAGAATAGTGCCAGGCTGGGCGTTTAGACTCACATTTTCTTCCTTTACTAGCGTTTAAATGCCAGTTTGCCTGCCAGTTTTGGCGTTTAACGCCCATAATGGTGCCAGGTTGGGTGTTAAACACCCATATTGGTATCCTTACTGGCGTTTAAACGCCAGTAAGCTCATCCTCCAGGGTGTGCTATTTTTGATGCTGTTTTTGATTTTGCCATAACTTTTGCAGTTGTTTTTGTGACTCCACATGATCATCATCCTAAAGAAAACAAAAAATAACAATGGAAAACAAAATGAAAGAGTAATTAATATAGATAAATAAAATTGGGTTGCCTCCCAATAAGCGCTTCTTTAATGTCAATAGCATGACAGGAAGCTCTTACAGAGCTTCACAGATGTTAAGAGCATGATTGTGGCCTCCCAACACCAAACCTAGAGTTTGGATGTGGGGGCTTTGCTTGACTCTGCATGGAGAGAATTGGATGCAGCTTTTCATGCTTCTTCTCCATGTTTACGGAGGAAAATCCCTGAGCCATAAACACAAGGTAGTCCTCATTCACTTGAAGGACTAACTCTCATCTATCTACATCAATCACAGCTTTTGCTGTGGCTAGGAAGGGTCTCCATAGGATGATGGATTCATCCTCATCCTTCCCAGTGTCTAGGATTATGAAGTCAGCAGGGATGTAAAGGCCTTCAACCTTTACCAATATATCCTCTACAAGTCCATAAGCCTGTTTCTTTGATTTGTCTGCCATCTCTAGTGAGATTCTTGCAGCTTGTACCTCAAAGATTCCTAATTTCTCTATCATAGAGAGTGGCATGAGGTTTACACTTGATCCTAGGTCACACAGAGCCTTCTCAAAGGTTATGGTGCCTATGTTGCAAGGTATTAAGAACCTTCTGGGATCCTCTTTCTTATGAGGTAACTTCAGTTGAACCAACGTATTTAGTTTACTGATGAGAAATGGAGGTTCATCCTCCCAAGTCTCATTACCAAATAATTTGGCATTCAGCTTCATGATTGCTCCTAGATATTGAGCAACTTGCTCTTCAGAAATAACTTCATCTTCTTCAGAGGAAGAATACTCATCAAAGCTCATGAATGGTAATAGGAAGTTCAGTGGAATCTCTATGGTTTATAGATGAGCCTCAGACTCCTTTGGTTCCTCAATAGGGAACTCCTTGTTGGCCAGTGGACGTCCCATGAGGTCTTCCTCACTGGGAATCACAGTCTTTCCCTCCTCCACAGGTTCGGCCATGTTGGACGTGTAAATGGCCTTGCACTCTCTTTTTGGATTATCTTTTGTATTGGTTGGGAGTGTACTAGCGGGAGTTTCAGTAACTCTTTTACTCAACTGACCCACTTGTGCCTCCAACTTTCTGATGGTGGACCGTGCCTCAGTCATGAAACTGAGAGTGGTCTTAGATAGATCAGAGACTATGTTTGTTAAATCAGAGAGGCTCTGCTCAGAATTCTCTATCTGTTGCTGAGAAGATAATGGAAAAGGTTTGGTATTGCTAAACCTATTTCTCCCACCATTATTGTTGTTGAAACCTTGTAGAGGCTTTTGTTGATCCTTCCAGGAGAAATTTGGATGATTCCTCCATGAAGGATTATAGGTGTTTCCATAGGGTTTTCCCATGTAATTCACCTCTTCCATTGCAGGATTCTCAGGGTAATAAGCTTCTCCTTCAGAGGAGGCTTCTTTAACACTGCTGGATGCAGCTTGCAATCCAGTCAGATTCTGAGAAATAATATTGACTTGCTGAGTCAATATTTTGTTCTGAGTCAATATGGCATTCAGAGTATCAATCTCAAGAACTCCTTTCTTCTGAGTCATCCCATTATTCACAGGGTTTCTTTCAGAAGTGTACATGAATTGGTTATTTGCAACCATGTCAATGAGTTCCTAGGCTTCAACAGGTGTTTTTAGATGAAGGGATCCACCAGCAGAATATTCCAATGACATCTTTGACATTTCAGACAGACCATCATAGAATACATATGATGCTCCATTCTGGAAAAATGTCAGAAGGACACCTTTTGGTTAATTGCTTGTATCTTTCCCAAGCTTCATAGAGGGATTCACCTTCCTTCTATCTGAAGGTTTGGACGTCCACTCTGAGCTTACTCATCTTTTGAGGTGGAAAGAATTTGGTCAAGAAAGCATTGATCAGCTTGTCCCAAGAGTTCAGGCTTTCTCTAGGTTGTGAGTCCGATCATGTCCTAGCTCTGTCTCTTATAGCAAAGCGAAAAAGCATAAGTCTGTAAACCTCGGGATCAAGCCCATTGGTCTTAACAGTATCACAGATCTGCAAGAATTCAGATAAGAACTGATGATGATCTTCTGATGGAAGTCCATGAAACTTGTAGTTTTGCTGCATTAGAGAAACTAATTGAGGCTTAAGCTCAAAGTTGTTTGCTCCAATGGCAGGAATTGAGATGCTTCTTCCATAGAAGTTGGAAGTTGGTACAGCATAGTCACCAAGCATCTTTCATGTATCTCTGGCATTGTTGTTATTTTCGGCTACCATGTCTTCTTTTTCAAAAATTTCTGTCAGGTCCTCTCCAGAGAGTTGTGCTTTAGCTTCTCTTAGCTTCCTCTTCAGAGTCCTTTCAGGTTCAAGATCGGCTTCAACAAGAATATCTTTATCCTTGTTCCTGCTCATGTGAAAAAAGAAGATAACAGAAAAGAAGAGGAATCCTCTATGTCACAGTATAGAAATTTCTTTATGTGAGTAGAAGAATAGAAGAATAAGAGTGAAGAGGGAAGAAGAAGATTTTGAACACAGAGAAAGAAGAGAGGGTTCGAATTATGAGTAGAAGAGAAGTTTTAGTAGATAAATAAAATAAATAGACAGAGATGAGAGAGAGGGAATTCGAATATTAAATAAAAGAAAAGGAAAAATATTTATTTTTATTTTAAATATTAGTTAGTATTTGAAAATTAAGAAAGGAATAAAATAAAATTAGAGTTTAAAATAATTAGTTAATTAAAAAGATTTTTGAAAAGAGGAAGGTGAATTTCGAAAATGAGAAGTGAAAAAGTAGTTAGGTGGTTTTGAAAAAGATAAGAAATAGTAAGTTTTTAAAAGATAAGAAGTTAGAACAAGATTTTGAAATTAAAATTTGAAAAAGATTTGATTGAAAAATATATGTTTGAAATCTATTTTGAAAAAGATTTGAAAAAGAAATTTAAAAAGATTTGATTTTGAAAATTGAAGTTGATGACTTGACTAACAAGAAATTAAAAGATATGATTCTAGAATTTAAAGATTGAACCTTTCTTAACAAGAAAATAATAAACTTGAATTTTTTTGAAACAAATCCTTAATTGTTAGCAAGGTTTTTGTAAATATAAAATAAAATTAAGAAAAAGATTTTGAAAATCAATTTTCAAAATTTTTCAAAAATATTAAGAAGAAAAATGAAAAAGATTTGATTTTTTTGAAAAAGATTTGAAAAGATAGAATTTTTAAATTGAAATTTTGACTTGACTAACAAGAAACCACTAAATTTTAAAAATCATTGAATAAGTCAATCCAAAATTTCGAAATTTATGAGTGAAATAAGGAAAAGATATATTTTTTATTTTTGAATTTTAATGAGGAAAGAGAAAAATAAAAAATTGACTTAAAACATAAAAAATTTGGATCAAAACCAATTATGCATGCAAGAACACCTTGAATGTCAAGATGAACACCAAGAACACTTCGAAGATCATGATGAACATCAAGAACATATTTTTGAAAAATTTTTAAGAAAAAAACATGTGCAAGACACCAAACTTAGAAATTTTTAATGCTTAGACACTAACAAATTAAAAATGCATATGAAAAACAAGAAAAGACACAAAACAAGAAAATCACAAGATCAAACAAAGACAATCATCAAGAACAACTTAAAGATCAAGAAGAACATATGCATGAGTTTTCGAAAAATGCTAGAAAAATAAAAATATGCAATTGACACCAAACTTAAACAAACAAGAAACACAAAAATTTTTGATTTTATGATTTTATTAAATATTTTTTTGAAAACTTTTCGAAAATTAGAAAAATTGTTTTTTTTGAAAGGTTTTTTAATAATTTTTGACAATAGAATAAGAAAAAAATTACCTAATCTAAACAACAAAATGAACCGTCAGTTGTTCAAACTCGAACAATCCCTGGCAACGGCACTAAAAAACTTGGTGCACGGAATTACAACTCCGCACAACTAACCAGTAAGTGCACTGGGTCGTCCAAGTAATACCTTACGTGAGGGTCAATCCCACGGAGATTGTCGGATTGAAGCAAGCTATGGTCATCTTGTAAATCTCAGTCAGGCAGATTCAAATGGTTATGAGGTGTTGATAATTAAAAGATAAATAAAACATAAAATAAAACAAAGTTACTTATGTAGTCCCTTGGTGGGAATTTCAGATAAGCGTTTGGAGATGCTTTGTTGCCTCTGAACCTCTGCTTTCCTATTGTCCTCTTCCAATCATGCGTACTCCCTTCCATGGCAAGTTGTATGTTGGTGGATCACCGTTGTCAATGGCTACCATCCGTCCTCTCAGTGAAAACATGTCCTCTATGGTTTCCCGCATGGCTAATCAGCTGTCGGTTCTCGATCGTGTCGGAATAGAATACATTTATTCTTTTGCACACTGTCACTGCGCCCAACAGTCACGAGTTTGAAGCTCGTCACAGTCATCCCATCCCAGATCCTACTCGGAATACCACAGACAAGATTTAGACTTTACGGATCTCAAGAATGCTGCCAATTGGTTCTAGCTTATACCACGAAGGTTCTAACGTCACGGATTCGAATGCTCTATTGTCAGGAGAGGTGATTCAGATCCGTGGGTCAGAGACCAAAGAGAGTATACTCCAGCTGTTGTCCAATGACTACGTTGAACATCATGTAGACCGCTTTGTGGTTGTCAGGCACACGGTTCTTGGCTAAGTGAGTAACGAAGATTGGGTAATTATCACGAGTCACCCCTTCATTCTGACTTAACTGAATTAAGTACAAGAGTATATCTTAGAGGAGAAGTAGGTGTGAATTGAATAGAAGAACAATAATACTTGCATTAATACTCGAGGAACAGCAGAGATCCTCACCTTAATCAGTGAGGTGTAGAAACTCCACCGTTGGAAAATACATAATAACAAGGTCTAGGCATGGCCAAATGGCCAGCCTCCCAAATGGCATAATACAGTTGAAATAGGGTTCAAAGACCTGATCTAAGGATCGAAGAATGGTCCAAAGATGTGAATACAATAGTAAAAAGTGCTATTTATACTAAACTAGTAAACTAAGTTTATAGAAAATGAGTAGATAGTACAGAAATCCACTTCCAGGGCCCACTTGGTGTGTGTTTGGGCTGAGCATTGAAGCTTTCACGTGCATATGCTATTCTTGGAGTTTAAATGCCAGTTTTGGTGCCAGCTTGGGTGTTTAACTCCAACTTTGGTGCCAGTTCTAGTGTTTTACGCCAGAAAATGGTCTCTAGTGGGCGTTTGGACGCCAGTTTGGGCCATCCAATCTCGGGCAAAGTATGGACTATTAAACATTGCTAGAAAGCCCAAGATGTCTACTTTCCAATGCAATTGAGATCGCTCCAATTGGGCTTCTGTAGCTCCAGAAAATCTACTTCGAGTGCAGGGAGGTCAGAATCCAACATCATCTGCAGTCCTTTCTCAGCCTCTGAATCAGATTTTTGCTCAGGTCCCTCAATTTCTCCAGAAAATATCTGAAATCACAGAAAAACATACAAACTCATAGCAAAGTCTAGAAATGTGATTTTTGCATAAAAACCAATAAAAATATACTAAAAAGTAACTAAAACATACTATAAACTACCTAAAAATAATGCCAAAAAGTGTATAAATTATCCGCTCATCACAACACCAAACTTAAAATGTTGCTTGTCTCCAAGCAACTAAAAACAAAATAGGATAAAAAAAAGAGAATATACAATAAATTCCAAAACATCAATGAAGCTTAGTTCTAATTAGATGAGCGGGGCTAGTAGCTTTTTGCTTCTGAACAGTTTTGGCATCTCACTTTATCCTTTGAAGTTCAGAATGATTGGAATCTATAGGAACTTAGAATTTAGATAGTGTTATTGATTCTCCTAGTTTAGTATGATTATTCTTGAACACAGCTACTTATGAGTCTTGGCTGTGACCCTATGCATATTGTTTTCCAGTATTACCACCGGATACATAAATGCCACAAACACATGACTGTGTGAACCTTTTCATATTGTGACTCAGCTTTGCTAAAGTCCCCAGTTAGAGGTGTCCAGAGTTCTTAAGCACACTCTTTTGCTTTGGATCATGACTTTAACCACTCAGTCTCAAGCTTTTCACTTGGACCTTCATGACACAAGCACATGGTTAGGGACAACTTGATTTAGCCGCTTAGGCCATAATTTTATTCCTTTGGGTCCTCCTATCCATTATTGCTCAAAGCCTTGGATCCTCTTTACCCTTGCCTTTTGGTTTAAAGGGCTACTGGCTTTTTCTGCTTGCCTTTTCTTTTATTTTTTTCCAATTTTTTTCGCAAGCTTTTTCCTTTTCATTGCTTTTTTTTGCTTCAAGAAACAATTTTATGATTTTTAGATTATCAATAACATTTCTCTTTGTTCATCATTCTTTCAAGAGTCAACAATTTTAACATTCATAAACTTCACTATAAAAAAATATGCAATATTCAAGCATTCATTCAGAAAACAAAAAGTATTGCCACCACATCAAAATAATTAAACTAATTTCAAGATAGAATTCAAAATTCATGTACTTCTTATTTTTTTGCAAATAGGAACATTTTTCATTTAAGAAAGGTGAAGGATTTATGGGACATTCATAGCTTCAAGGCATAGACACTAGACACTAATAATCATTTAATAAAGACACAAACATAGACAAACATAGAGCATAAAAATCGAAAAATAGAAATATAAGAGCAAGGAAATTAAAGAACGGGTCCACCTCAGTGATGGCGACTAGTTCTCCTTTTTGAAGATTCTATGGAGTGCTTGAGCTCCTCAATGTCTCTTCTTTGCCTTTGTTGCTCTTCCCTCATGGCTCTTTGGTCCTCTCTAATTTCATGGAGGATGATGGAATGCTCTTGGTGCTCCATCCTTAGTTGCTCCATATTGGAACTCAAATCCCCTAAAGAGGTGTTGAGTTGCTCCCAATAGTTGTGTGGAGGAAAATGCATTCCTTGAGGTTTCTCAGGGATTTCTTGATGAGGGACTTCCTCATGCACTTGTTGAGGTCCATGAATGGACTCTCTTGTTTGCTCCATCCTCTTTTTAGTGATGGACTTGTCCTCTTCAATGAGGATTTCTTCCTCTATAATAATTTCGGCTAAATTGCATAAGTGATAGATGAGATAAGGGAATGCTAACCTTGCCAAAGTGGAGGGCTTGTCAGGCACCTTGTAAAGTTCTAGAGGTATGATCTCATGAATTTCCACTTTCTCTCCAATCATGATACTATGGATCAAGATAGCCCGATCCATAGTTACTTCGGATCGGTTGGTAGTAGGAATGATAGAGCGTTGGATGAACTCCAACTATCCTCTAGCCATGGGTTTGAGGTCAAGCCTTCTCAGTTGAACCAGCTTGCCTTTGGATTCTCTCTTCCATTGGGCACCTTCCACACAGATGTCCATGAAGACTTCGTCCAACCTTTGATCAAAGTTGACTCTTCTAGTGAAAGGATGAAGATCTCCTTGCATCATTGGCAAGTTGAATGCCAACCTCACATTTTCCGGAATGAAATCTAAGTATTTTCCCCAAACGTGAGCCAATTCTTTGGGTTCGGGTTCATACTTTGATCATGGTTCTTAGTGATCCATGCATTAGCATAGAACTCTTGAACCATTAAGATTCTGACTTGTTGGATAGGGTTGGTGAGAGCTTCCCAACCTCTTCTCCGAATCTCTTGTCGGATCTCTGGATATTCGCCCTTTTTGAGCTTGAAGGGGACCTCGGGGATCACCTTCTTCTTGGCCACAACTTCATAGAAGTGGTTTTGATGGACCTTTGAGATGAATCTTTCCATCTCCTATGACTCGGAGGTGGAAGCAATTGCCTTCCCTTTCCTCTTTCTTGAGGTTTCTCCGGCCTTAGGTGCCATTAATGGTTATGAAAAATTAAAATGCAAGGATTTTTCCACACCAAATTTAAGAGGTTTGCTCGTCCTCAAAAAAAAAGAAGAAAGAAGAAAGTAGAAGAAGAAGAGAAGTGGGAGATGGAGGCTTGAGAGGGTTCGGCCAAGGGGGGTTTAGAGTGTATGTGATATGTGAAAATGAAGGTGTAAGGAGGGATATTTATAGCGTAAGAGAGGGAGTTGGTTCATGTGAGAAGGGATGGGTTTGGGAGGGAAATGGTTTGAATTTGAGTGGGTGGGGGTAGGTGGGTTGTATGATGGGTTTTTTGGGAATTAGGGGAAGGATGTGAGTGGTGAAGAGAATATGGGGAAGAGGGTAAGATTTGATAGGTGAGTGGTATTTTAGGTAGAGTGTTCTAGAGAGGTGTGAAAAGGAGAGAGAGTGAGGTTGGGTAGATGGGGATCCTGTGGGGTCCACAGATCCTGAGGTGTCAAGGATTTCTCATCCCTGAACCTTTCTAGCGTTCAAACGCCCTCTGTGTGGCATTTCTGGCGTTAAATGCCAGTCTGCTACCCTTTTCTGGCGTTTAAACGCCAGTCTATTGCACTTTTCTGGCGTTTAAATGCCAGTTTGCCTACCAGTTCTGGTGTTTAACGCCCAGAATGGTGCCAGGCTGGGCATTTAGACGCCCATTTTTCTTCCTTTACTGGCGTTTAAACGCTAGTTTTCCTGCCAGTTCTGGCATTTAACGCCAGAATGGTACCAGGCTGGGCGTTTAACGCCCAGAATGGAGCCAGGCTGGGCGTTAAACGCCCATATTGGTATCCTTACTGGCGTTTAAACGCCAGTAAGCTTGTCCTCCAGGGTGTGCTATTTTTGATGCTATTTTTTATTTTGCCTTAATTTTTGCAGTTGTTTTTGTGACTCCATATGATCATCATCCTAAAAAAAACAAAAAAAAACAATGGAAAACAAAATGAAAGAGTAATTAATACAGATAAATAAAATTGGGTTGCCTCCCAATAAGCGCTTTTTTAATGTCAATAGCTTGACAGGAAGCTCTTACAGAGCTTCACAGATGCTCAGAGCATGATTGTTTCCTCCCAACACCAAACTTAGAGTTTGGATGTGGGGGCTTTGCTTGACTCTGCATCGAGAGAACTAGATGCAGCTTTTCATGCTTCTTCTCCATGTTTACAGAGGAAAATCCCTGAGCCATAAACACAAGGTAGTTCTCATTCACTTGAAGGACTAACTCTCCTCTGTCTACATCAATCACAGCTTTTGCTGTGGCTAGGAAGGGTCTCCCAAGGATGATGGATTCATCCTCATCCTTCCCAGTGTCTAGGATTATGAAGTCAGCAAGGATGTAAAGGCCTTCAACCTTTACCAAGACGTCCTCTACATGTCCATAAGCCTATTTCTTTGATTTGTCTGCCATCTCTAGTGAGATTCTTGCAGCTTGTACCTCATAGATCCTTAAATTCTCCATTACAGAGAGTGGCATGAGGTTTACACTTGACCCTAGGTCACACATAGCCTTCTCAAAGGTTATGGTGCCTATGTTGCAAGGTATTAAGAACCTTCTGGGATCCTCTTTCTTCTGAGGTAACTTCACTTGAACCAATGCATTTAGTTCACTAATGAGCAATGAAGGTTCATCCTCCCAAGTCTAATTACCAAATAATTTGGCATTCAGCTTCATGATTGCTCCTAGATACTGAGCAACATGCTCCTCAGTAATAACTTCATCTTCTTCAGAGGAAGAATACTCATCAGAGCACATGAATGGTAATAGGAAGTTCAGTGGAATCTCTATGGTCTATAAATGAGTCTCAGACTCCTTTGGATCCTCAATAGGGAACTCCTCGTTGGCCAGTGGACATCCTATGAGGTCTTCCTCACTGGGAATCACAGCCTTTTCCTCCTCTATAGGTTCGGCCATGTTGGACGTGTAGATGGCCTTGCACTCTCTTTTTGAATTCTCTTCTGTATTGCTTGGGAGAGTACTAAGAGCAGTTTCAGTAACCCTTTTACTCAACTGACCCACTTGTGCCTCTAAATTTCTGACGGAGGACCGTACCTCAGTCATGAAACTGAGAGTGGCCTTAGATAGATCAGAGACTATGTTTGCTAAGCTAGAGAGGCTCTGCTCAGAATTCTCTGTCTGTTGCTGAGAAGATGATGGAAATGGTTTGGTATTGCAAAACCCATTTCTCCCACCATTATTGTTGTTGAAACCTTGTTGAGGCTTCTGTTGATCCTTCCATGAGAAATTTGGATGATTCCTCCATGAAGGATTATAGGTGTTTCCATAGGATTCTCCCATGTAATTCACCTCTTCCATTGCAAGATTCTCAGGGTCATAAGCTTCTCCTTCAGAGGAGGCTTCTTTAACACTGCTGGATGCAGCTTGCAGTCTAGTCAGATTCTGTGAAATCATATTGACTTGCTGAGTCAATAATTTGTTCTGAGCCAATACGGAATTCAGAGTATCAATCTCAAGAACTCCTTTCTTCTGAGTCATCCCATTATTCACAGGGTTTCTTTCAGAAGTGTACATGAATTGGTTATTTGTAACCATGTCAATGAGTTCCTGGGCTTCTATAGGTGTTTTTAGATGAAAAGATCCACCAGCAGAATGGTCCAATGACATCTTTGACATTTCAAATAGACCATCATAGAATGTACATATGATGCTCCATTCTGGAAACTTGTCAGAAGGACACCTTTTGGTTAATTGCTTGTATCTTTCCCAAGCTTCATAGAGGTATTCACCTTCCTTCTATCTGAAGGTTTGGACATCCACTATGAGCTTACTCATCTTTTGAGGTGGAAAGAATTTGGTCAAGAAAGCATTGATCAGCTTGTCCCAAGAGTTCAGGCTTTCTCTAGGTCGTGAGTCCAACCATGTCCTAGCTCTGTCTCTTACAGCAAAGGGAAAAAGCATAAGTCTGTAGACCTCGAGATCAACCCCATTGGTCTTAACAGTATCACAGATCTGCAAGAATTCAGATAAGAACTGATGAGGATCTTCTGATGGAAGTCCATGAAACTTGTAGTTCTACTGCATTAGAGAAACTAATTGAGGCTTAAGCTCAAAGTTGTTTGCTCCAATGGCAGGAATTGAGATGCTTCTTCCATTGAAGTTGGAAGTTGGTGCAGCATAGTCACCAAGCATCTTCCTTGCATCTCTGGCATTGTTGTTATTTTCGGCTGCCATGTCTTCTTCTTTTTCGAAAATTTCTGTCAGGTCCTCTCTAGAGAGTTGTACTTTAGCTTCTCTTAGCTTCCTCATCAGAGTCCTTTCTGGTTCAGGATTGGCTTCAACAAGAATATCTTTATCCTTGTTCCTGCTCATGTGAAAAAAGAAGAGTTCTCACAATATGAACTATTATACATTGCTGGAAAGCGCAAGATGTCTACTTTCCAACACAATTGAAAGCGTGCCAATTGGGTACCTGTAGCTCCATAAAATCTACTTAGAGTGCAGGAAGGTCAGAATCCAACAGCATCTGTATTCCTTTCTCAGCCTCTGAATCAGATTTTTGCTCAGGTCCCTCAATTTCAGCCAGAAAATAGCTGAAATCACAAAAAAACACACAGACTCATGTAAAGTCCATAAATATGATTTTTGAATAAAAACCAATAAAATATACTAAAAAGTAACCAAAACATACTAGAAACTACCTAAAAATAATGCCAAAAAGCGTATAAATTATCCGCTAATCAAGGACCTTAAAGAAGCGTTTGCAACAAGCAAATAACTTTAAGCTTAAGCCTCAGTTAGTCTCTCTTATGCAACAGAATTGCAAATTCGATGTACTTCCACTGGAAGATCCACATCAATTCTTATCTGAATTCTTGTAAATCTATGACACTGTTAAGACCAATGGAATGGATCCTGAGGTCTACAGACTTATGTTCTTTTCTTTACAGTTAGAGATAGAGCTAGGATATGGTTGGACTCTCAACCTAAAGAAAGCCTAGACTCTTAGGAAAAATTGGTCAATGCTTTCTTGGGCAAGTTCTTTCCACCTCAGGAGATGAGCATAATCACAGTGAAAGTTCAAACATTTAGACAAAAAGAAGGTAAATCCCTCTATGAAGTTTGGAAATGATATAAGCAATTGATCAGGAGATGTCCTCCTGACATGCTCTCAGAATGATCTATACTAGGTATATTCTATGATGGTCTGTCTGAAATGTCCAAAATATCATTGGACAGCTCTGTAGGTGGATCACTCCACTTGAAAAAAATGCTTGAAGAGGCAAAAGAACTCATTAAGATGGTTGCAAACAACCAGTTCATGTACACCTCTAAGAGAAACCCTATGAACAATAGGGTAGCTAAGAAGAAAGGAGTTCTTGAAGTAGACACTCTTAATGCCTTATTGGCTCAGAACAAGATCTTGACCCAACAGGTCAATATGATCTTTCAGTATTTGACTGGAATGCAAGCTGCAGCTAGAAGCACCCAAGAAGCTTCCTTTGAAGTAGAAGCTTATGATCCTGACCAACCCATGATGGAAGAGGTGAATTACATGGGAGAACCCTATGGAAACACCTACAATCTATCATGGAGGAATCATCCTAACCTTTCATGGAAGGATCAACAGAAGCCTCAGCAAGGCCTCAATAATAATCAAGGTGGAAAAACCCAGAATGGGTTCAACAACAGGCCACCATTCCCATCTTCTCAGGAACACATGGAGACTCCTAGGCAGAGCCTTTCTGACTTAGTCACCATAGTCTCCAACCTCTCTAAGACCACTTATAGTTTTATAACTGAAACAAGGTCCTCTATCAGAAATTTAGAGGTACAAGTTGGTTAACTGAGCAAGAGAATCCCTGAAACTCCTCCTAACACTCTTCCTAGTAACACTAAAGTAAACCCAAGAGAAAAATGCAATGCCATCACTACTAAAGATGAGGCCGAATATAAAGAGAATAATCTGGCATTGAATGCCAATGATGAGATCCCTACTGGGCGTTCAACGCCCAATGATATGCCATTCTTAGCGTTGAACGCCAGTAAGGAAGTCCTTACTGGGCATTCAACGCCCAATGTTACAGCTTTAATGGCGTTGAACGCCAGTAAGGAAGACCTTACTGGGCGTTCAAGGCCCAAACTGACACAAAAGCTGGCGTTGAATGCTAGTAAGGAAGACCTTACTAGGCGTTTAATGCCGAAATTGGCAGAAAATCTGGCGTTAAATGCCAGTGAAGATGTCCCCACTGAGCGTTCAACGCCCGAAAAGCCACAAGAGATGGCGTTGAATGCCAGTAAAGGTGTTCCTACTTAGTATTCAACACCCACTGATGAAGTCCCTGTCCAAGAATTAAAGGAAGCCAAGGCTCATATAGAGACCATAGAGGTCCCTTTGCATGCACTTTTGCAATGCATGAGCTCTGATGAATACTCATCCTCTGATGACGATGAGGAAACTAGGGAAGAGCAAGTTGCTCGGTACTTAGGAGCTCTCATGAAGCTTCAGCAGAAGCTACCTCAAAAGCTTCCGGATCCCGGACGCTTCCTAATTCTTTGCACCATTGGCACCATGACCTTTGAAAAGGCTCTGTGTGACCTAGGGTCAGGTATAAACTTCATGCCACTTTCTGTGATAGAGAATTTGGGAATCTTTGAGGTACAAGCTGTAAATATCTCACTAGAGATGGTAGACAAGTCAATGAAAAGAGCATATGGCATAGTAGAGGATATCTTAGTAAAGGTTGAAGACCTTTACATCCCTGCCAACTTCATAATCCTAGACACTAGGGAAGATGAGGATGAGTCCATCATCCTTGGAAGACCTTTCCTAGTCACTGCCAATGCTATCATTGATGTAGCAAAGGGAGAACTGATTTTACAACTAGGGGAGGAGCATATCTTGTTCAAGATGCCTCACCCCAACTCTCCCTCTGAGAAAAGAGAGATAACTATGCAACACTTAGTGTTCCAACCATATCTTTCAATGCAGAGCTTTACTAAGTCCCCAGACACCAATTCTAAGTTTGGTGGTATTGGGCAGCAACCAGCACTGAGAATAAAGGTACTAAGAAGAAAGTACTTAAAGTCTGGAGGGACGAAAAGATCCCCATAGAAGGCCTTTCACCTGGCATGAGAGTTTTCTTCTCCAAGAATTCAGTCATACCACATATGGTAAGTTGTATCTTGTCTCTAGAACATGTGGAGCTCATCTACGAAAAGACAAGAAGGAAGTTCACTATAAGGGGCAAAATTTTGAGCCCATATCAATCTCTGTGAGGAGCTAACCGTCAAGCTAGTGACGTTAAACAAACGCTTGTTGGGAGGCAACCCAACCATACTTAGTTATTTCTATTTCTTTTAAAGTTTATTTTACATGATTAATTCCTTGAGTTTATGTTTTCTTTAGTTATTTCTTTAGGTTCATGATCACATGCATTAGTCAGAACAGAGACAGAAAGGTTCAGAAATGGAAACAGAACACTCTGGGATGAGTATCTTGCTGGCATTAAATGCCAGACAAGGAAGGCAGAGTGGGTGTTCAACGCCCACCAGAAGTAGCCAAACTGGCATTGAACGCCACACAGGGTGTCCGTGATGGGCGTTTAATGCTAGCCATGGAACAGAGGCTGGGCATTCAACGCCCAAAAGAAGCAGAAGACCTGGCATTGAATGCCAAGAAAGAGGTCCCTCCTGGGGCATTCAACGCCTTGAATGGAGCAGGAAGTTGGCGTTGAACGCCAGCTATGGAGCATGAGCTAGGCCTTCAACGCCCATAAGGGGGGCAAGGAATTTAAATTCCCTAGCTTCTCAGGACCAGTGGATCCCACAGCATCTTCACCTACCCCGACCTTCTTCTCTCTTTTTTTCACACTTCCCCACACACTATTCCCTATAAAGCCTCAACCAATCACATCCATACCTCTTTCCCAAAACCATCATAACTGCCACCAATCCCCACCCACTAAAATTCAAACTTTCCCACCCATAACCCCCCCATTCATTCGAAACCATACCCACAACCTCCCTATAAATACCCATATCATACCACTTATCCCACACACTACTCATACACCTTCAACCGTCCCTTGGCCGAATTGCTCTTCTCCCTCTATCTCCATCTATTTTCTTCTTTTTCTACTCTATTCTTCTCTTTTGTTTATTTTTGCTCGAGGACGAGCAAAACTTTTAAGTCTTGTGTTGGAAAAGCCTTGCTTTTTGCTTTCCATTCCCACTTATGGCACCTAAGGTTGGAGAACCCTCTAGAAAGAGAAAAGGAAAGGCCGTAGCCACCACCTCCGAATCTTGGGAGATGGAGAGATTCATCACCAAAGCTCATCAAGAATACTTCTATGAAGTAGTGGCAAAGAAAAAGGTGATTCCTGAAGTCCCCTTTAGGCTAAAAAATAATGAGTACCCAGAAATCCAAAGAGAAATCTAGAGAAGAGTCAATTTTGATCAAAGGCTAGATCAAGTGCTCTCAGACATCTATCTGGAAGGAGCATAGTGGAAAAGGGATTCCCAAGGCAAGCCTATCCAACTAAGAAGGCTTGACCTCAAGCCCATAGCTAAAGGACAGTTAGAATTTATCCAACGCTCTATCATCCCTACTAGCAACCGGTCTGAGGTGACCATAGACTAAGCCATCATGATCCATTGCATCATGCTCATAGATGAGTTGGAAGTACATGAGGTGATACCTTAAGAGTTGTACAAAGTGGCGGACAAGCCCTCCACCCAAGCAAGGTTAGCTTTCCTTTATCTTATTTGTCACCTATGCAATTTAGCTGGAATTGTCATAGAAGGCGACGTTCCAATTGAGGAAGACAAGCCCATCACTAAAAGAAGGATGGAGCATACTAGAGAGTCGGTACATGAACCACAACATGAGCATGTGGAACCGCCTCAACATGAGATCCCTAAGATACCTCAAGGGATGTATTTTCCTCCTCAAATCTATTGGGATCAATGGCATACTTCTATGGGAGAATTAAGCTCTAACATGAATCAATTGAGGATGGAGCATCAAGAGTATTCTACCATCCTTAATGAAATTAGAGAAGATCAAAGAGCTCTGAGGGAAAACAATAGAGACAAGGGCGTGACATTAAAGACATCAAGCACTCTATTGGAGTCTCTAGAGGAAGTGGTAGCCGCCGTCACTAAGGTGGTCCCGTTCCATCACCCCTTGCTTTCATGTCATTTTTTTGTTTTCCATTATGTTTTGTTGTCTATTGTTGTTTTCCTATTGCATGATCATTTCTATCTATGTCTTAAAGTTATAAAATGTTCTATATATCTCTCACTTTACTTAAAAGAAAATCTTATTTGAAAAAGAAAAATTAAGATGCATAAATATTCGAGTTTATCTTAAGAATAGTGCAATTATCTTGATGTGGTGGCATTGCTTTTGTTTTCCGAATGTATGAATGAACAGTGCATATTTAAAATTGGAATTAAGAATATTGGCACTTGAAATAAATAGAAAAAGGAGAAGTATTATTGGTGATTTGAAAAATAAAAAAATTGATTTTTGAAGCAAGAAAAAGCAGCAAAAAGCAAGAAAAAAAAGCAAGCAGAAAAAGAAACAAAAAGCAGAAAAAGCCAATAGCTCTTTAAACCAAAAGGCAAGAGGAAAAAGGCAATAGCTCTTTAAACCAAAAGGCAAGAGCAAAAAGCCAATAGCTCTTTAAACCAAAAGACAAGAGCATGGGTCCAAGGCTTTGAGCATCAATGGTTAGGAAGGCTTAAAAGAAGCAAAATCTTGGGCTAAGCACTCCAAAGGAACAGTGTCCCTAACTATATACTTGTGGTGTGAAGGTGTCAAGTAAAGAGCTTGAGACTGAGCAGTTAAAGTCGTGATTCAAAGCAAAAAAGATTGTGTTTAAGAACTCTAGACACCTCTATCTGGGGATTCTAGCAAAGCTGAATCACAATCCGAAAGGGTTCACCCAGTTAAGTGTCTGTGGCATTTATGTATCCGGTGGTAATACTGGAAAACAAAGTGCATAGGGCCACGACCAAGACTCTAAAAGTTATGTTCAAGAATAAAAAAGAACTAGGAGAGTCAATAATATCATCTGGATTCTAAGTTCCTAAGGATGCCAACCCTTCTGAGCTTCAATGGATAGTGAGATGCCAAAACTATTTAGAAGCAAAAAGCTACTAAATTCTGCTCATCTAATTGAAACTTAACTTCATTGAAAACTCTTATTTATTATATCTTACTCTTCTTTTTATCCTACTTTGTTTTTAGTTGCTTGGGGACAAGCAACAATTTAAGTTTGGTGTTGTGATGAGCGGATATTTTATACGGTTTTTGACATCATTTTCATATAGTTTTTGTTATGTTTTATTTAAGTTTTATTATATTTTCTTAGGTTTTAGTGTAAAATTTACATTTTTGGATTCTATTATGAGTTGTGTTTTATGGTGATTTCAGGTATTTTCTGGCTGAAATATGAGAGTTTTGAGAAAGGCTGATTCAGAGGCAAGGAAAGCGTAGCAGATGCTGTCAGGAATATGTGGTTATTAGATTAGTATATATAGGACAAAATAATGTGGTTTAACAAAAGGGAATATGTGCATTCTAAGTGTGCGCATGACTAGAATACACACATTGGCCGGGTAAAACAGCAACCATACAATTAAAAAAATTAATGTTCAATGTTTCTCAACCAATCGGCTTAAGTTGCACATATAAAGATAGATCAAAATTGAAACACAAGCAATCTTAAGCAAACATAAGGTAACTTAATTGAATTCTATGAAAAACTAGGTATTGAAGTTGTGGAAATGAAAGCTCAATGGCATGAAAATTGAACAATAATAATAACCAATTCAATCAAAGGGAGATATCATTTGTTCATCGAAAAAAATGTGAGAGTCACATAAACAAGGTGCTTGAGTTAAAGCAAAAGACATTTGATTAAAACATCATAGAATGCAAACATTATGATGAACCATGAAGAATTCAATCCAATTAAGGTCAATGCATTCATAAATATGTCACCCTTTACAATAAAGCTAAGGCATGTAACACATGGGTGTTTGAAACTTCAATTTTAACAATCCAAGAAATGCATTGATAAATTCGAGTCTAACATAATCAAGAATCATCTTTAACATTGCACAAATCATGGAATATGCCAAACGAGAAATAGGTTGAATACATATGATGGCCATTACATATGAATCAAACACAAAATTCATTTGGGCAATTCATTGAACACTTATGGTGCATTGTGCAAATTCATCAATTCAAGCTTAATTTCAAGCAATAACAACCCAATAATTCAGAAATCAAACACTTGCAATACAATGATAACTAAACAAAGCATTAAACTTAACCTATTCACTAAATTGAAATCAAAATAAGTTAAAAATCAAGCAAGAAAACAACTAACGTAAAAAGAAATAAAACCTAAAAATGGAGAGTTGAAGAATGTAAGAAGAGAGGGTGAAACAGTGGCACTTGTGATAGCCACTATGAGGTCACGGTAGTAAACTTCGCCGAAGAGAATACTGGAGCTCCACGAAAAATAGAAGAATCACGCCGGTGAAAGAGAAGGAACGAGAAGAAGAAGAAGAAGAAGAAGAAGAAGAAGAAGAAGAAGAAGAAGAAGAAGAAGAAGAAGAAAGAAGAAGAAGGGGGCTAGGCGAGCTACTGAAGGCAGCAAATGAAGAAGAAGAAGAATGGTTTAGGGACTGGCGCGATAGGTTTTCTTTCTCATTAATGCCCAGTTCGACGTCTGTGTATACGCACACTGGTCACTGCGTACGCAAAAAAGTGAAAACAAAGGGGACGCTAACGCAAATACGTGTGCGAGTGCTCCCAACAGAAGGGTTGCAAGCTGGTGTGCGGACACATGAGAGGGTGCGTGCGCATAGAAAGAGGGTTTTTTTACTAACATGGAATAGGGTCATGTGTGCGTGCGCACATTGGTGTACATAGACACAAAGAGGGAAAAGGGATGGGATGTGCACGCACAAGGGTGTGCGATCGCTCCCAATAGAAGGGTTGCAAATAGGTTGGCGTACGCATAGGTTGCAAGAAAACGGGTTGGTATGCATTCGCATAAGTTTGTGCGCACGCACAGAGGGTGAATAAGACGGGGATTGCCACGTACAGAGACGTGCGAGCACTCCCAGCAAAGGCTGCATAAAAGAGTTGACGTACACACATAAGGGTGAGTACACACAAGATGCAGAATTCAGTGATTGTGCGTGTACGCACATTGTCCTGTTTCTTCAAAAATTTTGCCTCAATTTCTAAGGCACTCAAATTTATCTCAACAAAATTTTCAACCTAAAACATCTAGAAATCCATCAACTCATGATCCATATGAAAATCAACCTAACTAAGCTCAAAATTAAACTAATCCTAAGCTAGCCAAGGCAAACAAAAAGTGCAATAAAGTCAAACTATAAACAATGAGAAGGGTTAGAAAGATGTTACCATAGTAAGGTGTCTCCCACCTAGCACTTTGGTTTAACATCCTTAAGTTGGACGTGCATGAATTCAATGATCACTACTTGAAGCCTCCCCAAGGAGAAAAATCTCCAACTCCTTGGCATGCTTAGCTTGTGTGTACTCCAATGGCTTAAACTCTTTGACAAACTTTTCTTCTTCTTGTCTGACTTTAGGCTTAATTAATTGCTCTTCAATTAAATCACATCCAAAGATAGAGTATACTTCAAGGGTTGGTTTCTTGGCTCCATCGAAGGTGAATTTTACCACTTTCCCTTTGGCTTCAAATGAATAAGCTCCTACAAATGCATCCAACTTGAATCTAGATGTCTTCAAAATGGCCGACCAAGGAGGATGGAAAAAGGCTTATCCGAATCAATTGGAGGTGTCTCCAAAATGTGAAAGTTCACCAAAAATACCAACTCTTAAATGTTCACCAACACATTCTTCGCAATTCCCTCAACCGACACAATACTTTTGTCCGCTAACACAATCTTGCTCCGGACAGCTTCAAAGGTGACAAATTCAGCTTCTCATAAATGGGGAGAGGTATGATACTCACACGAGCTCCCAAATCACACATGCAATCCATGAACTTCATTCCACTAATCACATAAATTACCAAACAAGGATCGAGATCACCACACTTCTCCTGGATAAGAGAGGAGATAGAGTCACTTACCAGACTCTTACCTAGCTCACCAATTTTTTCCTTATGAGTGCAAATATCCTTTAGGAATTTGGCATATTATGAAAGTTGTTGGATGGCTTGAAAAAGAGGAACGATAACCTCCACATTCTTGAAAATTTCCCCCCATATTAGTGTTAAAGTCCTCATGTTTCTTGGCCTTTTTAGCCACCGACGGAAAAGGAATTGGTGTAGGCTCCTCAAGAGGATTTTTCCTTTTGGGTTCCTTGACCTTTAATGGATCCTCCTTTTCTCTTGCAATATCTTCCTTCTCTCCTCCATTCACGTCTACCTCCTCTTTAATTTCTTCATTGTGGGTTTCCTTGCTCACACTTGTAGGCTTAAGACCAACTTCATCCAATTTTGTGCCACTCCTTAGGGTGATTGCATTAATGCTTCCCTTGGAATTTGGTTGGGGTTGAGAAGGTAGGCAACTAAAGGTAGAAGCTTGATGGGTGTTGTGATTGTTGAAAGGAGATAGAGTCAATTGGGATAAGGCTTCGGCAATGATTGCCATGTAGGTTTCTTTCTTCTTGTGGAACTTTCGTTGCTCTTTGAAGTGCGTTATTCATATAAGGTTAATTTGAAGAGGATGGTTTATTGTTTTGGTGAAGTGTAGGCCTAGTGTGTGGTTGTTGATACCTTGTTTGAGGTTGAGAGTGTGATTATTGATTAGGTTGTGGATGGGGTGGGCTTTGTTATTGATATGATTGGTAGTGGGGTTGAGGTGGTTGTTGGTAAGGTTGTTGGCCTTGAGGGGGTTGGTGATAGTAAGCTTGTTGAGTTGAAAAAGGTTGAGCTTGAGAGGATTGATTCCATCTTTGGTTTGAGTTGTCTCTCCACCCTTGACTTTGGTTTGCTCCATAGTAGTAAGATCCTTGATTGCCTTGATTGATGTTGGACCTTTATAGATAAGAATTTGCCACCGCTAGTGTGTTGCCTTCTTGGATTTGACGGCATTCATCGGTGTAGTGACCATTACAAGCATAAATGCCACAAGATCTAGAAGGCCCCTCAATCCTAGGAGGTTAAGGTGGAGCAAGCAACATTAGTGGAATTTGTTGACATTGAAGGATTTGTCTTAGCAAAACCATCATTTCACTAAGTGTCTTTGTCAAGATAGTGTGACCGGAAGGTAAGACTTTATTGATAGCCTTTGGTTGGGTGTTTCTTGTCCTTAGATGTTGAGTTGAATTTGCCAAATCTGTAATGACTTCCCAAGCTTTTTTTGCGGTCTTGTTTTTAGTGAGAGATCCTCCACTTGAGGCATCAATAAGCAACTTGTCTTGAGGGAGCAAGCCTTGGAAAAAGCATCTTACGAGCACCAATTCATCAATGCGGTGGTGAGGAAAAGACTCCAACAAATTCTTGAATCTTTTCCAATATTCATAGAAGGTTTCTCCATCTTTTTGCATGATTGGTGCACGGAATTAAACTTCGCACAACTGAACCAGCAAGTGCACTAGGTCGTCTAAGTGATACCTAAGTGAGTCAAGGTCGATCCCACGAGGATTGTGATTTGAAGCAAACTATGGTTATCTTGTAGATCTTAGTCAGGTGGATAGAAAAGTTGGTTGGTTGTTAAAAGCGCATAAAAGAAAAATAAAGAAAACGTTACCTAGTTGATGGTGAAAGCAATGATAAGAAGATGGTTAAGCCTTCAGAGATGCTTTATTTTTCTGGATCAATTTAGTTTTACTGTCTCCTCCAATTGTGAATGATTTCTTCTATAGCAGGCTGTATGTGATCAACGCCTTTCTTGAGAGGTCACCAATGCTCCTCCAGTTCTGAACCCCAGGGTGAAGCTCCTGCAGTCCATTCCCCTTAGTGATCCTACTCAAAACGCCACAGACAAGGTCGAATCTTCCGGATTAGAGAATGTTGCGCCTTTGATTCTAGCATCTACCACAAAGACTCTAATCTCCCCATACCTCGGCTAAACTGGTGTCTCGAGAATTCTCCAACGAAGTCGTGGATTAGTTGTCTAAGAGATGTATAATCAAGCTAGTGGTTCATCATCATTGTCCAATGAAAGACTCACTCTGAACCCATGCAGAATGAGATAACCTTGTGCCGGTTCACCGCATTCATAAGGATGAAGAACGAAGATACATCTTAGAGTAGAGAATCAAACACGGATTGAAGATAAAACAGTAATATTTTATTAATCTATAAAACTCAGCAGAGTTTCTCCCTTCAACCTAGAAAATTTAGAGACTCATACTGATAGAAAATACAATGTGGAATTCAAAAATATGCTAGAAGTCTCTAATAAGTGTTAAAGTTCTCAAATAAATACTAAACTAATGACTAAGGATTACATAAGAAGGGTAAAACAGTCTTTTAGTGCTAAAATCCATTTTTGGGACCCATTTGGTGAGTGTTTAGGCTGAGCTTGATTGAGATCCACGTGCTAGGAGCCCTTTAGGGCATTGAACGTTTGCTAGGGGGTCCTTTTTGGGGGTTGGTCACTAGTCTCTTCTCCCTTGGGCGTTGGATGCCAGAATATGGCTAGAAGTTGGTGTTGAACACCAGTTTTGGGCCTTCAATTCTGAATCAAAGTATAAACTATTATACATTTCTGGAAAGCCCTGGATGTTAGCTTTCCATATCCGTTGATAACGCTCCATTTGAATGTCTGTAGCTCCAAAAAAGCTCTTTCACGTGCAAGGAGGTTTGATCATGACAACATCTACAGTGCTTTCTCTACCTTTGAATTAGATTTTTGCTCCAGGTCCTCAATTTCTGCTAGAAAATACCTAAAATTGCATGAAAACACACAAACTCAAAGTAGAATCCAAAAATGTGAATTTTGCACTAAAACCTATGAAAACTTAATGAAACTTAAATAAACATACTAAAAACTATATGAAAATGATGCGAAAAAGCGTATAAAATATCCGCTTATCACAACACCAAACTTAAACTATTGCTTGTCCCCAAGCAGCTAAAAACAAAGTAGGATAAAAAGAAGTGTAAGACATAATAAATCTCAGAGTTTTCAATAAATCTTAGTTTCAATTAGATGAACGGGACTTAGTAGCTTTTTGCTTCTAAATAGTTTTGGTATCTCACTATCCATTGAAACTCAGAAGTGTTAGTCTCTTTAGGAACTTAGAATCCAGATGATATTATTGACTCTCCTAGTTCAGTTCTTTTTTATTCTTGAACACAACTTTTTAGAGTCTTGTCCGTGGCACTAAGCACTTTATTTTCTAGTATTACCAGCGGATACATAAATGCCACAGACACTTAACTAGGTGAACCCTTTCAGATTGTGATTCAGCTTTGCTAAAATCTCCAAATAGAGGTGTCTAGAGTTCTTAGGCACACTCTTTTTGCTTTGGATCAAGACTTTAACTGCTCAGTCTCAAGCTTTCTACTTGACACCTTCACACCACAAGCATGTAGTTAGGGACACTGTCCATTTGGAGTGCTTAGGCAAAGATTTTACTCCTTTTAGGCCCTCCTAACCATTGATGCTCAAAGTCTTGGATCCTTTTACCCTTACCTTTTGGTTTAAAGGGTTATTGGTTTTTTACTCTTGCCTTTTGGTTTAAAGAGCTTATTGGATTTTTCTGCTTTTTATTTCATTTTCAGCTTGCCTTTTTTTTTGTATAAGCATATATATTGTTTTTTCTTGTATTGCTTTTTTGCTATTTTTTCTTGCTTCAAGAATCAATTTTTTGGATTTTTCAGATTACCAATAATATTTCTCCTTTTTCATCATTCTTTCAAGAGCCAACTTTCTTAATTTCAATTTCAAATATGACTATTCATTCATATGTTCAGAAAACAAAAGCAATGCCACCATATCAAGATAATAGAACTATTCTTAAGATAAACTCAAAATTCATGTATCTCTCAATTCTTTTCAAATAATTTTTTTTAAGTAAGGTGAGATATTTATGGAACATTTTATAACTTTAAGACATAGATAAAAACTATCATGCAATAAGAACAAGAGAACAAACAATAAAACATAACAGAAAACAGAAAAATAACATAAGAAAAGGGGATTAATAGAACGAATCCACCTTAGTGATGGCGGCTACTACTCCTCCTTGAGGATCTAATGTAGTACTTGATCTCTTCAATTTCACGCCCTTGTCTCTGTTGTTCTTTCCTCATAGCCCTTTGATCTTCTCTTACCTCATTGAGGATAGTGGAATGCTCTTGATGCTCCAACCTCAATTGCTCTGTATTAGTGTTCAATTCTCCAAGAGAATTATGAAATTGGTCCTAATAGCCTTCAAGAGGAAATCACATCCCTTGAGGTATCCCAGGGATTTCTTGCTGAAGCGGTTGCACAGGCTCATGTGCATGCTCTCTAGTTTGCTCCATCGATATCATGTTCTTAGTGATGGGCTTGTCTTCCTAAATGAAGATGTCTCCATCTATGACAATTTCAGCTGAATTGCATAGGTGACTGATAAACCACTATTTTATGATATATTTTGAACTGAATTGAGTGGATTTTGTCAATTATTCTCACACTTATTCATGTAAATTGCTTGTTTTTCATTTCCTTCCTAATCTTATGCTATGATTGAAAACATGCTTCCTAGGCCTTAAAAGTGTTGAATCTTAATTCTCTTTTGTTACCATTTGATGCCATGATGTGTTCGTGAAGTGTTTTCAAGTTTACAGGGCATGAATGGCTTAAAGGATGAAGATGAGGCATGTCAAAGTGAAAGGAATGCAAGAAACTAAAGAGCTGAGAAGCGAGGAGCGACGCGCATGCATGGCTGACGCGTGCGTGTGATTTGGATTGTCTTACAGTGAAGCACACGCGTGACTGACACGTACCCGTGACCAGCGCAGAAGTTCAGCAACGCGTACGCGTGGCCGACGCGTATGCATGGCAGAGCATCACGTGCTGCACTTAATAGAATTTGCTGGGGGCGATTTTTGGGCTGATTTGGACCCAGTTTCAAGCTCGAAAACACAAACTAGAGGCAAAGGTGAAGCTGAGACTGGACACACTTCAATTTTCACTTTAGTTTAGTTTTTATTTTTTGAATTCTAGAGAGAGAAACACTACTTCTCCTAGAGTTTATGATGTTCTTAGTTTTATTTTAAATTGGATCTAGAGAGAGCTGCTACTACCTTCAATTGGAGTCATCATTCTTATAGTTTTCTTCTTCATTACTTCTATTGCTTTTGTTTTTCCATTTGATTGCTCTAAATTCATGTTTGGATCTTATTATTTTTGAATCTATTAATGCATTGAATTATTTTTACATTTAATTTTATACTTGTTTGATTATGCTTAATTATTGTTCGTGCCATTTTTATTTAACTAATTTTTCACAATTATCATGTCTTTTATTTACTCCTATTATGTTTTTATGAAAATGGCATTCATGTTAATGGAGTAGACATTTCAACTTGGCTTAAGGGTTGATTAATTGGGGTCCCTTGAGTTGTTATACTCAAGTATTAATCTTAATTGGACATTGCTGGCTAGCTCACTTCTCACCAACTCTAGTCATTCCCCATAGAGTGATTAAGACTTGTGAGCTAGAGTTAGTGAAGCCACTTGACTTTCCTTCAGTTATTAGAGGATAACTTAGTGGGAGCAATGAACCTTTATGATTGTACTTGGGAAAGACAACAAGGATAGAAACTCCAATTTTCTCCCCTAACTAAGGCCTTTTATTTCAAATACATAACATCTCTTGTTATTCATTCGTTGCTTTAATTTTTGGTTATTCATTTTTCCGTTCTCAACCTCAAAAAATATTCAGAAAATCCCTTACCCATAATTTACGTCATTGTGCCAACTCTTTGGGAAAACGACCCGGGATTCTACTCCCAGTTATTTATTTTTAATTATGACATATTCTAAATTGATAATGAAATTTTTGTTGGTTAAGACTGTACTTGCAACGCTACTTTTATCAGAGATTCTTAACCGGCATTTTCCACCCATCAGTGACAAATGAGGTGAGGGAATGCCAACCTTGCATTGGTGGAAGGCTTTTCAGCTGTCTTATACAATTCTTGAGGTATCACCTCATGTACTTCCACCTTACTCCTAATCATGATGCAATGTGTAATGACCCAATTTTCAGTATGTCTAGATCATACCGAAAACTGAGTGCTACTAACTTTTCTTCCTAATTATTAACTATTATTTATTTTATGAGTCTGACTCACTGTTAAAAACGTAGTTATTTAGCAAGGTACCTTCTTTTGTTTTTTAAGAAATGTTTGGACTAATAAACAGAATCATTCACAATCAATTCGCAAATAATAACAGATACAACAGTTATAAACAACCACACTTATATACATCTCAAACAGTTGACAACATTCAGTTATCCAGCCTTTATTAGAGTAAAGAGCTTTATTTAGAACACCCCTAGATATAGCTAGATAATAACTATATACATATATATACATACAATATCTCAGGCCCTGACCTGTTCAAAAAGTCCCTAAGCTGGCACCCAGGCTAGCCTAGACTCTATACTCACCTAGTCCCTCTAAACTACAAAAGCAAAGGAAAGTACATGCTAGGTCTTCAAAACGCAACTCAGGTGGAACGCTATCAAAGGGTGAAAAATTGTCTACTACTCCTTTGCACCATCATACGTCATCAAAGAACGTCTCTCTAGTACTTCATTGAGTGGCCACATAGCAGCAACATCGTATGGAGGAATGGTGCACGAATCCCCATACTTTCGTATAGTTGTATCAGCAAGTGCACTGGGTTGTCCAACTAATACCTGAGTGAGTCAAGGTTGATCCCACGAGGATTGTGGTTTGAAGCAAGCTATGGTTATCTTGCAGATCTTAGTCAGGCAAATCAGAAGGTTGTTGGCTGGATTGATTTAAGGGCAATCAGTAATAGGAATATAGTTGAGGATTGGAGTTGATTTGTCTTTCTGATTAACTCTGGTAGTACTTTTTTCTTTGCTTGTGAATGATTTCTTCAATGGTAGGTTGTATGTAATTGATGCTGGTTTGAGAAGTTGTGAATACTTGATAAATCTATATTTGATGATAAATTTTGGATTGATTTGAGTGGATTTCATCATATAAACCCGCATGTATTCATCCAAATAGCATACTTTTGTGTTCTCTCCCTAAATTGAGCATAATTGTGAAAATATGCTATTTTGTGCTTAATGTAATCACTTTTATCTCACTTTTATCCCATTCGATGCCTTGATTATTTTGATGAGTGATTTCAGGTGTAATAGGTTGGAATAGCTTGATAAGAGTGGAAGAAAAGCATGGAATTGGGAGAAAACATGAAGAAATCAAAGGAGAAAAGCATTTCAACTTGTGCCCATGCACACCTTCTGTGCCCACGCACAAGGTCAAAATCAGCACATGTGCCCATGCATAGGAGGAAAATCAGCATGTGTGCGTACGCACAGACCTGTACGTATGCACAATCTTATGGATTAGCCGTAAATCTCAGAGACCCTAATCTCCCCGTAAATAGGCTGAACTGATTTCTCGAGAAGTCCCCAACGAAGTTGTGGATTAGCCATCTGAGAGATGTATAATCAAGCTGGTGGTTCATCATTGTCCGATGAAAAATGCACTCTGAACCCATGTAGAATGTGATAACCTTATGCCAGTTCAACGTATTCATATTGATGAAGAATGAATATACATTTTAGAATTGATCAGACACGGATTGAAGAAAAATAGTAATACTTTTAATAATTCATAGGACTCAGTAGGGCTCCTCCCCTCAGCCTAGGAAGTTTAGAAACTCATACAGAAAGGAAAATTCAATATAAAATGCGTAAAGTGTGCAAAAGCTGATCAAAGGTCTTTAATAACATGAGTCTAATCCCTTAAATACTAAACAAATGACTAGTAAGGGTAAAACAGTCTTTTTAGTGCTAAAATCCACTTCTAGGCCCACTCGGTGAGTGTTTGGGCTGAGCTTTGATGAGATCCACATGCTATGAGGCCTCTAAGGTGTTGAATGCTGGCTAAGGGGTCCTCTCTGGGCGTTTAGATGCTGCGTTCTACTCTGTGGGCGTTGGACGCCTAGAAGGGGGCAGAAGGCTGGCGTTGAACGCCAGTTTTGGGCCTTCAAATCTGAAGCAAAGTATAAACTATTATCATTGCTGGAAAGCTCTGGAAGTCAGCTTTCCATAGCCATTAAAAATGCTCTATTTGGACTTCTGTAGCTCCAGAAAAGCTCTTCCAAGTGCAAGGAAGTCAGATCCGGACAACATCTGCAGTTCTTTCTCTGTCTCTGAATCAGACTTTGGCTCCAGCTCCTCATTTTCTGCTAGAAATTACCTGAAATCATACAAAAACACAAATACTCATAGTAGAATAAAAAATGTGAATCTAAGACTAAAACCTATGAAAACTTAATAAAAATTAAACAAAACATACTAAAAACTATATAAAAATGATGCCAAAAAGCGTATAAAATATCCGCTCATCAAGGACTTAGGCTAAAGTTTATAGATTAGCGGGGTTCAGACGTTGGCTGGCCTCACAGTATATACATATAAACAGAGGACGAATTCACCCTAGACTTAGAAGACTACCTAGAGCAGAATCCTCTTTGCAAACGGTCATCAGCGAACTATAGAAGGGTACCCATGATTCCATCTGAAGGGGGAAGGGAGAGAGAAGGGGTAAGAACTGGGGAATCCTTAGTAGGTTCGCGGTTATTAGTTACGTTTATTAATTTTGTGTTACTTGGCAGACAAATGGCAAAATACAGAGAAATAGTAAACAGAAGATGCAGATAAATAGAGAAAATAGAGAAAATAGAAAACAAAATACAAACAAAAGAATACAAGAAAATAAAACACAGTCACAGAGAATAGAATACAAACAAAGAAAGCATACATTCATACAACAATGATAATGGAGGAAATGCACAACCAAGTATGATCCATGTCTGTCCTACGTAGGCCATGAGCTCATGTGTCGGTTGTCTACCCGCAACCCGACATTATTGATGAGCGGATAATTTATACGCTTTTTGGCATTGTTTTTAGTATGTTTTTAGTATGTTTTAGTTAGTTTTTATTATATTTTTATTAGTTTTTAGTTAAAATTCACTTTTCTGGACTTTACTATGAGTTTGTGTGTTTTTCTGTGATTTCAGGTATTTTCTGGCTGAAATTGAGGGACCTGAGCAAAAAATCTGATTCAGAGGCTGAAAAGGACTGCAGATGCTGTTGGATTCTGACCTCCCTGCACTTGAAGTAGATTTTCTGGAGCTAAAGAAGCCCAATTGGCGCGCTCTCAACTGCTTGGAAAGTAGACATCTTGGGCTTTCCAGCAATGTATAATAGTCCATACTTTTCCCGAGATTTGATGGCCCAAACAGGCGTTCCAAGTATACTTTGCCCAAGATTTGATGGCCCAAACTGGCGTTCCAAATCAGCTCAAAACTGCCCGGCGTTAAACGTCGGAACTGGCACAAGAATGGGAGTTTAACGCCCAAACTGGCACAAAAGCTGGTGTTTAATTCCAAGAAGAGTCTCTACACGAAAATGCTTCAATGCTCAGCCCAAGCACACACCAAGTGGGCCCAAAAGTGGATTTTTATGTCATTTACTCATCTCTGTAAACCCTAGCTACTAGTTCTCTATAAGTAGGACCTTTTGCTATTGTATTTACATCTTTTGATCACTTGAGATCTCTAGATCATCTTTGGATGTCTAGTTCTTAGATTATTGGGGGCTGGCCTCTCGGCCATGCCTAGACCTTGTTCTTATGTATTTTCAACGGTGGAGTTTCTACACACCATAGATTAAGGTGTGGAGCTCTGCTGTACCTCGAGTATTAATGCAATTACTATTATTCTTCTATTCAATTCAGCTTATTCTTATTCTAAGATATCACTTGTTCCTCAACTTGATGAATGTGATGATCCGTGACACTCATTATCATTCTCACCTATGAACGTGTGCCTGACAACCACCTCCGTTCTACCTTAGATTGAGTGGATATCTCTTGGATTTCTTAACCGGAATCTTCGTGGTATAAGCTAGAATTGATGGAGGCATTCAAGAGAATCCGGAAGGTCTAAACCTTGTCTGTGGTATTTTGAGTAGGATTCGAGGATTGAATGACTGTGACGAGCTTCAAACTCGCGATTGTGGGGCGTTAGTGACAGACGCAAAAGAATCACTGGATTCTATTCCGACATGATCGAGAACCGACAGCTGAATACCCGTGCTGTGACAGAGCGCGTTGAACATTTTAACTGAGAGGACGGGACTGTAGCCATTGACAACGGTGATGCCCAGCATACAGCTTGCCATGGAAAGGAGTAAGAAGGATTGGATGAAGACAGTAGGAAAGCAGAGAGACGGAAGGGACAAAGCATCTCCATACGCTTATCTGAAATTCTCACCAATGAATTGCATAAGTATCTCTATCTTTATTTTATGCTTTATTCATAAATCATCCATAATCATTTGAATCTGCCTGACTGAGATTTACAAGATGACCATAGCTTGCTTCATACCAACAATCTCCGTGGGATCGACCCTTACTCGCGTAAGGTTTATTACTTGGACGACCCAGTGCACTTGCTGGTTAGTTGTGCGAAGTTGTGATAAAGAGTTGAGATTGCAATTGAGCATACCATGTTGATGGCGCCATTGATGATCACAATTTCTCCCACCATGTTTTTGGCGCCATTGCCGGGGATTGTTTGTGTTTGGACAACTGACGGTTCATCTTGTTGCTTAGATTAGGTATTTTTCAGAATTTTTAAGAATGAATTCTAGTGTTTCAAGGTGATGTTCTTATCATCACCATTCCTTTAGACTAAAGCTTTAGACTAACATTGCATGATTCCTGGAATTCTTATTAAAAATTTTGAATTTCTTTATTTTCTTATCCATATAATTTTCGAAAAAAAAATTACAAAATCATAAAAACCAAAAATATTTCTTGTTTGAGTCTAGTGTCTCATTTTAAGTTTGGTGTCAATTGCATGTTTCTATTCTTCTTGCATTTTTCGAATTCATGCATGTCTTCATTGATCTTCAAGTTGTTCTTGATGATTTACTTGCTCTGATCTTTAAATTCTCTTATTTTGTGTGTTTTGTTGTTTCTCATATGCATTCTCAATTCGTTAGTGTCAGTAGTATACAAACTTCTAAGTTTGATGTCTTGCATGCATTGTTTATTTGATTTTAGTTGCATTTTGATTTTTCCTCATCATTAAAAATCCAAAAAAAAATTTAATTTGTGTCTTTTCAAGTCAATAATGCAGAGAATTGAAGATTCAGAACATACAGCAGAGGAATTACACAGAAAAAGCTGGGCGTTCAAAACGCCCAGTGAAGAAGGAAACTGGCGTTTAAACGTCAACTAGGGCACCTGGCTGGGCGTTTAACGCCCAAAAGGGTAGCATTTTGGGCGTTAAACGCCAGAATGTATACCATTCTGGGCGTTTAACACCAGGATGGCACAAGAGGGAAGATTTTGTTTTCAATTCAAATTTTTTTCAAGTTTTCATAATTTTTCAAAATCAAATCTTTTTCAAATCATATCTTTTCAATCATATATTTTGAAAATCAATTTCTTTCCAATTTCAAAAATACTTGCTAATAATTAATGATTTGATTCAACATTTCAAGTATGTTGCCTTTTCTGTTGAGAAAGGTTTAATGTTTGAATCATATCTTTTCTTGTTAGCCAAGTCTTTTAAATTGTTTTTCAATCATATCTTCTCAATCATATCTTTTTAAAACTATATATTTTCAATCATATCTTTTTAATCACATCTTTTTCAAAATAAGTTTTCAATCATATCTTTTTGACTTCTAATTTCAAAATCTTTTTCAAAAATCACTTTACTTCTTTCCCAATCTTAGTTTTCGAAAATCATCAATCAATTTTCAAAATGTTTTTAAAATCTTTTTAATTTATTTTCGAAAGTTTCTTCCCCTCTTCTCACATCCTTCTATTTATGGACTAACATGT
>NC_029772.3:71018825-71018997 GCF_000817695.3 Arachis duranensis | reverse complement strand
AAAGGACCTTGAAGCAAAAGCTAAGAGAAGCTAAAGCACAACTCTCTGTAGAGGACCTAACAGAATTCTTCAAAGAAGAAAACATGGCAGCCGAAAACAACAACAATGCCAACAATGCTAGGAAGGTGCTGGGTGACTTTACTGCACCTATTCCCGACTTCTATGGGAGAAA
>NC_029772.3:71017940-71018547 GCF_000817695.3 Arachis duranensis | reverse complement strand
CTAAAGAAAGCCTGAACTCTTGGGAAAAGCTAGTCAATACGTTCTTGGCAAAGTTCTTTCCACCTCAAAAATTGAGTAAGCTTATAGTGGAAGTCCAAACCTTCAGACAGAAGGAAGGTGAATCCCTCTATGAAGCTTGGAAAAGATACAAACAATTGATCAGAAAGTGTCCTTCTGACATGCTTTCTGAGTGGAGCATCATAGGTATCTTCTATGATGGTCTGTCTGAACTGTGCAAGATGTCATTGGATAGCTCTGCTGAAGGATCTCTTCATCTGAAGAAGACGCCTACAGAAGCTCAAGAACTCATTGAAATGGTTGCAAATAACCAATTCATGTACACTTCTGAAAGGAATCCTGTGAAAAATGGGACGAATCAGAAGAAAGGAGTTCTTGAGATTGATACTCTGAATACCATATTGGCTCAGAACAAAATATTGACTCAGCAAGTCAATATAATTTCTCAAAGTCTGTCTGGAATGCAAGCTGCACCAGGCAGTACTAAGGACGCTGCATCTGAAGAAGAAGCTTATGATCCTGAGAACCCTTTAATGGAAGAGGTGAATTACATGGGAGAACCCTATGAAAACACCTATAACCCTTCATG
>NC_029772.3:71014587-71017774 GCF_000817695.3 Arachis duranensis | reverse complement strand
TTCTAAGCAGAGCTACTCTGACTTAGCAACCATGGTCTCTGATCTAATCAAAACCACTCAAAGTTTCATGACTGAAACAAGATCCTCCATTAGAAACTTGGAGGCAAAAGTGGGTCAGCTGAGTAAGAAAGTTACTGAACTCCCTCTTAGTACTCTTCCAAGCAATACAGAAGAGAATCCAAAAGGAGAGTGTAAGGCCATCAACATGACCGAACTTGGAGAGGAGAAAGAGGCAGTGAGCGCCACTGAGGAAGACTTCAATGGACGTCCACTGGCCTCCAATGAGTTCCCTAATGAGGAACCATGGGAATCTGAGGCTCACACTGAGACCATAGAGATTCCATTGGATTTACTTCTGCCATTCATGAGCTCTGATGAGTACTCTTCCTCTGAAAAGGATGAAGATGTCACTGAAGAGCAAGTTGCTAAGTACCTTGGAGCAATCATGAAGCTAAATGATAAGTTATTTGGTAATGATACTTGGGAGGATTAACCCCTTTTGCTCACCAAAGAACTGGCTGACTTGTCTAGGTAGAAACTACCTCAAAAGAGACAGGACCCTAGGAAGTTCTCAATACCTTGTACAGTAGGCACCATGACCTTCAAGAAGTGTACAATAGGCACCATGACCTTCAAGAAGGCTCTGTGTGACCTAGGGTCAAGCATAAACCTCATGCCTCTCTCTGTAATGGAGAAGCTAGGGATTTTTGAGGTACAAGCTGCAAGAATCTCACTAGAGATGGCAGACAATTCAAGAAAACAAGCTTATGGACTTGTAGAGGATGTTCTGGTAAAAGTTGAAGACCATTACATCCCTGTTGATTTCATAGTCCTAGAGACTGGAAAGTGCATGGATGAATCCATCATCCTTGGCAGACCCTTCCTAGCCACAGCAAAGGCTGTGATTGATGCTGACAGAGGAGAATTGATCATTCAAGTGAATGAAGAATCCCTTGTGTTTAAGGATCAAGGATATCCCTCTGTAACCATGGAGAGGAAGCATGAATAGCTTCTCTCAAAACAGAGTCAAACAGAGCCCCCACAGTCAAACTCTAAGTTTGGTGTTGGGAGGCCTCAACCAACTTCTAAGTTTGGTGTTAAACCCCCACATTCAAACTTTAAGTTTGGTGTTGGGAGGTTCCAACACTGCTCTGAGTACCGGTGAGGCTCCATGAGAGCCCACTGTCAAGCTAATGACATTAAAGAAGCGCTTGTTGGGAGGCAACCCAATGTTATATTTATCTATCTTCTTTTGTTATTTTATGTTTTCTGTAGGTTGATGATCATGGGAAGTCACAAAATCAATTGAAAAAGCAAAAACAGCATGAAAAATAGAAAGAAAAATAGCACACCCTAGAGGAAAACTTGCTGGCGTTTAAACGCCAGTAAGGGCAGCAAATGGGCGTTTAACGCCCAGTCTGGCACCATTCTGGGCGTTTAACGCCAGAAAGGGGCACCAGACTAGCGTTAAACGCCACGAAAGGGCAAGAAGCTGGCGTTAAACGCCAGAAATGGGCACCAGCCCGGCGTTTAACGCCAGAATTGGCATAAAGAGCATTTTTGCTCGCCACTTAGTGTAGGGATGAATTTTCCTTGACACCTCAGGATTTGTGGACCCCACAGGATCCCCACCTACCAAACCACTCTCTCTCTTCTTCACCCTCACATGACCGAACCCTACCCCTCTCTCCACCCTATATAAACCCATCTTCACTCCTTCATTTTCACACAACCAAAACACTACTTCTCCCCCTTAGCCGAACCACAAAGCCACCTCCATCTCCTCTATTTCTTCTTCTTCTACTCTCTTCTTTCTTCTTTTGCTTGAGGACGAGCAAACCTTCTAAGTTTGGTGTGGTAAAAGCATTGCTTTTTGTTTTTCCATAACCATTTATGGCATCCAAGGCCGGAGAAACCTCTAGAAAGAGGAAAGGGAAGGCAAAAGCTTCCACCTCCGAGTCATGGAAGATGGAGAGATTCATCTCAAGGGTGCATCAAGATCACTTCTATGAAGTTGTGGCCTTGAAGAAGGTGATCCCCGAGGTCCCTTTTTCACTCTGCCCATGATGCAAGGAGATGAACACCCTTACACTAGAAGGGTCAACTTTGATCAAAGGTTGGACCAAGTCCTCACAGTCATTTGTGAAGAGGGCGCCCAATGGAAGAGAGATTCAAGAGGAAAGCCGGTTCAAGTGAGAAGGCATGACCTCAAACCCATGGCTAGGGGATGGTTGGAATTTATCCAACGCTCAATCATTCCCACTAGCAACCAGTCCGAAGTTACTATAGACCGGGCTATCATGATTCATAGCATCATGCTTGGAGAGGAAGTAGAAGTTCATGAGGTTACATCCCAAGAACTTTATAAGGTGGCGAACAAGTCCTCTACCTTGGCAAGGTTAGCTTTCCCTCATCTCATTTGTCACCTCTGTTATTCAGTTGGAATTGACATAGAGGGAGACATCCTCATTGATGAAGATAAGCCCATCACTAAGAAGAGGATGGAGCAAACAAGAGATCCCACTCACCATGAAATCCTTGAGACACCTCAAGGGATGCACTTTCCTCCACAAAACTATTAGGAGCAAATCAACACCTTCCTAGGAGAATTGAGTTCCAACATGGGACAAATAAGGGTGGAGCACCAAGAACATTCCATTCTCCTCCATGAAATTAGAGAAGATCAAAGAGTCATGAGAGAGGAGCAACAAAGGCAAGGAAGAGACATTGAGGAGCTCAAGCACTCCATAAGATCTTCAAGAGGAAGAACAAGCCACCATCACTAAGGTGGACCCGTTCTTTAATCTCCTTGTTCTTTAACTTCCTGTTTTTCGAATTTTCATGATTATGTTTATCTATGTTTGTGTCTTATGATCATTAGTGTCTTAGTGTCTATGCCTTAAAGTTATGAATGTCCTATGAATCCATCACCTTTCTTAAATGAAAATTGTTCTTAATTGAAAAGGAGAAGAATTGCATGAATTTTGAATTTTATAGCAGATTAATTATTTTGATGTGGAGGCAATACTTTGACTTCTGAATGTATACTTGAATAGTGCATATGTCTTTTGAATTTGTTGTTCATGAATGTTGGCTCTTGAAAGAATGATGAAAAAGGAGACATGTTACTGAGGATCTGAAAAATCATAAAAATGATTCTTGAAGCAAGAAAAAGCATTGAATTCAA
>NC_029772.3:70961006-71014432 GCF_000817695.3 Arachis duranensis | reverse complement strand
TCTGAAAAGGTTCACCCAGTTATGTGTCTGTGGCATGTATGTATTCGGTGGTAATACTGGAAGACAGAGTGCTTTGGGCCACAGCCAAGACTCATAAAGTAGCTATGTTCAAGAATCACCATACTTAACTAGGAGAATCAATAACACTATCTGGATTCTGAGTTCCTATAAAAGCCCATCATTCTGAATTTCAAAGGATAAAGTGAGATGCCAAAACTGTTCAGAGGCAAAAAGCTAAAAGCCCCGCTCATCTAATTAATACTGATCTTCATAGATGTTTTTGGAATTCATTGCATATTCTCTTCTTTTTGTCTTATTTGATTTTCAGTTGCTTGGGGACAAGCAACAATTTAAGTTTGGTGTTGTGATGAGCGGATAATTTATACGCTTTTTGGCATTGTTTTTAGTATGTTTTTAGTATGTTTTAGTTAGTTTTAGTTAGCTTTAAGATATCACTTGTTCCTCAACTTGATGAATGTGATGATCCGTGACACTCATCATCATTCTCACCTATGAACGTGTGCCTGACAACCACCTCCGTTCTACCTTAGATTGAGTGGATATCTCTTGGATTTCTTAACCAGAATCTTCGTGGTATAAGCTAGAATTGATGGAGGCATTCAAGAGAATCCAGAAGGTCTAAACCTTGTTTGTGGTATTCTGAGTAGGATTCGAGGATTGAATGACTGTGACGAGCTTCAAACTCGCGATTGTGGGGCGTTAGTGACAGACGCAAAAGAATCACTGGATTCTATTCCGACATGATCGAGAACCGACAGCTGAATACCCGTGCCGTGACAGAGCGCATTGAACATTTTCACTGAGAGGATCGGACTGTAGCCACGTTGAACATTTTCACTGAGAGGACGGGACTGTAGCCATTGACAACGGTGATGCCCAACATACAGCTTGCCATGGAAAGGAGTAAGAAGGATTGGATGAAGACAGTAGGAAAGCAGAGAGACGGAAGGGACAAAGCATCTCCATACGCTTATCTGAAATTCTCACCAATGAATTGCATAAGTATCTCTATCTTTATTTTATGCTTTATTCATAAATCATCCATAACCATTTGAATCTGCCTGACTGAGATTTACAAGATGACCATAGCTTGCTTCATACCAACAATCTCCGTGGGATCGACCCTTACTCGCGTAAGGTTTATTACTTGGACGACCCAGTGCACTTGCTGGTTAGTTGTGCGAAGTTATGATAAAGAGTTGAGATTGCAATTGAGCGTACCATGTTGATGGCACCATTGATGATCACAATTTCGTGCACCAATTATCCCGTCACAAATCCATGTTATTCTGGATATGATCTTCCAACCCGTGCACAAACAAATACCTACTTTTCTATGGCAGCCCCTGCTCTACTGTGGCAAAAAATTAAATGGGCAGAAAATAGACTGCTCTACTGTGGCAGTATCTGCTCTACTGTGATAGAAATCAACCAAATAGGCAATATCTGCTCTACTATCGCAAACATAGGACTTTCTGCTCTACTATGGCAGAAACCAAACAAACACGAAATATCTGCTCTATTATGGGAAACATAGGACTTTCTGCTCTACTATGGTAGAAATCAAACAAATATCACTCTGCTCTTCTGTGGCAGGCAAATAACTTTCTTTATGAACATATTCTTTAATTGATACATTATCTTTGTTGTTACTACTGCTTAAGCATCACTCATTCATTCTACTCTTAATTACCTATTTTCTTTTTATTTCTTTATTCAACTCTGATTAATGTTTTCTCTTAGTCTCTTTACTTTGCTCTGGTTCCCCCTTTCTCTTTATCTCTTTATTCTGCTCTGATTACTCTTTTCTCTGTATCTCTTTATTCTGCTCTATTTACTCTGTTTAACGTATGTATTTAAAGCTTATGTAAATTTCGGTATGAATAGTTAGCATGTCCCAAGTATAGGTTCATGAAGTCTATAATGAAACAGTTTAACTTTTCATATTATACCTAACCCTAGGCACAACTTGAGAACTAACTATGTCGCTCCTAGATCGTTTACTAATCTTTGTCTATTTTCTGTCATTAAAACTTTATAGAATTTTTCTTTGATTTTTATCTTTTCTTCAACTTTTTATCTTTCCTTTGTCTTTGCCTCACCAATATGTTATTACCACTCCCTAAGTATTTTATGAAGGTAATTATGAGATTCTGAGCTCAAAGTTGTCTTTCTAAAATTTTTACGAAAAATTGCCTTTTCCGTATTATTTTATTATTTTTATTAAAATATTATTTTTAATTAAATATTATTATTTAATATTTTATTATTATTTATTATTTTATTATTAAATTTTTGAAATTTACCTTATCTTTACCTTTTAACATTTAAAATTCACTTTTTACTACCTGTAACTTTTAATATTTCTACTTTAACCACCCTAACTTTAAGAAATTACAAAATAATCCCCGAAACACCAAAATATTTACTTCCTTACCCTTTTATGTATCAAAAAGGTGTTCTTAATTGTTCTTCACCACACTCAAAGTGTTCTTCGTGTTCTTCGTAAATTCTTCAGATTCTTTATTTGTTTTTACCCGTTTTCCAATCTTTTCAATAATCAATTTTTACCATGATCAAAATAAAATTGCAGCCACCAAAGCCCCTTATTTTCCACTTTATCTAAACACTAAATCAACTCCAATTTAAGTCCTAGGATTCCTTTTTCCAACTGCACTCAAGAACATGTTTCATAGCTTGAATATTGATGAGCAGATATTTTATACGCTTTTGGGTGCTATTTTCATGTAGTTTTTAGTATGCTTTAGTCACTTTTTAGTATATTTTTATTAGTTTTTATGAAAAAATCACATTTCTGGACTTTACTATGAGTTTTTGTGTTTTTCTATGATTTCAGGTATTTTCTGACTGAAGTTGAGGGACCTGAGCAAAAATCTGATTTAGAGGCTGAGAAAGGATTGCAGATGCTATTGGATTCTAACCTCCCTACACTCGGAATGGATTTTCTGGAGCTACAAAAGTCCAATTGATGCGCTCCCAATTGCGTTGGAAAGTAGACATCTTGGGATTTCCAGAAATATATAATAGGTCATACTTTGCCCAAGATTTGATAGCACAAACTGGCGTTTAAACGCCAGCTTTTTACCCTTTTCTGGCGTTAAACACCAGAACTGGCATAAAAGTTGGAGTTAAATGCCCAAACTGGCACCAAAGCTGGCGTTTAATGGCAAGAATAGACTATGCACGTGAAAGCTTCAATGCTCAGCCCAAACACACACCAAGTGGGCCCCAAAAGTGGATTTCTGCACTATCTATCTTAGTTTACCCATTTTCTGTAAACCTAGGTTACTAGTTTAGTATAAAAAACTACTTTTAGAGATTCATTTTGTACCTTATGACATTTTACATCTGAATTTTGTATCTTCTACGGCATGAGTCTCTGAACTCCATGATTGGGGGTGAGGAGCTCTGCTGTGTCTCAATGGATTAATGCAATTACTACTGTTTTTCATTCAATCATGCTTATTTCTATTCTAAGATATTCATTCGCATTTCAACATGATGAATGTGATGATCCGTGACACTCATCACCATTCTCAACCTATGAACACGTGTCTGACAACCACTTTCGTTCTACCTTAGATTGAGTGGGTATCTCTTGGGCTCCTGGTTCATGAGTTTGATTGCCTCTCCTAACAACAGAGCATTCAAATCTGTGAGATCAAAGTCTTCTTGGTATAAGCTAGAATCAATTGGCAGCATTCTTGAGATCCAAAAAGTCTAAACCTTGTATGTGGTATTCGGAGTAGGATCTGGGAAGGGATGACTGTGATGAGCTTCAAACTCATAAATGTTGGGCACAATGACAGTGTGCAAAAGGATCAACGGATTCTATTCCAACATAAATGAGAACTGACAGATGATTAGCCATGTACATGGACCATTTTCACTGAGAGGACGGCGGGTAGCCATTGACAATGGTGATCCACCAGCATACAGCTTGCCATGGAAGGAGCCTTGCGTACGTGAAGAAGAAGATAGTAGGAAAGCAGAGATTCAGAAGATAGAGCATCTCTAAAACCCCAATCTGATCTCCATTACTGCATAAGAAGTACTCTTTACTTCATGTTCTTTTACTTTCTGCAATTAAAACTAAGAATCATTATTGATATCCTGATTAAGACTTACAAGATAACCATAGCTTGCTTCAAGCCGACAATCTCTGTGGGATCGACCCTTACTCACGTAAGGTATTACTTGGACGACCCAGTGCACTTGCTGGTTAGTTGTGTGGAATTGCAAAAGTGTGATTGTGATTTCGTGCACCAAATATCATCAAATTTCATCAACATTTCAACAAATTTTCACAAAGAATAGCTCATATAAGCAATCAATTTCAAGCATAACCAAAGCATACAACAACCACACAACTCAAACACAATTAATCAAGATTAATTTTACCAAACCCTACCTTAATTTGCTGCTCCAAATTCGGTTACTCCTTGAAGTGTTCTTAAAGCACTTTTTTCTCCTAAATCACATCATGAACAACTTTAAATCCACAAACCCTCAACTAACCAAATCTCATTCAGCATGTTAGAAAGGAATTTCTCACCTTAAACTTGCTAGAAATTAATGTTTCTTGACCCACAAGTCAAGTTAAGCATGATTTCTAAGAAAGAACATCAAGAAAACACATGTTTTAAGCATGCTTCCTTGAAAACCGAATTCAAAGGGCAAAGGAATAGCCATATCACCTTATTTCTAGCCTTGATAAGTTACATGGTTATGTAGAGGAAGAAGAGAGGATCATTTTGGTGAAATCGGAGTTTTGATTTGAGTTTAGAAGAAATCAAGCTTTGAAGATTTAAGTGTCATGAAAATTTCTCTATTTTCTCCCTTGTAATTTTCCACCAAAATGAATAAATGAGACACCCTTGGAGGTATTGGGGGTGTAAGGTGAGTTGTGATTCGTTGGCTTGGAGGTGGATTAAAAAAATATTAAAATATCTCAGGTGTATAACTACTAAAACTAGGTGTATCGGAACACTGTAAAAATATTCCTAAAAATTCTTTTCTGATATACTAGCATAAATGACACTAGTAACATATTTAATATGAGTATAGAACATGTATGATAAGGCATTAGCATTGCTAAAGTCATCAGAGATTGTTGGTGCTAAGCTGCACTAGTAAACTGTGAACCCAGTTAAACCGATCTCCCATTTTTAACTAAAATAGACCAGGTAACATTATAATATCATTCAAGAAGCTTATACACTAATATAATGATAATATTATACTATTATCTTTCTTCTCTCATAAATCGAGTCTGGTTTGTCAAACTAGGTTCTTTGTGACTAGGTTGTCGAGCTTGCCTCAAAAGAGGTTCTAGCTTAAAAATGACATAATGACAATGAGGATCGAGATACTTACTAATATAGAAGAGGTGTTCCCTTTACTAATCTTCCGGAGAAATCCATGCCTTCAGAAAAGATCTCGCGTACTTGAAAAATAGGGTTGTTACACAATGAATCATGATGGCTCTGTCAATGGTCACTTCTGACCGATTGCTAATAGGAATGATAGAATGTTGGATGAATTCCAACCATCCTCTAGCTAAGGGCTTGAGGTCAAGCCTTCTTAGTTGAATGCCTTGGGAATCCCTTTTCCACTGTGCATCAAAAGCAAGTTGAACGCCAACCTCACACTTTCTGGACTAAATTCCAAGATTCTCCTTCGTACCATGGTGCTCCAATTCTTGGGATTCGGGTTCACACTAATGTCATGGTTTTTTGTGACCCATGCATTAACATAGAACTTGTTTTGAGGGTTACCTGAAACTGTAGGTCGATCTCGGATGAGATCTTCTGTACTGGTCGAAGTTGACGTATCTGGCTGGTGGATGGTGGCCGGAGCTGTTGTGTCCGACTTGTTTGCCTAGCTATGCTGCTGATCCTTTGTCACCGGAGGTTGGTGGTACTTGCAAGGGACTCCAATGCTTAAGTTAGCAAGGGCATTAAGTAGGTTTTTAGTAGAATCAGAGTATGAGTTATACCTGGGTGCTCCAGTATATTTATAGAGGTGTGGTGTGACCTTTTTAGATAAGATAAGTTAGTTATCTTATCTTATCTTATCATATCTTATCTTTTGGGTGAGGTCAGCTTATCTTCAAGGGAACCGCCCTTATCTCTATAGGCTTGGGCTGCCTTTGGATTTATGTCGTGTTCCTCTATTCAGGCACTTTATTTGGGCTTCTGTGGCGTTTTGTCTGAGCTCTTTGTGAAGAGGTCAGGCATTGGCCGAGCTCTTTGAGAAGAGGTCAGATAGTCTAACCTAAAGAGGTCAGTCGGGTTGTCGCTAAACATCCCGGATTGGACAGCTTGACCCAGGGTATGAACAGTGCCCCTGCTTGAGTTCGATCTTTTCGTGAGATCGTGCTTTTCAGAGCTTTGATCCCTTTGGAAGTCATGCTCAAGCATCTGTCTGGCTTGTTTCTTCATTGCTTTTCAATTTTTGCAGATGTTTGGTACTTCACAGTCTAACCTCTTTTGAGTGGTAGTGTGGGTTTTCTACCCTTGCCTTCTGGATCATGCCTTGCTTTAAGTTTGTGTTGACAACCCTCTGCTTTGGCGAGGTTATCCTTGCGGCTTGATATCTGGGCTTTTAGTGACTTGTCCAATGACTTTTTAGTGTTCTTTATATAGAACCTTTTTTAGTCTCGGATGATGTTCATAGCCCTGTTAGAGATTGTGCCTTATTTGAGTGGAGTTGTATCCCTTTTGGCTAAGCACATTTGAGCCTTAAGTTGTTTCCCAACCTTTTGGCTTGTTCTTTTTTGAGATCATACTTGCACCTTTTCTTTAGCTGACGTCGACCTATATGACTTTGCCCCTACTTGAGTTCTGTCCTTTCCGTGAGATCGTGCTTTCAGAGCTTCGATCTCTTTGAGGAAGTCGTGCTCAAGCATGCTGACTTTGGTCGATCTTGAGTAGTTTCTCCTTGTGCGAGTCTGGTATTGCCCTTTTTAGTTTGTTGAGAGGTCTTTTCAGCCTTCTTTCGACTTGTTTGTCTTCACTGCTCGGGCTTTTTAGTCATAATCCAACAAATTTTCAGGTAGTGTTCTGATGGGGAACCTTTTTGTTTGGATGACTATTTAGCTCCAAATTTGAGGCCGTGCTTTTGGCTTTTTAAGTAGAGTCTATTTTTCAAGACTTCGTACTTTTCAGCGAAGCACTTCTGGCTTTGGTCTTTTGACATTTCCTTGGCCTTTGTGAGATGTTTATAGAGTGTTGGTACTTTACTGTCCAACCTCTTTTTGATAAGATCATGTTTTGTCTGTCTCCTGTTTGGTCGAGGTGGGATGACCTTTGGGGCTAACTTGTCCGACAACTTTTACTATTCTTGACCTTTTTAGTTAGTCTGAACAATTTCGATGCCTTGTCGTGGACCCTTGGCTTTCTGGGCAGAGCTATGTCCCTTTTAGCGCACGTTTTTCGCGGGTCCGACTTCTCTTATCGATCCTTCTTTAGCTTTCGTTGGTCCGACTTCTCTTTCATTGATTGACTTCGCTTGTCGATTCTTTCTGAGTTATTTTTAGTAATCCATTTTTAATCAGGCTTCACCGGATCTCTTTTTTATGGATTTACTTTTTATAACTCTGTCGCTTTAATTGGTCTTTGGGCCAACTTTTTCATGTTGGTCGCTTCTAAGTTATTTTTACTAATCCATTTTTAGTTGGACCTTGGTGGGTCTCGTTTTATGGATTACTTTTTATAACTTTGTGATTTTTGTTGGGCCAACTTTATCACGTCGGACCCTTATAAGTTATTTTTAGTAATCCTGTTTTTTGGACCTTTGTCAGGTTTCTTTCAGGGATTCCTCTTTATAACTTTTTGTTTTTAGCCGACTTCATTATGTCGTGCCCTTCTAAGTTATTTCTAGTAATCCTCTTTATTGGACCTTTGTCAGGTCTCTTTCAGGGATTACTTTTTATAACTTTTTGTTTCTGGGCCGACTTTTTCAGGTCGGGCCCTTCTAAGTTATTTTTGTAATCCTCTTTCTTGGACCTTGTTCAGGTCTCTCTCAGGGATTACTTTTATAACTTTTATGTTTTGGGCCGACTTCATCATGTCGAGCCCTTCTAAGTTATAGTAATCCTCTTTTATAGGGCTGGCCAGACATCTTTCCAGAGATTTACTTATAACTTTGGTTATTGTCACTGGTCCGACTTCTTGGTGTCAGCCGGTCTTTAAGTTATTATTTAGCAATCCATTTTATTAAGACCTCGTCAGGTCCTTTCTATAGATCACTTTCGATAACTTCTTGCATTATTCTATTTTCATCTTTGCCAATTTTGTAGAAATTGGGTTTAATCCCTGTTTGGTTGACCTTTTGATGAATTTGGTTTTCATCTCCGTTGGTCTTTATCATGATCGAGCAGTGAATTTGATTTTCACTTTCTGCCATTCTGGAGCTTTATAATTGGGCGACGAATTTTTTGCGTTTCAGATTAATGCGTCTTGATTGAGCAGTGAATTTGGTTTTCACTTTGTCGACCTTTGTCGAAATCAAACGATGAATTCGGTTTTCATCGTGGTCGGGTGGTGAAGTTGATTTTCACCTTGCCGACCTGTCGCTTTGTAACCGAACAATGAATTTGGTTTTCATCTTGCCGACTTTTTCGTGATCAGGCGGTAAATTTGGTTTTCACCTTGCCGAGCTGCCGTAATCGGGCGTCTTGGTAGAAAACTTTTTAGGGAATTTGCAATCTTTTAAACAATAAAATGAAGATAAGAGTGTGTACATGTTAGTACTTACCCTTCTAGGTCGGGCAATCTTTTTTGGATCTCGGCCTATTGCTCTTTTTAGATTGCAGGCATGCCATGACCTTGGTAGCTCTTGCTCCTCGAGGTCGAATACTCTGTCGTAGCCTTTCCCTAGTACCTCTGAACATTTGGTATGGTTCTTTCCAGTTGGCTGCTAGCTTCCCTTTCCCTGACCAACCTGTTCCGATGTTATTTCGGATTATGATGAGATAGTTGTTGGCAAAACTTTGCTGGATTACCTTCTGATTGTATCTAGAGGCCATTTGACGCTTTAATGCTTCCTCCCTAATCTGAGTAGGTCGAGTTCTTTCCTTTGGATTTGGGAGTTGACCTCTTTATTGTAGAGGATCATTTTGAGGGATCCTTCTTCGATCTCTACTGGGATCATTGCCTCCACTCCGCGAATCAATCGGAAGGGTGATTCCCCTGTGGTGAAGTGTGGAGTTGTTCGATATGCCCATAGGACTTGTGGGAGCTCTTTAGCCTAAGATCCCTTTTGATCTGAAGAACTTTGGTTCTTTCTGCAAAAATTTTGTGTCTTTGATCATTTGTTGTGACTTTTCTTTTGTTGTTTGCCTTTGAGGAGAATGTGTGCTTTGCTTAGGATTTGGTTGTTGTTCCTGTTTCTTTTCATCGTTGCCTGACTCCTTTTGTACAAAAGTTCTAGCTTTTATTTTGACCTTTTATTTGAGAGGTGTTCAGACTATTTGGGTATAGATTGTCAGCTTCTCCTCTCTGTGTTCTTGCCCTATTGTTGTCTCCAAAGGGTGCCCCTGGACTTTCGTGTGTGTCCTGGGGTTTCCCTTTTACTGCTGTATCTGACACTTGATGTTTTGTTGTTATTGTCCGAGTTGTTTCCTTATTTGCCTGAGTTGTTTGGTAGTAACCCCATTTTTTTCTTACTGTAGGAATAGTTGACCTATGTCTTCTCGAGAAAACATTATTGAGATGTCTTCTAAGGTCCCGGACAGCATGTCTGATTGGCTGGATTCCATAGTTTTAATGTGTGTTACTGTGGCTGACCCTGAGTACATCCCTTATATTGCCTTCGAGATCGATTTGTTGTGGACTTGTAATGTAGCCCGGATAAGGCTTCTGTTATTGCCCCTTGGTTGGCTAGTTTTGAAAATGCATCAGCTCGGGAATTCTACTCCCGAGGTATGTGTCGGACTTCATATTCCCCGAATTGTCTGAGCTGTTGGTGCTGGCTGGTTTTGAAAGTGCATCAGCTCGGTCATTTTGCTCCCGAGATATGTGTCAGACCTCACATCCCCCGAAATGTCTGAGCTGTTTTCTATTTTTATCCAGGGTCCCCCCGAATTGTCCGAGCAATTCTCTGGTTTTATCCAGGGTCCCCCGAATTACCCGAGGTATTTTTCATGGTGGGATCCTTAGCCTGGTTGTTCCCTTCAATTTGTGAGGTGACTACTTGTGAATCACTGGACACGGTAAGCTTCTACCTTCTTAGCCAGCCTTAAACCAGCCAGTAGTGCCTCGTATTCAGTTTGGTTATTTAGCTTGATTTGGCTTCCCCGATCGCTTTCTATAATTACAAATATGCCACTCCCGATTTTGTTTGAAGAGTCGTCCATGTAGATATTCCATTTTGTAGGAGTTCCCAGGGTGTCAGTGTACTCTGTAATGAAGTCGGCTAGATACTGTGATTTGATGGCTGTCCGAGCTTTCATATCGAAGGTCAAATTGGGATAACTCGACTGTCCCCTGTAGGATTCTTCCAGCTATATATTGTTTTCTGTAGGATGCCTTTTATGGGCTGATTGGTCCGAACTCTGATAGTGTGAGCTTGAAAGTATAGGTGGAATCGTTGAGAGGTGAGTATGAGGGTGTAGGCGAACTTTTTCTATCTTTTGATAGTTTAGTTCGGCCCCTTGTAGAGCTTTGCAGATGAAGTAGACGGGTTGTTGCCCACTTTCGTCTTCTCTGACTAGTGCTGAGGCTATTGCCCGACTTCTCACTGTGAGGTATAATATGAGTTCTTCACTTTCCCGTGGTCTGGTAAGAATGGGTGGTTGCCCCAGGAATTTTTGAAATCTCGGAAGGCTTGTTCGCACTTCGTTGTACTTTTCAAACCTCTCTCCCTTCCTTAATATACCTCTTTGAGGTGTCTTTTGCAAGATGATTTTGAGATCCCTCCTCTTGCGAATCCTCCATTTATCATATGAACATGTCTCTCAGGGATGTGAGGTAGATGTTCAACTCGTCCGACCTCTTTGGTGTGGGGTGGACGTTCTATTCGTCCGACCTCTTCCTTCAACCTTTTTGACCTCTTTGGTGTAAGGTGGACCTTCGTTCGACCTTTTCGGTCTGAGGTGGACTTTCAACTCGTCCGACCTCTTTTGTTTTTGATTGGGCGAGCTAGGGGTATTTTTTCGGTAAGGCATACTTCTCGATGGACGTCTACGAGAGACACCCGAAGAGGGGTGTAATTGTGGTATTTCTTGATCTTTTCTCCGTGCTGATCTTCTTTTTTCTTAGACTCTTTGTCCTTATTCCGGGAGGAGTAGGAGAATCCGTACTTTGAGGTCTCTCCTAGTTGAGAGTTTTCCTCCATGTTGATGTACTTTTCTACCCATTTTTGCACTTCATTCAGATATGTTGGATGTTTCTTTGATATGGAGTGACTAAAGGGTCCTTCCCATAGGCCATTGATGAGACCCATGATGGCTACTTCTGTTGGTAGACTTTGTATGTCCAGGAAACTTGTGATGGATCTGGGAGGCAGACTGTCGAACCACATAATTGCTGTCTAAGATAATGGCTTGGATCCGATGTGCCATCGTACGGGGTCATGTCGGGAGCTTTGAAGTCCTTTGGGACTTTAGCTTTCATGATCTCTTTGGTGAATGGGTCTTGATCCTCTTGGATCGAGAGGTCTTGGTTTTGAGATCGGCTTCGAGCTTTAAGAGCTTGTCCTCTAGCTTTTGACGTCGTCTTATTTCTCTTTGAAGGTCTCTTTCAGTTTCCCGTTGATGTAGTGCTTCTTTTTCAAGTTGTTTTAAATGGTCCTGAAGCGCCTCCATGGCTCCCGCGTTTAGAGAATTCTTTTCGTTGTTAAGTTGAGGAGTATCTTTTGGTGTAGTGTCTGCATTTTTGTACGGCGTTCTATCCTCTAGATCTGAATCGCGGTCGTTGTCATGGTCATCCGCCATGGTGACGGGATGACTTCCAGGTTCCCCGGCAACGATGCCAATGTTCTGAGGGTTACCTAAAACTGTAGGTCGATCTCGGACGAGATCTTCTGTAGTAGTCGGAGTTGAAGTATCCGGCTGGTGGATGGTGGCCGGAGCTGTTGTGTCCGACTTGTTTGCCTAGCTATGCTACTGATCCTTTGTCACCGGAGGGTGGTGGTACCTACAAGGGACTCCAATGCTTAAGTTAGCAAGGGTATTAAGCAGGTTTTTAGTAGAATCAGAGTATGAGTTATACTTGGGTGCTCCGGTGTATTTATAGAGGTGTGGAGTGACATTTTTAGATAAGATAAGTTAGTTATCTTATCTTATCTTATCTTATCTTTTGGGTGAGGTCAGCTTATCTTCAAGGGAAACGCCCTTATCTCTATAGGATTGGGCTGCCTTTGGATTTGGGTCGTGTTTTTCTATTCGGGCCCTTTATTTGGGCTTCTGTGGCATTTTGTCTAAGCTCTTTGTGAAGAGGTCGGGCATTGGCCGAGCTCTTTGAGAAGAGATCGGATAGTCTGACCTGAAGAGGTCGGTCGGCTTATCGCTAAACATCCCAGGTCAGACAGCTTGATCAAGGGTATAAACAGTTCCCCTGTTTGAGTTCGATCTTTCTGTGAGATCATGCTTTTTAGAGCTTCGATCTCTTTGGAAGTCGTGCTCAAGCATCTGTCTGGCTTGTTTCTTCATTGCTCTGCAATTTTTGCAGATGTTTGGTACTTCACAGTCCAACCTCTTTTGAGTGGTAGTGTGGGTTTTCTCCCCTTACCTTCTGGATCATGCCTTGCTTTAAGTTTGTGTTGAGAACCCTCTTCTTTGGTGAAGTTATCCTTGCGGCTTGATATCTGGGGCTTTAGTAACTTGTCCAATGACTTTTTAGTGTTCTTTATATAGAACCTTTTTTAGTCTCGGATGACGTTCGTAGCCCTGTTTGAGATTGTGCCTTCTTTGAGTGGAGTTGTATCCCTTTTGGCTAAGCACATTTGAGCCTTAAGTTGTTTCCCAACCTTTTGGCCTGTTCTTTTTTGAGATCGTACTTACATCTCTTCTTTAGCTGAGGTCGACCTGTATGACTTTGCCCCTGCTTGAGTTTGGTCCTTTCTGTGAGATCGTGCTTTCAGAGCTTCGATCTTTTTGAGGAAGTCGTGCTCAAGCATCTTGACTTTGGTCGATCTTGAGTAGTTTCTCTTGTGCGAATCTCGTATTGCCCTTTTTAGTTTATTGAGATGTCTTTTCAGCCTTCTTTCGACTTGTTTGTCTTCACTGCTTGGGCTTTTTAGTCATAATCCAACAACTTTTTAGGTAGTGTTTTGATGGGGAACCTTTTTGTTTGGATGACTATTTAGCTCCATCTTTGAGGCTGTGCTTTTGGATTTTTAAGTAGTGTTTATTTTTCAAGACTTCATACTTTTCAGCGAAGCACTTCTGGCTTTGGTCTTTGACTTTTTGCGAATCCTCCATTTATCATATGAACATGTTTCTCAGGGATGTGAGGTGGATGTTCAACTCGTCCGACCTCTTCGATGTGGGGTGGACGTTCTATTCGTCTGACCTCTTCCTTCAACTTTTTTGACCTCTTTGGTGTGAGGTGGATGTTCACTCGTCTGGCCTCTTTGGTGTGAGGTGGACCTTCGTCCAACCTCTTCGGTCTGAGGTGGGCTTTCAACTCGTCTGATCTCTTTTGTTTTTGATTGGGCGAGCTGGGAGTATTTTTTTGGTTTGGCATACTTCTCGATAGACGTCTACGAGAGACACCCGAAGAGGGGTGTAATTGTGGTATTTCTTGATCTTTTTCCATGCTGATCTTCTTTTTTCTTGTACTCTTTGTCCTTATCCCGGCAGGAGTAAGAGAATCCGGACTTTGAGGTCTCTCCTAGTTGAGAGTTTTCCATGCTGATGTACTTTTCTACCCGTTCTTGCACTTCATTCAGAGATGTTGGATGTTTCTTTGATATGGAGTGACTAAAGGGTCCTTCCCGTAGGCCATTGATGAGACCTATGATGGCTGCTTCTGTTGGTAGACTTTGTATGTCCAGGAAACTTGTGATGGATCTGGGAGGCAAACTGTCGAACCACTTAATTGCTGTCTAAGATAATGGCTTGGATCTGATGTGCCATTGTACGGGGTCATGTCGGGAGCTTTGAAGTCCTTTGGGACTTTAGCTTTCATGATCTCTTTGGTGAATGGGTCTTGATCCTCTTGGATCGAGCGGTCTTGGTTTTGAGATCGACTTCGAGCTTTAAGAGCTTGTCCTCTAGCTTTCGACGTCATCTTATTTATCTCCGAAGGTCTCTTTCAGCATCCCATTGATGTAGTGCTTCTTTTTCAAGTTGTTTTAAACGGTCCTGAAGCGCCTCCATGGCTCCCATGTTTGGAGAATTCTTTTCGTTGTTAAGTTGAGGAGTATCTTTTGGTGTAGTGTCTGCATTTTTGGGCGACGTTCTATCCTCTAGATCTGAATCATGGTCATTGCCATGGTCGTCCGCCTTGGTGACGAGATGACTTCCAGGTTCCCTGGTAACGGCGCCAATATTCCGAGGGTTACCTGAAACTGTAGGTCGATCTCGGACGAGATCTTCTGTGCTGGTCGGAGTTGACGTATCTGACTGGTGGATGGTGGCCGGAGCTGTTGTGTCTGACTTGTTTGCCTAGTTATGCTACTGATCCTTTGTCACCGGAGGGTGGTGGTACCTGCAAAGGACACCAATGCTTAAGTTAGCAAGGGTATTAAGCAGGTTTTTAGTAGAATCAGAGTATGAGTTATACTTGGGTGCTCCAGTGTATTTATAGAGGTATGGAGTGACCTTTTTAGATAAGATAAGTTAGTTATCTTATCTTATCTTATCTTATCTTATCTTTTGGATGAGGTTAGCTTATCTTCAAGGGAACTGCCCTTATCTCTATAGGATTGGGCTGCCTTTGGATTTGGGTTGTGTTCCTCTATTCGGGCCCTTTAGAGTAGAAAAAGAATAGATGGAGATAGAGGGTGAGAAGGAATTTGGCCAAGGGGGCTTTAGAGTGTATGAAGTGTGTGCATGAAGGATTAGTAAGAGGGGGTATTTATAGGAGTGGGCTAGGTTAGGGTTCTGTCATGGGTGGGGTAAATGGGAGGGAAATTTGATTTTGAAATGGGTGGGGGTTGGTGGGATTTATGATGGTTTTGGAAAAGTGATATGGATGTGATTGGGCTAAAGTTTATGGGGAAAATTGTATGGGGAAGTGTGAAAAAGAATAGGGAAGAAGTGGGGTAGATAAAGATGTTGTGGGACCCACTAATCCTGAGAGGCTAGGAAATTCAGATTCCGTGCCCTCTACATGGGCATTTGAACACCCAGCACTATGCTCTTAGCTAGCGTTCAACGCAGCTATGCTATCAATTGGGGCGTTGAACGCCCTGGCTCTACCTCTGGCTGGCGTTCAACGCCAGCAAAATTGCCAATTTGGGCGTCGAATGCCCAGCCAGTGCTCTTTGGCTGGCGTTCAATGCCAGCAAGACACTCTATCCAGAGTGTTTTGTTTTCATTGCTGATCCTTTCTGTCTCTATTCTAACTACTTCACATGATCATGAACCTAAAGAAATAACTAAAATACAAATTTTAAGGGATTAAAAAAATAGAAATAACTGAATAAGGTTGGGTTGCCTCCTAACAAGCGCTTCTTTAACGTCACTAGCTTAACGGTTAGCTCCTTACGAAGAGTGATATGGGCTCAAAATTTTGCCCCTTATAGTGAACTTTCTTCCTGTCTTCTCATGAATGAGCTCCATATGCTCTAGAGATAGGACACGACTCACTGTATGTGGTATGACTGGTTTCTTGGTGAAGATAACTCTCATGCCAGGTGAGAGGCCTTTAGTGGGGACTTTCTTGTCCCTCTAGCCTTTAGGTACTTTCTTCTTAGTACCTTTGTTCCCAGTGCTTGTTGATGGTCGTCCAACACCAAACTTAGAATTTGTGTTTGGGGGATCAGTAATGGTTTGCATTGAAAGAGATGGTCAGAATACGAAGTGTTGCACAGTTATATCTCTTTTTTTAGAGGGAGAGTTGGGGTGAGGCACCTTGAACAAGATGTGATCCTCTCCTAGTTGTAAAATCAGTTCTCCCTTAGCTACATCAATGATAGCATTGGCAGTGGCTAGGAAATTCTTCCAAGGATGATGGATTCATCCTCATCTTCTCCAGTATCTAAGATTATAAAGTTTACAGGGATGTACAGGTATTCAACCTTTACCAGGACATCCTCTACTAAGCCATATGCTTTCTTCATTGTCTTGTCTGCCATCTCTAGTGAGATATTTGCAGCTTGTACCTCAAAGACTCCCAACTTCTCTATCACAGAGAGTGGCATGAGGTTTATACTTGACCCTATGTCATACAGATCTTTCTCAAAGGTCGTGGTGCCTATGGTGCAAGGAATTAGGAAGCGTCCAGGATCCAGAAGCTTCTGAGGTAGCTTCTGTTGTACCAAAGCATTGAATTGTTTGGTGAGCACTGGAGGTTCTTCCTCCAAAGGTTTTATACCAAATAACTTAGCATTCAGCTTTATGAGAAATCCTAGGTACCGAGCAACTTGCTCTTCCCTAGTGTCCTCATCCTCATCAGAGGATGAGTATTTATCAGAACATATGCACTAAAGGAGTGCATGCAAGGGAACCTCTATGGTCTCTACATGAGCCTTGGCTTCCTTTAATTTTTGGATATAGACTTTTTTGGTGGGTGTGCCATTACTAGCATTCAACGCCAGTTCTGGTGGATCTTTGGGTGTTGAACGCCCATCATGCATTCCTTCACTGGCGTTCAACGCCAGTTCGTTTGCCAAGTTAGGAGTTGAATTCCCAGTAAGATATTCTTTACTGGTGTTCAATGCCAGATTCCCTTCCAGTTTGGGCGTTGAACGCCTAGTGAAGGCTTCCTCACTGGCTGATAAACCACTATTTTATAGTTTATATTGTGTTTAATTGTGTGGTTTTGTCGTGATCCTTACCCACTTATTCATCAATTTAGCATGCATTTAGATTTCCTTCCTGAATTTATTACATGTTTGAAAATTGCTTCTCAGAGACTTTAATTATTTAATTTTAATTCTCCTTTATTCCATTCGATGCCGTAATTTGTGTGTCAAGCGTTTCAGGCTTTATAGGGCATAAATGAGACGGAGATTGGAGAGGAAGCTAGCAAAAATGGAAGGAACACAAGAGTTTGAGGAGATAACCAGCGAAAAGTGACGCGGTCGCATGGCTCACGTGACCGCGCGAAGGAGCGCAAATCGCAGTGACGCGGCCGCATGGCTTGCGTGGCCGCGCGGATTGGAAAGCACAAGCAACGCGGTAGCGTGGACGACGCGAACGCGTGAAGAGGAAAAGCGCCAGCGAGGCGTTCGCATGGACGACGCGATCGCGTGACATGCGCGATCTGCATAAACTGCAGAATCTGAATCCAGCGATTTTGGACCCTATTTCGGCCCAGTTTTTGGCCCGGAACAGCAGACCAGAGTTAGAGAATATGCAGAAACAACAGAGAAAACATTCATTAAGTAGTTTAGATCTATTTTTTGACTCTCTTAGTTTTTTTTTCTCTCTCTAGTTTTAAGAATTTTAATTTTCAATTGATCTTAGCATTGGAACATTGAGAAGAGTTATTTTCCTCATCAAGATTTCATCACTCTAGTTTGTTCTCTTAACTTGGTTTTATTCTTCCATGTTCTTTGTTATGTTCAATTTTGTCATTCAGATATTTTTATGATTAATTAATGCAAGGATTATTTCTTTTTAATTTAAATTCCATTCCAATAATCATGTCTTCTTTTAATTCCCTTTCATGTGCCATGGATTCTTTATTTACAATGCGTGAGTAGTTTCATTACTTGATGGGGAGTTGATTAAAAGGAACTCTTGAGTTGGAAGGATTGAAAGAAAAATTTGTAATTGGGTTAAATGTTGGATTGCTATCCTGTCACCGACGCCAATCCCTTTGAACTAAGTGGGTTGCAACTTGTGAACAGATCTGGCATTTCTACTTGTTTGACTTTCTCTTACCTAGTAAGGGATAACCAAACAGAACAACTATTAATTATAAATTAATCTTACAATCACACCATCAATGATAGAGATTCTAACCAATCAATTCCCAGTCAAGGCCTCTTATTTTTATTATTTAGAATTCCTCAATTTAAATCCCAATTTACTTAGCTCAACTCTTTTTGGAATATCTGATTAATAAAACAGCACATTTTTCTACAACTCGTTGGGAGACGACCTGGGACTTAAAACTCCCAGTAATTTTAATTTAAACTTTCAGTGACATATTTCTAAATTGATAGGCAAATTTTCGGTGAGTTAAGAACTATACTTGCAACGTAACCATTTTAATAAATTTTTAATTCACCAGCTTCTGCACTCCATCACTGGCCTTCAATGCTATATGAGTTTCTCCAGATTCGGCCTCATCCTCGGTGATGATGGCCTTGCACTCTTCTCTTGGGTTTACTTCAGTGTTACTAGGAAGAGTGTCAGGAGGAGTCTCAGGGATTCTCTTACTCATTTGACCAACTTATACCTCCAAATTTTTGGTGGATGACCTTGTTTCAGTTATGAAATTATGAGTGGTTTTAGAAAGGTTGGAGACTATAGTTACTAAGCCAAAAAGGCTCTGCTTGGAAGTCTCCATATTCCCTTGAGAAGATGGGAATGGTGGCCTGTTGTTAAACCTATTCTGGGTTCTACCACCTTGATTATTATTGAAGCCTTGCTGAGGCTTCTGTTTATCCTTCCATGAAAGGTTAGGATGGTTCCTCCATGAGAGATTGTAAGTGTTTCCATAGGGTTCTCCCATTTAATTCACCTCTTCCATGGTGGGTTGGTCAGGATCATAAGCTTCTACTTCAGAGGAAACTTCTTGAGTGCTGCCAGTTGCAACTTGCATTCCAGTCAAATGCTGAGAGATCATATTGACCTGTTGGGTTAAGATCTTATTCTGAGCCAATATGGCATTCAGAGTGTCAACATCAAAAACTCATTTCTTTTGAGGGACCCCATTGTTCACAGGGTTTCTTTCAAAAGTGTACATGAATTGGTTGTTTGCAACTATCTCAGTGAGTTCTCTTACTTCTGCAGGCATTTTCTTTAAGTGGAGTGATCCACCTGCAGAGCTGTCCAATGATATTTTGGACATCTCAGATAGACCATCATTGAAGATACCTAAGATAGACCATTCTGAGAGCATGTCAGGAGGACATCTCTTGATCAGTTGCTTGTATCTCTCCCATGCTTCATAGAGGGATTCACCTTCTCTTTGTGTGAATGTTTGAACTTCCACTCTGATTTTGCTCATCTTTTGAGGAGGAAAAAACTTGGCCAAGAAAGCATTGACCAACTTTTCCCGAGAGTCTAAGCTTTCTTTAGGTTGATAATCCAACCATATTTTAGCTTTGTCTCTAACTAGACCTCAGAATCTACTCCATTGGTCTTGACAGTGTCACAGATTTGCAAGAATTCTGCCAAGAATTGTTGTGGATCTTCCTATGGAAGTCCATAAAACTTGCAATTCTGTTGCAGAAGAGAGACTAACTGAGACTTAAGCTCAAAGTTGTTAGCTCTAATGGAAAGTATGGAGATACTTCTTCCATAGAAATCAGAGGTTGGTATAGTGTAGTCACCAAGAACCTTTCTTGCATCTCCATTATTAGCATTGTCTACCATGTCTTTAGCTTCTTGTTCAAAATTTTCTGAGAGGTTTCTTCTTGAGTGATGTACTTTAGCTTGTTGTAAGCGCCTCCTTAGAGTTTTCTCAAGTTCAGGATCAGGTTTAAAGAGAAGCTCTTTATCTCTGTTGCTAGTCAGAAAACATGAAAAAGAAGACAAGAAAGAAGAAGAATGAGAGCTCTATATTCAAGAACAGAGGACTCCCTCTGAGACGTGAAAAAGAAAGAAAAGAAGAATGAAGATAGAGAAAAGAGAGAAAGAATTCGGCCATGAAGAGAGAAAAATTCGAAAATTATAAGTAAAGAAATAAAATATTGTTGTTTTAATTTTTATTTATTAATTAAATTCAAAAATAAAACTAATTAACTAATAAGATTTGAAAATTAAATAATGAATTTTTGAAAAAGAAGAGAGAGAAATAGAGAAGATATTTTCAAAAATTAGAAGAGAAGAATTAGATAGGAAGTTTTGAAAAAGAAGAAAGAGAAAACAAGTAACTAATTAAGAAAGAACTGAAATTAAGATAAGATAGAAGATTAGAAAAGATTTGAATTTAAAATTTAAAATTAGAAAAGATAAGATAGAAATTGAGAAGATTTGAAAAGGATTTAATTTTGAAAACTGAAATTAGAAAAGATAAGATAAGAATTTGAAAAGATTTGAATTTTGAAATTTAAAACTAAGATAAGATAAGATAAGATAATGATTTTGAAATTAAAATTTGAATTTTTTTATGATTTTTTAAAATTAAAGTAAAAAGATAGAAAAGATATTTAATTTTTTTTATTTTTGAATTTAAGGAAGAAAGAGAAAAATAACAAAAAGAAACTAAACTTAACATTTTTAGATCTAAGACACCTAGAATTCAAAAATTGCAAAGAAAAACACAAAGAGACACCAAATTTAAAAATTTTAAGATCAAAAGAAGAAGAAAAACAAGAACACTTTGAAGATCAAGAAGAACACTAAGAACAAAACTTAAAGAATTCAAAGAAAACAAGAACATGCAAAGGACACCAAACTTAAACATTTTGAAAACCAAAAATACCAATTTCAAAAACTTTTAAAAGAAAAGACACAAGAAGATACCAAACTTAAAGATTGACATAAGATTCAAACAAAAGACACTATTTTTGAAAATTTTTGGAAAAAAAAGACTCAAGGAATTCGAACTCCAACAAGAACAAGAACAAAAGCCTCAAACAAAAGATAAAGATTAATAGAGAAAGAAAAGATTTTTGATTTTTTTTTGAAAAAAGAAAATAAAAGACTTAAAAAAAATTAAAGACAATACTTAATCTAAGCAACAAGATAATCCGTTAGTTGTCCAAACTCAAACAATCCCCAGCAACAATGCCAAAAACTTGGTACGCGGAATTAAACTTTGCACAACAGAACCAGCAAGTGCACTGGGTCGTCCAAGTAATACCTGAGTGAGTCAGGATCGATCCCACGAGGATTGTAATTTGAAGCAAGCTATGGTTATCTTGTAGATCTTAGTTAGGCGGATGGAAAAAGTTGGTTGGTTGTTTAAAGCGCATAAAAGAAAAATAAAGAAAACGTTACTCAATTGATGGTGAAAGCAATGGTAAGAAGATGGTTAAGGCTTCGAAGATGCTTTATTCTTCTGGATCAAATCTGTTTTACTGTCTCCTCCAACTGTAAATGATTTCTTTGATCGCAGGCTATATGTGATCAACGCCTTTCTTGAGAGGTCGCCATTACTCCTCCAGATCTAAACCCCAAGGTTAGTGCGGATTCAGTCTGGTTGAGGGTGAAGCTCTTGCAGTCCATTCCCCTTAGTAATCCTACTCAAAATGCCACAGACAAGGTCAAATCTTTCAGATCAAAGAATGCTGCACCTTTGGTTCTTGCCTCTACCACAAAAACTCTAATCTCTCCATACCTTGGCTAAACTGGTGTCTCGAGAAGACCCCAACGAAGTCGTGGATTAGCTGTCTAAGATGTATAATCAAGCAAGTGGTTCATCATTGTCCGATGAATGACTCACTTTGAACCCATGTAGAATGAGATAACCTTGTGCCGGTTCAACTCATTTATAAGTATGAAGAACGAAGATAAATTTTAGAATACAGAATCAAACATGGATTGTAAATAAAATAGTAATACTTTATTAATCCATAAAACTCAACAGAGCTCCTCCCCTCAACCTAGGAGGTTTAGAGACTCATAATGATAGAAAATACAATGTGGAATTCAAAAATTTGCTAGAAGTCTCAAATAAGTGTTAATGTTCTCAAATAAATACTAAACTAATGACCATGGATTACATAAGAATGGTAAAACAGTCTTTTAGTGCTAAAATCCACATCTGGGGCCCACTTGGTGAGTGTTTGGGGTGAGCTTGATTGAGATCCATGTGCTAGGAGGCCTCTAGGGCGTTGAACGTTGGGTAGGGGGTCCTTTTTGGGCGTTGGACGCTGGTTTCTTCTCCCTTGGGCGTTGGAAGCAAGAATAGGGCTTGAAGCTGGCGTTGAACGCCAGTTTTGGGCCTTTAATTTTGAAGCAGAGTATAAACTATTATATATTGCTAGAAAGTCCTGGATGTTAGCTTTCCATAGCCACTGAGAATGTTCCATTTGGACGTCTATAGCTCATATAAAGCTCTTTCGTATGCAAGGAGATCAGATCTTGACAGCATCTGCAGTGCTTTCTCTACCTCTGAATCAGACTTTTGCTCCACCTCCTCAATTTCAGCTAGAAAATATCTGAAATTGCATAAAATCACACAAACTCAAAGTAGGATCCAAAAATGTGAATTTTGCACTAAAACCTATGAAAACTTAATAAAACTTAAACAGACGTACGAAAAACAATATGAAAATGATGTCAAAAAGCGTATAAAATATCCGCTCATCAATGATGCATGAGATTTATTTTCTCAAACGATCCATCTTTTGAGGAGGAAAGAACTTCTTAGGGAACTCCTTGCGCAACAAATCCCAATTAGTTATCACTTCATCATATTGGATGTAAAACCATTCTTTTGCTTTTCCCCCAAAGAGAAAGGGAAAGCAAAAACCATTACGGCTATCTCATCCGAGCCATGCCTTCTTGTGGTTGAGCACTGATGACTTGCATCATCTACCATTTTTTTGTCTAAAAAGGGCCATAAAAGAGCATAATCTCATTTGATCATTGCAATTCATGAACTAATTGATGAATATTATGGTACATTGCTTTGAAATGTGTTTATGCTGAATTTCAGGTGAAAAGAGCAATAAAAAGGGAAGAAAACAACAAAATAGAACTGAGCATGTGAAACTGGTGTGCCACTTAGAGTAAACGCCATGAACATACATGGGCGTGGCACACCAGGAGTTGGGCGTGGCACGCCAGTTTTGAATTCAAGAGAAGCATGATTGAGTCTTTCACATGAGCGTGCCATGCCAGGAGCTAGGCGTGGCACACTAGTACAATTTTCCAGAGAGCAATGATGAATGCCACAACAAGGGCGTGGCACGCCAAGACCATTTTTTATTATGGGCGTGCCACTTAAACCATGGGGCGTCGCACGCCAGTTCATCAATCCAAAGGTCCAAGCACTTGGGCGTGCCACTTGGTATCGAAGGCGTGGCACGCCAAGCTCTCATCATCACTTGGGCGTGCCACTTGAGGACCCAGGCGTGGCACGCCAAACTTAAAGAGGGCCATCTTAAAGTGGGCGTGCCAATTGAGCATTATGGCGTGGCACACCAGTACAAGCTTCCAGAGACGAGGTTGAAGGTCCAAGCACATTGGCGTGCCACTTGAGATCGAAGGCGTGGCACGCCAAGCTCTCATGCTCACTTAGGCGTGCCACTTTAGTACCCAGGCATGGCACGCCAATGATTAAAGAAGGCAAAGTCAAGTTGGGCGTGCCACTTGAGATCGAAGGCGTGGCACACCAAGCTCTCATCTTCACTTAGGCGTGTCACTTGAGTACCAAGGTGTGGCACGCCAACTCTCATTGTTTATCTGGGCGTGCCACTTGAATGCTGGCCGTGGCATGCCAACTACTGGAACGAAGAGGAACTATGGGCGTGGCACGCCAGACCCTGGGCGTGGCACGCCAGTTATATTTTCCAGAAAGGGAGATAGGAGGCCAACCATATGGGCGTGCCACTTGGTGTCGAAGGCGTGGCATGCCAGTTATCATCTCTCACTTGGGTATGCCACTTGAGTCTTAGGCGCGGCACACCAGCGTCACCAATCAACAAGAAGAAGACATGGGCATGCCACTTGAGTTTTGGGCGTGGCATGCCAACGAAGGAACCAAGCACACAGATGGGCGTGCCACGCTAGTTCAACTTTCCAGAAACAATGAGAAGAAGAAGAAGGCCTGAGGCGTGGCACGCCAGGCTAACCAAGGTTTAAAAAAAGGCCTGGGCGTGCCACTTGAGCTCCAAGGCGTGGCACGCCAGGAATGCCAATGTTAGGGGTGTGCCACTTGAAGAGTTGGGCGTGGCGCGCCAAGCCAAAATTGGAATTGGGCGTGGCACACCACTAAAGCGCCAGTCATAAGCCAGCCACTGGAGGTCACGTTTGTTGAGTTTTCTTTTTTCCTCCAATTGTAATTTTCTTTTCTTTTATATTTTTTAATTCTAGTAGTAGGAGTAGTATAAATAACCCCTGGAAGTACTGAGAAAGGGGTTATCTTTATTGGAGTTGCATAGTAGTTTTGTTAAAGGAATAGTTAGATTTACTTATCATCTCTTCCGTCTCTTGTACTTTTCTCTAAGCTTTGAGTAGCTAACTTCCCTTTCATTGAGAGAGGGAGCTCTGTTGTACTTGATGGATTAATCATAGTGAATTTCATCTTCTCTTCATCTTCTCTTTGATTTGCTAGAAGGAATTTCGTTTTAATGCTAGTGCTCAATCATCTTGGGAAAGAGGTTGAATGCAAAATGGGTTTCATGAGAACCTTGGAAAAGGAAACATGGAAGCATGCTTGAAATCCCTTCTCACATATGAGTAGATATGGGTTTTGGTGATTGGATATGGTGACATATAATCCACCATCTAGTCTGGATCTACAAGGATGTGTGGTATAATCAGGGATCATTCTTCATCTCTTCTCATGAGCAATTAGACCAAGGAATTGGCTATTGATCAAGATTTGAGAGATTGAGTCACCAAGGGATTGGGGCTCAATCAATCATGATTGCCAATAGGTCAATGAGTTGCATGATTGAAGATAAGATGAGCTTGATTTAATCCAAAGAGAATAACATCTCCCAATCTCAATGAATCCCCCTATTCTTACAATTCTGTCGATCCCCATTCCCATTTACAATTAAGTCATTTATGTTTCTGCACTTTACATTATTGTCATTTCCTTTTATGCATTTTACTGCTTCTCTTTACTTTTGAGTCATTTAGTTTCCTATTCATTTACAATTCTGCCATCATACTCTATATTGCTCAGCTTGACTAATTTACAAATTGATTAAAATTGCTCAGTTCTACCAATCTCTGTGGATACGATCCCACTCCACTGTAGGTTCTTACTTGACGATAATTTTGGTGCGCTTGCCAAAAGAACGGATTCATAATAAAAAATTTTGTGGGGTGTGAATTTCGGTCATCAAGTTTTATGGTGCCGTTGCCGGGGATTGGTTTGAATTTGACAATTACTAAATTAATTAGAGAGCAACCTTGGTTTGAATGGGAGCAAGCAAATTATGTGAACAACCCATCTAGACCACCATATGATCCAAATTCTAAAACATACAACCAAGGTTGAAAGAACCACCCAAATTTTGGGTGGGAAAACGAACAAGACCACAAACCATACCACTACAATCATCACAACAACCACCAATCAAGCAACAACAGACCCTACCATAACAAAATACATCATATCATGCTACACAGCAAACACATGCAACCATGTGAAACCAGCAGCAGTTTGTCAAAATTGGAGGCAGCCATAGCATAATTGTCAACACAACTAACCGGAACTATCTCTACTATTCTAGAAAGACAGCTACAAGCTGACAGAAAGATAGATGCTAACCACAAAAACTTCAGGTCCAATATAAAGAATCAAGGGGCAGCAATTTCAAAATTAGAGGCACAAGTAAGGAGCTTGTCTAAGCAAATACCTATGTCCACACATACTTTTCCTAGTGACACCATGGCTAACCCAAGGGGGAGTGCAATGCCATAACACTAAGAAGTAGAAAAGTTGTAGAAAAAACACACCCAAGTCAAGGCCACCAAGAAAAAGAAGCTACAAAGGAACCTAAAATCAAGGAGGAAGAAAAGACCTCTACACCATCCTCACCAAAGCCAATTCTGAAGCCCTATGTGCCACAAGCACCCTATCCACAAAGGCTGAGGAAGGATGGGAAAGACAGCCAGTTCTCTAGATTCCTAGAATTCTTCAAGAAGCTCCAGATCAACATACCCTTCGCGGAGGCACTAGAGCAAATGCCGATCTAAGCCAAGTTATTAAAGGAACTCATGACAAGGAAAAAAAAACTCGGGTGAAAAAGAAACTATGGTACTTACTGAAGAGTGTAGTGCTATAATACAAAGGAAGCTCCCTCAGAAATTGAAAGACCCTGGGAGCTTCCAAATCCCCTGTATCATTGGGAACATGAACATTGAGAAGGCACTATGTGATCTCGGAGCCAGCATAAACCTCATGTCTTTGGCCATGATGAAAAGAATGAGAATAGAAGAGGCCAAGCCAACAAGAATGGCACTTCAATTGGCTGACAGAACATTTAAATTTCCCCATGGTGGTGTGGAAGATTGGTGCACGGAATTGTGATTTACACTTTTCACAACTCCGGAAAACCTAACCAGCAAGTGCACTAGGTCGTCCAAGTAATAAAACCTTACGCGAGTAAAGGTCGATCCCATGGAGATTGCCTGCTTGAAGCAAGCTATGGTCATTTTGTAAATATTAGTCAGGTGAATTCAATTGGTTATGAGTTTTGATAATTGAAAGATAAATAAAACACAAATTAAAATAAAGATACTTATGTAATTCATTGGTGGGAATTTCAGATAAGCGTTTGGAGATGCTTTGTTTCTTCTGAACCTCTGCTTTCCTATTGTCTTCATCCAATCTTGCATGTTCCCTTCCATGGCAAGCTGTATGATCATCTCAGGGAAAATGGTCCAGTTACGGTTTCTGTACGGCTAATCAACTATCGAATTTCTCATCTCGGATGAAAAATACCAGGCATAGCTACCGCACGGCTAATCATCTGTCGGTTCTCACTTGTGTCGGAATAGGATCTCTCTATCCTTTTGCACACTGTCACTGTGCCCAACATTTGTGAGGTTGAAGCTTGTCATAGTCATCCCATCCTAGATCCTACTCGAAATACCACAGACAAGGTTTAGACTTTCCAGATCTAAGGAATGCTGCCAACTGGTATAGCCTATACCACGAAGGTTCTAACCTCACGGACTCGGTCCGTGGATCAGACACCCAAGAGACTATACTTTGGCTATTGTCCTATGACTACGTTAAACATCATGTAGACCGCTTGTGGTTGTCAGGCACGCGGATCTTGGCTAAGCGAGTAACGAAGATAGTGGGTGATTGTCACGGGTCACCCCTTCATTCTGACTTAACTGAATTAAGTACGAGAGTATATCTTAGAGAAGAAGTAAGCGTGAATTGGAAGAGAAATAATAGTACTTGCATTAATTCATGAAGAATAGCAAAGCTCCGCACCTTAATCTATGAGGTATAGAAACTCCACCGTTGGAAAATACATAAGAGAAAAAGGTCTAGGCATTGCCGAATGGCCAGCCTCCCCAAATGTGCAAAATGTTCTAAAGTGATCAAAAAAGCTCCCAATACAATAGTAAAAGGTGCTATTTATACTAAACTAGTTACTAGGGTTTACAAAAAATAAATAACTAAGTGCAGATAGTGCAGAAATCCACTTCTGGGGCCCACTTGGTGTGTGCTTGGGCTGAGCATTGAGCTTTACACGTGCATAGGCTTTTTCTAGAGTTAAACGCCAGCTTGGATGCCAGTTTGGGCGTTTAACTCCAGTTTTGGTGCAAGTTCTGGCGTTTTACGCGAGAAAATGGTATCTGGTGGGCGTTTGAACGCCAGTTGGGACCATCAAATCTCGAACAAAGTATGGACTATTAAACATTGCTGGAAAGCCCAAGATGTCTACTTTCCAACGCAATTGAGAGCACTCCAATTTGGCTTCTGTAGCTCCAGAAAATCTACTTCAAGTGCAGGAGGGTCAGAATCCAACAGCATCTGTAGTCCTTTCTCAGCCTCTAAATCAGACTTTTGTTCAGGTCCCTCAATTTCAGCCAGAAAATACTTGAAATACATAAAAACACATAAACTCATAGTAAAGTCCAAAAATGTGACTTTTGCATAAAAACTAATAAAAATGTAATAAAAAGTAACTAAAACATACTAAAAACTATGTAAAAACAATGCCAAAAAGCGTATAAATTATCTGCTCATCACAACACCAAACTTAAATTGTTGCTTGTCCCCAAGCAACTGAAAACAAAATAGGATAAAAAGAAGAGAAAGTACAATAAATTTCAAAATATCAATGAAGCTTAGTTCCAATTAGATGAGCGGGACTAGTAGCTTTTTGCTTCTGAACAGTTTTGGCATCTCACTTTATCCTTTGAAATTTAAAATGATTGGCATCCATAGGAACTCAGAATTCAGATAGTGTTATTGATTCTCCTGGTTTAGCATGTTGATTCTTGAACACAGATACCTTATGAGTCTTGGCCGTGACCCTAAGCATTTTGTCTTCCAATATTACCACCGGATACATAAATGCCACGGACAAATAACTGGGTGAACCTTTTCAGATTGTGACTCAGCTTTGCTAGAGTCCCCAGTTAGAGGTGCCCAGAGTTCTTAAGCACACTCTTTTACTTTGGATCATGACTTTAACCACTCAGTCTCAAGCTTTTCACTTGGACCTTCATGACACAAGCACATGGTTAGGGACAGCTTGCTTTAGTCGCTTAGGCCAGGGTTTTATTCCTTTGGGCCCTCCTATCCATTAATGCTCAAAGCCTTGGATCCTTTTTACCCTTGTCTTTTAGCTTAAAGGGTTACTAGCTTTTTCTTCTTGCTTTTTTTTTTCTTTCTTTTTCTTTATTTTTTTTGCCTTTTTTTCGCAAGCTTTGTGTTTTTCACTGCTTTTTCTTGCTTCAAGAATCAATTTTATGATTTTTCAGATTATCAATAACATTTCTCTTTTTTCATTATTCTTTCAAAAGCCAACAATTTTAACATTCATAAACTTCACTATCAAAAATATGCACTGTTCAAGCATTCATTCATAAAACAAAAAGTATTGCCACCACATCAAAATAATTAAACTATTTTCAAGATAGGATTCGAAATTCATGTACTTCTTGTACTCTTACAAATAGAAACATTTTTCATTTAAGAAAGGTGCTAGATTCATGGAACATTTATAGCTTTAAGACATAGACTATAAACACTAATGATCATGTAATAAAGACATAAACATAGACAAAGCATAAAGCATAGAAAACGAAAAATAGAAAAAACAAATAACAAGGAAATTAAAGAACGGGTCCACCTTAGTGACGATAGCTAGTTCTTCCTTTTGAAGATCCTATGGAGTGCTTTAGCTCCTCAATATCTCTTCCTTGCCTTTGTTGCTCCTCCCTCATGGCTCTTTGGTCCTCTCTGATTTCATGGAGGATATGGAGTGCTCTTGGTGCTCCATCCTTAGTTGCTCCATGTTGGAATTCAAATCTCCTAAAGAGGTGTTGAGTTGCTCCCAATAGCTTTGTGGAGGAAAGTGTATCCCTTGAGGCATCTCAAGGATTTCTTGATGAGGGACTTCCTCATGCTCTTGTTGAGGTCCATGAGTGGGCTCTCTTGTTTGCTCCATCCTCTTTTTAGTTATGGGCTTGTCTACTTCAATGAGAATGTCATCCTCTATGACAATTCCAGCTGAATTGCATAGGTGATAGATGAGATGAAAAAAGGCTAACCTTGCCAAAGTGGAGGGCTTGTCAGCCACCTTGTATAGTTCTAGAGGTATGATCTCATAAACTTCTACTTCCTCTCCAATCATGATACTATGGATCATGATAGCCCGACCCACAGTTACTTCGGATCGGTTGCTAGTAGGAATGATAGAGCGTTGGATGAACTCCAACCATCTTCTAGCCACGGGTTTGAGGTCAGGCCTTCTTAGTTGGACAGGCTTGCCTTTGGAGTCTCTCTTCCATTGGGCTCCTTCCACACAGATATCCATGAGGACTTGGTCTAACCTTTGATCAAAGTTGATCCTTCTAGTGAAAGGATGAGGATCTTCTTACATCATTGGCAAGTTGAATGCTAACCTCACAATTTCTGGACTGAAATCCAAGTATTTCCCCCAAAATATTGTGAGCCAATTCTTTGGATTTGGGTTCACACTTTGATTATTGTTCTTAGTGATCCATGCATTAGCATAAAACTCTTGAACCATTAAGATTCTGACTTGTTGGATGGGGTTGGTGAAAACTTCCCAACCTCTTTTCCGAACCTCACGTCGGATCTCTGGATATTCACTCTTTTAGAGCATGAAGGGGACCTCGGGGATCGCCTTTTTCTTGGCCACAACTTCATAGAAGTGGTCTTGATGGACCTTTGAGATGAATCTCTCCATCTCCCATGACTCGAAGGTGGAAGCAACTACCTTCCCTTTCCTCTTTCTAGAGGTTTCTCTGGCCTTAGGTGCCATTAATGGTTATGGAAAAATAAAAAAGCAGAGCTTTTTCCCACACCAAACTTAAAAGGTTTACTCGTCCTCGAGCAAAAGAAGAAGAAAAGGAGGAGAAGAAGAAGAAATGGAGGAGAAGAAAGTGTGTGAATGGTTCGGCCAAGGGGGTTAGGAAGTGTTTGTGATGTGTGAAATTGAAGGTGGTAAGGAGGGATATTTATAGGGTAAGAGAGGGAAGTGATCCGTGTGAGAATGGGTAGGTTTGGAAAGGAAGTGTTTTGAATTAGAATTGTGAGGTAGGTAGGGTTTTATGATGGGTTTTTGGGAAATAGTGGATGGATGTGAGTGATGGAGAGATTATGGCGAAGAGAGTAGGATTTGATAGGTGAATGATGTTTGGGGAAGAGTGTTATGGAAAGGTGTGAAGAGGAGAGAGAGTGAGTTGGGGTAGGTGGGGATCCTGTGGGGTCACAGATCTTGAGGTGTCAAGGATTTCTTATCCCTGTACCTTTCTGGTGCTTAAACGCCCTTTGTGTGCCATTTCTGGCGTAAAATGCCAGACTGATGCCCCTTTCTGGCATTAAACGCCAGTCTGGCTGCCATTTCTAGTGTTTAACGCCCAGAATGCTGCCAGACTAGGCATTAAAAGCCCATTTTGCTACCCTTACTGGCGTTTAACGCCAGCCAGACATCCGACACCCTTTTCTGGCACTAAACACCAATCTGTGTGCCATTTCTGGCGTTTAACGCCCAGAATGCTGCCAGGCTGGGCGTTAAACGCCCATTTTGCTATCCTTACTGGCGTTTAAACGCCAGTAAGCCTGTCCTCCAGGGTGTGCTATTTTTTATTCTGCTTTAATTCTGCAGCTATTTTTGTGACTCCACATGAGCATCAACCTAAAGAAAACATAGACTAACACTGGAAAATAAAATGAAAAAGTAATTAATATAGATAAATAACATTGGATTGCCTCCTAATAAGTGCTTCTTTAATGTCAATAGCTTGACAGTAAGCTCTTACAGAGCTTCACAGATGCTCAGAGTATGATTGTGGCCTCCCAATACCAAACTTAGAGTTTAAATATGGGGGCTCTGCTTGAATTTGTATGGGGAGAATTGGATGAAGCTTTTCATGCTTCTTCTCCATGTTTACAGAAGAAGATCCTTGAGCCTTAAACACAAGGTAGTCCTCATTCAATTGAAGGACTAACTCTCCTCTGTCCACATCAATCACAGCCCTTGCTGTGGCTTGGAAGTGTCTTCTAAGGATGATGGATTCATCCTCATCCTTCCCAGTGTCTAGGATTATGAAGTCAGTAGGAATGTAAAGGCCTTCAACCTCAACTAAAACATCCTCCACAAGTCCATAAGCCTGTTTCATTGATTTGTCTGCCATCTCTAGTGAGATTCTTACAGCTTGTTCCTCAATAATCCTTAGTTTCTCCATTACAGATAGTGGCATTAGGTTTATACCTGACCCCAGGTCACACAGAGCAGCTGAACCAAGGCATTCAGTTCATTGATGAGCAATGGAGGTTCATCTTCCCAAGTCTCATTACCAAATAACTTGGCATTCAGATTCATGATTGCTCCTAGATACCGAGCAACTTACTCTTCAACAATATCTTCATCCTCTTCAGAGGAAGAATACTCATCAGAGCTCATGAATGGCAATAGTAAGTTCAGTGGAATCTCTATGGTCTCTGTATGAACCTCAGATTCCTTTGGTTCCTCATTAGGGAACTCCTTAGTGGTCAGTGGGCGTCCATTGAGGTCTTTCTCACTAGAAATCACTGCCTCTTCCTCCTCTATAGGTTCGGCTATTTTGGTTATATTGATGGCTTTGCATTTTCTATTTGGATTCTTTTCTGTATTTTTTGGGAGAGTACTAGAAGGAGTTTCAATAACTCATTTACTCAGCTGACCCACTTGTGCCTCCAAATTTCTGATGGAGGACCTTGTTTCAGTCATGAAACTGAGAGTGGCCTTAGATAGATCAGAGACTATGGTTGCTAAGCTAGGAAGGCTCTGCTCAGAATTCTCTGTCTGTTGCTGTGAAGATAATGGAAAAGGCTTGCTATTGCCAAACCTATTTCTCCCACTATTATTATTATCAAAGCCTTGTTGAGGCTTCTGTTGATCCTTCCATGAGAAATTTAGATGATTTCTGCATGAAGGATTATAGGTGTTCCCATAGAATTCTCCCATGTAATTCACCTCTTCCATTGTAGGATTCTAAGGATCATAAGCATCTCTTTCAGAGGAGGTTTCTTTGGTACTACCAGATGCAACTTGCAATCCAGTCAGATTTTAAGAAATCATATTGACTTGCTGAGTCAATATTTTGTTCTGAGCCAATATGGCATTCAGAATATCAATCTCAAGAACCCTTTTCTTCTGAGTCATCCCATTATTCACAGGATTTCTTTCAGAAGTGTACATGAACTGGTTATTTTCAACCATCTCAATGAGTTCCTTGGCTTCTGCAGGGGTTTTCTTCAGATGAAGAGATCCACCAGCAAAGTGTTCCAATGACATCTTGGACAATTCAGACATGCCATCATAGAATATGCATAAGATGCTCCATTCTGAAAGCATGTCAGAAGGACACCTTCTAAGTAATTGCTTGTATCTTTCCCAAGCTTCATAGAGGGATTCACCTTCCTTTTGTCTAAATGTTTGGATTTCCACTCTAAGCTTGCTCATCTTTTGAGGTGGAAAGAATTTAGCCAAGAAAGCATTGACCAACTTTTCCTAAGAGTTCAGGCTTTCCCTAGGTTGTGAGTCCAACCATATCCTAGCTTTGTCTCTTACAGCAAAGGGGAAAAGCATAAGTCTGTAGACCTCAGGATCAACCCCATTGGTCTTAACAGTATCAAAGATCAGCAAGAATTCAGCTAAGAACTGAAGAGGATCTTCCGATGGAAGTCCATGAAACTTGCCATTCTAATGCATTAGAGAAACTAATTGAGGCTTAAGCTCAAAGTTGTTTGCTCCAATGGCACGAATTGAGATGCTTCTTCCATAGAAGTTGGAAGTTGGTGCAGTATAGTCACCAAGCATCTTCCTTGCATCTCTGGCATTGTTGTTGGGTTCGGCTGCCATGTCTGCTTCTTTTTTGAAATTTTTTGTAAGGTCCTCTCCAGAGTGTTGTGCTTTAGCTTCTCTTAGCTTCCTCTTCAGAGTCCTTTCAGGTTCAGGATCAGCTTCAATAAGAATGTTTTTGTCCCTATTTCTGCTCATATGAAAAAGAAGAGAACAAACGGAGTAGTGGAATCCTCTATGTCACAGTATAGATATTCCTTGAGGTGTCAGAGGGAAAGACGAATAGAAGAGTGAGAGGAGAGAGGGGATGAGTAATTCAAACAGAGAGAAGAGAGAGAGGGGTTCGAATAATGAGTAGAAGAGAAGTGTTAGCAATTAAATAAAATAAATAGAAAGAGATGAGAGAGAGAGAGAGAGAGTATTCGAATCTTAATTAAAAGAAGAGAAAAATATTTTTGTTTTTATTTTAATTATTGGTTAGTTTCGAAAATGAGAAGTGAAAAAGTGGTTAGGTGGTTTTGAAAAAGATAAGAAATAGTAGACTTTTGTAAAATTAAAACAAATAAGTCAAGTAGTTAGTTGAAAAAGATTTGAAAATAAATTTTAAAAAGATAAGAAGTTAGAAAAAGATTTTGAAATTAAAATTTTAACAAGATATGATTGAAATTTATTTTGAAAAAGAGTTGAAAGAGAAATTAAAAAGATTTGATTTTTAAAATTAAAGTTGATGACTTGACTAAAACTAAAAGATATGACTCTAGAATTTAAAGATTGAACCTTTCTTAACAAAAAAGTAACAAACTTGAAATTTTTGAATCAAAACATTAATTGTTAGCAAGGATTTTTGAAAAATATGAAATAAAATTAAGAAAAAGATTTTTGAAAAATTAGTTTTAGACTTTTCAAAAACATAAGAAAAAATTGAAAGATGAATATTTAAAATATGTTTGATGCAAAAAGTTATGAATTAAAACATGAAAAATTGAAAAACAAAATCGAATTGGAAACCTTCCTTGTGTCATCCTGGCGTTAAACGCCCAGAATGCTATCCATTCTGGCGTTTAACGCCCACTTGACTGCCTCTTTGGGCGTTTAATGCCCAGCCAGATACCCTGGCTGGCGTTAAACGCCAGGAATCCTTCTTTACTGGGTGTTTTTCTGAACGCCCAGAATGCTGCCAGTTCTGGCGTTAAACGCCCAGAGTGCTTCCCATTCTGCCGTTTAACGCCCAGAATGATAACTTTACTGGCGTTAAACACCCAGAATGATAGCCATTCTGGCATTTAACACCCAAAGTGCCTATTTACAGGCGTTTTAACGCCAGTGATCTCTTTTTCTATGTGATTCCTCTTCTTTATGTTCTATATTTTTTTTGAATTTTTAATGAGGAGAGAGAAAAATAACAAAATGAAACAAAATATAAAAATGTAACATCAAAACAAATAATGCATGCGAGAACACTTTGAATATCAAGACAAACACCAAGAACACTTTAAAGATCATGATGAACATCAAGAACATATTTTTGAAAATTTTTAACAAAAGAAAGACATGCAAGACACCAAACTTAGAAATTTTGAATGTTTAGACACTATGGATTCAAAAATGCATATGAAAAACAAGAAAAGTCACAAAACAAGAAAATTTAGAGATCAAACAAGGAAAATCATCAAGAACAACTTGAAGATCAAAGAAGAACACAATGCATGAATTTTCAAAATTTTTAAGAAACTTAAATTAAAAAAAATGCAGTTGACACCAAACTTAAAATTTGACACTAGACTCAAATAATAAAGAAGATTACCCAATCTAAGCAACAAGATGAACTATCAGTTGTCCAAACTCGAACAATCTCTGGCAACGGTGCCAAAAACTTGTTGCACGGAATTGTGATTCACACTTTTCACAACTCCGATACAACTAACCAGCAAGTGCACTGGGTCGTCCAAGTAATAAAACCTTACGCAAGTAAGGGTCGATCCCACGGAGATTGCCGGCTTGAAGCAAGCTATGGTCATCCTGTAAATCTTAGTAAGGAGGATTCAATTGGTTATGAGTTTTGATAATTGAAAGATAAATAAAACACAAATTAAATAAAGATACTTATGTAATTCATTGGAGGGAATTTTAGATAAGCATTTGGAGATGCTTTGCTGCTTCTGAACCTCTGCTTTCCTATTGTCTTCATCCAATCATGCGTGCTCCCTTCCATGGCAAGCTGTATGATCCTCTCAGTGAAAATGGTCCAGCTACGGTTTCTGTACGGCTAATCAACTGTCAGATTACTCGTCTCGGATGAAAAATATCAAGCACAGCTACCGCACGGCTAATCATCTGTCGGTTCTCACTTGTGTCAGAATAGGATCTCTCTATCCTTTTGCACACTGTCAATGCGCCCAGCATTCGTGAGTTTGATGCTCATCACAGTTATCCCATCCCAGATCATTCTCAAAATACCACAAACAAGGCTTAGACTTTCCGGATCTCAAGAATGCTGCCAACTAGTTCTAGCCTATACCACGAAGGTTCTAACCACACGAACTCGGTCCGTGGATCAGAGACCCAAGAGACTATACTCCAGCTGTCGTCCAATGACTATGTTGAACATCATGTAGACCGCTTGTGGGTGTCAGGCACGTGGATCTTGGCTAAGCGAGTAACGAAGATAGTGGGTGATGTCACGGGGTACCTCTTCATTCTGACTTAACTGAATTAAGTACGAGAGTATATCTTGGAGAAGAAGTAAGCATGAATTGGAAGAGAAACAATAGTACTTGCATTAATTTAAGAAGAACAGCAGAGCTCCACACCTTAATCTATGAGGTGTAGAAACTCCACCGTTGGAAAATACATAAGAGAAAAAGGTCTAGGCATGGCCGAATGGCCAGCCTCCCTAAATGTGCAAAATGATCTAAAGTGATCAAAAAAGCTCCCAATACAATAGTAAAAGGTGCTATTTATACAAAACTAGTTACTAAGGTTTACAGAAAATAAGTAACTAAGTGCAGATAGTGCAAAAATCCACTTCCGGGACCCACTTGTGTGTGCTTGGGCTGAGCATTGAGCTTTACACGTGCATAGGCTTTTTCTGGAGTTAAACGCCAGCTTGGATGCCAGTTTGGGTGTTTAACTCCAATTTTGGTGCCAGTTCCAGCGTTTTACGCCAGAAAAGAGTCTCTGGTGGGCATTTGAATGCCAGTTTAGGCCATCAAATCTCGGGCAAAGTATGGACTATTATACATTTCTGGAAAGCCAAAGATGTCTATTTTCCAACACAATTGAGAGCGCACCAATTGGGTCACTGTAGCTCCATAAAATCCACTTTGAGTGCAGAAGGGTCAGAATCCAATAGCATCTGCAGTCCTTTCTCAACCTCTGAATCAGACTTTTGCTCAGGTCCCTCAATTTCAGCCAGATTATACCTGAGATTATAGAAAAACACACAAACTCATAGTAAAGTCCAGAAATGTGATTTTTTCATAAAAACTAACAAAAATGTAATAAAAAGTAACTAAAACATACTAAAAACCATGTAAAAACAATGCCAAAAAGCGTATAAATTATCTGCTCATCAAAGATCTATTGGTAAAAGTGGGGGAGTTTATCTTTCCAGCTGATTTTTTTGTGCTTGATATGGAGGAAGAAGCCAACACATTAATCATTCTTGGAAGGCCATTCCTAGCTACTGCTGGAGCCATAATTGATGTTCAAAAAGGGGAGTTAGTCTTGAGATTACATGAAGAGAAGATGGTCTTCAATGTCTTCAAGGCAATGAGCTACTCCAAGGAATCCATTGGTGAATGCATGATGGTGGACACAATTGAGACCCTAGTTCAAGGAGTCCTTGAGGAAGAACAATGTGAAGAGATCAAAAAGCAAGATCAACTTACCTCAGGTGGTGAGTTACCACTAGAGACTATGAAAGAACCAATCATGCAGGACAAGACAGAGAAATTGGAAATGGAGGCACCAAAGTTGGAGCTGAAAACTCTGCTTCCAAACTTGAAATATGATTGCTTGGGTAACAATAACACATACCCGGTGATCATTAATTCAAGTTTGAATGAACAACAAGAAGAAGAGCTAATCCAAGTGCTGAAACAACACAAGGATGCTATAGAATGGACACTTGCAGATTTAAAGGCAACAGCAGAGAAGGCTAAATTCAACAATGAATGAAGTAGTTCAAAAAGAGGTTTTGAAACTATGGCAAGCAGGGGTGATCTACCCCCATCTCAGACAGCCCTTGGGTGAGCCCTGTCCAAGTAGTTCATAAAAAGGGAGGGATCAGTGTTGTACCTAATGAGAAGAATGAATTAATACCAACAAGAACAGTGACTGGCTGGCGCATGTGCATCGATTATAGAAAGCTCAATGAAGCCACCAGGAAGGATCATTTCCCCTTACCTTTCATGGACCAAATGCTAGAAAGACTTGCAGAATATGAGTACTACTGCTTCTTGGACGGTTATTCGGGATAAAATCATATTGTAGTCGATCCCAAAGACCAAGAGAAGTCTTCCTTTACTTGTCCTTATGGTGTTTTTGCTTATAAGAGAATGCCCTTTAGATTGTGCAATGCACATGCAACATTCCAAAGGTGCATGCTCTCCATATTTTCAGACATGGCTGAAAGATTTATAGAAGTGTTCATGGATGACTTCTCTGTATTTGGTGATTCATATTCTAAGTGTTTACACCACCTTGCTTTAGTGTTAAGGAGATGTCAAGAAACCAACCTGGTTCTAAACTGGAAAAAGTTCTATTTCATGGTCACTGAAGGGGTGGTTCTTGGACATAAAGTCTCCAAAAAGGGCATTGAGGTAGACAGGGCTAAAGTGGAGGTAATTGAGAAATTACCCCCACCTTGCAATGTTAAGGCAGTTAGAAACTTTTTCGGACATGCTGGTTTTTATAGAATATTTATCAAAGATTTCTCAAAAGTTGCTAAGCCTTTAAGTAATCTATTTGCTTCTGATATACCTTTCATATTTGATCAATAATACATGATGGCTTTTGAGAACTTGAAAAAGAAGCTTTCCTCAGCTCCCATCATTACCCCACCTGATTGGAATTTGCCCTTTGAACTGATATGTGATGCATCAGACTTTGCAATTGGGGTATTGTTGGGACAGAAGAAAGATAACTTGATGCATGTCATATACTATGCCAGCAAAGTCCTTAATGAAAATAAAAAAATTACACCACTACAGAGAAGGAACTTCTTGCCATAGTTTTTGAATTTGATAAATTCATATCATATCTTATTGGCTCTAAAGTTACTATTTTCACTAATCATGTAGCCCTCAAATATTTGCTGACCAAGCAAGAATCCAAGCCTAGGTTGATAAGATGGGTCTTGCTACTTCAAGAGTTCAACATAGAGATAAAAGATAGAAGTGGGGCAGAGAACAAAGTAGCCGATCACCTATCAAGAATCCCACATGAAGAAGATGAAGCACATCAATTTAAAGTGAATGAAAGCTTCCCTGATGAGTAGTTGATGATGATTCAAGAAAGCCCTTGGTTTGCTGATATAGCTAACTTTAAAGCTATTAGGGAGCTACCCACCAACATCAACAAGCACATGAATAGGAAACTAATCAATGATGCTAAACATTATATTTGGGATGAGCCCTACCTGTTCAAAAAGGGTGTTGATGGAATCTTAAGGAGGTGTATCTCACAAGAGGAAGGACAAGAAGTATTGTGGCAATGCCATGGATCTGCATATGGAGGCCATTTCAGTGGAGAAAGAACTGCAGACAAGGTGCTCTAATGTGGATTCTTTTGGCCAACAATATTCAAAGATGCAAAGGAGCTGGTATCAAGGTGCAATGAATGCCAAAGGTCTGGCAATCTATCTAAAAAGAATGAAATGCCACAAAGATTTATCATGGAGCTAGAATTGTTTGATGTGTGGGGGATTGACTTTATGGGGCCATTCCCATCCTCCTACTCAAACAACAATATTTTGGTGGTTGTAGACTACGTGTCAAAGTGGGTGGAAGCCATAGCCACACCAACCAATGACAACAAGGTTGTGATAAGCTTGAAGTATGGAGTCAAGCATAGGGTAGCAACCCCTTACCATTCGTAGACCAACGAGCAAGTTGAGATCTCAAATAGAGAACTCAAAATAATTCTTGAAAAGACTATTGGTAACTCACGGAAGGAATGGTCTAAGAGGCTGGATGATGCACTATGGGCCTATAGGACAGCCTTCAGAACGCCCATTGGTATGTCACCTTACCAACTAGTGTTTGGGAAGGCTTGTCACTTGCCAGTAGAGCTTGAACACAGAGCATTCTGGGCTCTAAAGATGCTGAATTTTGACAACCAAGCTGCTGGGGGAAAGGAGGCTGCTACAACTCAATGAGCTGGAAGAATTCAGAAACCAAGCTTATGAGAATGCCAAAATGTACAAGGAAAACACAAAGAAATGGCATGACCAAAAGATAGCAAGGAGAGAGTTCATAGAAGGTCAAAAAGTGTTGCTATACAACTCGAGGCTCAAGTTCTTCCCACCGAAGCTTAAGTCTCGATGGTCTGGACCCTTCACCATCCTCAAGGTCTCCCCCTATGGTCATGTAGAGCTCATGAAGGATAAAACACAGAGAACTTTTACTGTGAATGGACATAGACTCAAGCACTACTTGGGAGGCTCACTGGATGAGCAGAGAGTGAGCTACCACCTCAGCTGAAGAGGGAATAACGTCAAGCTAGTGATGATAAAGAAGCGCTAGTTGGGAGGCACCCCAACACTCTATATCATTTTGATCTCTTACTTTCTAGAAGTAGCTTTAAAATTGCCAATTTAGATAGTTTAAGTTCGAGTTTAATACTTTTGTTCATCTTTCTTTCTAAGAGTAGATTGTAAGTGATAGATTAGGTAGTTTAAATGTCAGTCCATGTTTGATAGATAGTGATTCTTCAATTTGTTTTCCTTTCCTTGTTTTCTTTTTCTGAAAATGCAAATTGATGAACACACTTATTGATGATGAGTGATTGGGCCGGGAACTAGCTAAAAAGATAAGTTTGGTGTGGCCACTAACCCACTTAATCTAGGCTTACAACCCTTTGAATGAATTAATTTTGAGAGTAAGCCCAGAGATTAAGTTTGGTGTGGCCACCACCATATGATGTCCACATAGCGAGCCCAGCATGTTCTTAATCTGAATACATTAAGTAAATTGGCTATGCATACAAGGTCACTTTAATGTGTTCAGAAGGAGTTAAAGAATGTAAGAAATGAATTTATTTTACCTCTATAAACACATTAAATATCAGATGATAAACCCAATTTATTATATGCAAGGAAATTAAGTTTGGTGTCCCAAGGGACACTCATCAAATGCATTTCAATTATATGTTATGAAAAGGAATATAAAGAGGTTCTTTCCACCAATAGTGTTTTGGTTTTCACTTCCAAGAGAGATGATGGGGACCCACATGATTGATATCTCATCAAAAAGGGAGTCAAAGTGTACTTGAACTTTGGAACTTAACACATGCAGAGAATCAAAAGAAAAGAAAGGTTGGCGCCTCTTCCCACGCTAGGCGCCACTTCCCAAATGGAAAAAGATAAATTGCTTTTAAATCCCACCACAACCCTCCCTTCGAGCCTGCACCTCTCACCACTATAAAAGCCAAACACTTCCCACCACTCTTCACTCTTCCACCCCACCTAGTCTCACATGCGAAAGAACCATCTTCTCTTTCTCTTTTCTTCTACTTGATTAGGGACAATCAAGTCCTAAGTTTGGTGTTGTGGAGTAAACCCTTGCTTTGCTCTCTATTCTTTTCTTTACCCTTCTTCCAAGCTCTTCACCCTTTCACACTTCTCACCCAATAGCACCACCAAGAGCATCATCATCAAAGAAGAGAAAGACCAAGGAACCAACTTCAGGATCCTCCTCAAGCTACAATGAATACAAGTTCCTCTCATCATTCAACCAAAACCAATTTTATGGTTGGGTGAGTGAGAGGTAAATCATTCCGAAAGTTGGCTTCCAACTTGGTAGGAATGAGCACCCCGAGATTAATCGAGAAATCAACAACAGAGGATAGGCACTCTTATGCAACCCACCAAGGAAGGTGGTGGAAAGTTTGGTTAGAGAATTCTATGCCAACGCAGTGTCCCAACCTAGCAACCTTATGGATATCTGAGCTATGTTAGGGGAAAGCCATTGATTATAACCCCTCCAACATAGATAGAATGTTGATGGTAAAACAAACAAGCTCCACCCGGAGTTATGAAGAAAGGATGAAGCAGCAGGACCTAGGATTTGATGAAATCCTCAATGAAATTTGTGTGCTGAATGTGCAGTGGATTAATGACAATGATGGAAGGCCAAACCAGCAGAGGAGAAGAGATTTGAGCCCCCAAATTAGAGGGTGGCTAGACTTTGTAAGGAGGTCTCTAATTCCCACATCCAACACTTCAGAGTTAGCCAAAGAAAGAGCTGTGCTCATATACAACATCATGAAAGGAGAGAATGTCAATGTTAGGGAGATGATTTCCAACAACATCAACAAAATAATAAAAAGTACCAAAGATAGCTCAAGGTTGGCATTCCTCAGCATCATCCAAAGGCTGTGTGATGAAGCAAGGGTTGAGAAGATTATTGATGAAGTCATGGTGGAACAAGAGAAGCCCATAACTGCCAAGAAGATGGCCAAGGTGGTAGCTGTTAACCCACTTCAAAGGGCCAGGGAGCACAGAGCTCAAGCTCATGTACCACAAGGGCAACCACAACAAGAAAAAGAGGCTGAAGAACAACCACATTACCTAGCACTTCAACCACCACCATACTAACAATACCAACAATATACTAACAATACCAACAATTTTCTGAAGGTTTCAATTAGGATCAATTACAAGGAGACATAAGCCAAATGAAAGGAGACATACAACACCTAAGAGAGGATGTCAACCAACTCAAGGGACAACAAAAATAATGGGACCAAATGAATGAGAACATACAACAACTCCAAGAAAGTATGGAGCATATGAAGGAGTAGCAAGGACAGATCAATTGGGGTGAGATACAGGGCAGCCTCGGAATCATCATGGAACAACAACAACACCAGTTGGTGAACTTTGCTGAGTTTAGGCATCTCTATAAAGCCAAAACCATAGTAAGAGGACAATATGATGGCTACGCACAAACAAAGTTGATCTATCTGTGTAATGTAGTAGCCAACATGAACCCTAACTATCCAACATACATGCAAAAGATAGAGGAACTTAGTGCGAGGCAAGAAGAAATTGCATACCAGCATAAAGAAAATGTGAAATCATACATGAGAAGGCTGGGATTTTGGAAGCCCAAGGACATAAAGGCACAAGAAGAATCCTCCAAGAAGAATTGTGATGACTCCTCCCCTTCCAAAAAGAAGGACAAGGGAAAAAGGCCAATAAACTGAAGCTGCTCAAGGTTGTTAAGTCCCATGGTTGACATTCTTAAAATTCTAAATTTATGTTTAGTTCTTTTTATGCTTCTGCTTGATAATAAGTTACAATGTTAGGATAGTTTATGTTTAATGCTTAGTTTCCTTATGTCCTGAAGTCCTTTATGAGTCTTTTATGTTTTCAAGAAAGAAAGTGCAATGTTATTTGAAGTCTCATAATCATTAATGAAATAATAGTTTGTTTCTATAAAGGTCTATTGTGAGCTGTGCAAAAACAAGAGTAAAAGAGATTAAGACTAAGTAAGGACATTCAAAACCAAGAGAAAAAGGAACTAAGTGCAAGACCATGAATGAATTAAAAAGAAAATGAGTCATGGTGAGTAACTAGACTTAGAAGAAGTGACAGGTAAAGGCTAAGGGTGTCCCTTGAATATATATAGAACCAAGAAGTAGTAAGCAATAAAAAGACCCAAGGCTCTGAGCATCAACTACTAGGATGGAAAGAAACATAAATATCTCAAAAGAGTAGATGTCCTAGTAGATGCTTGTGGTGAAGATGTCTCAAGAAAAGAGACCTGGGCAAGTAAATTCTTAGGGGTGTTTCAACATCTAGTACCCTAAAGCCAACTGGTTTGGGAGTGCTAATTGAAAGCCTAAATTAAAGGGTCGTCTTGAGACAAAACATCTAGAGTCGTGGTCAATGAAGAAGAAAAAGAGAATTGTAAATGAAGGAACAACCAAAGAAGAAGAAACAATCCTTGCTACTTCAAGGTGACAATCAATAAAAAGGGAATCTAAGGTAGTTACTTGGAAGAATCCTCAAGAGTCTAGGCATAGTTGTAAGAACCGGACCGGTGATCGAACCAGTCAGGTTACTGGTTCACTGGTTTATTGGTTTAACCGATAAACCGCTAGTTGAACTGGTAAAACTGGTTTCACATGAATAAAAAATATAAAATAGTAAAATATTTATCAAAGTGATAATTAGGTTCTTGAAATTTTTGACTTCGGATTAATTAGTCCTTGAAAAAAATAAAGTATCAATTTGGTCCTTCACGACAGTAACCCATGGATACGTTATGTCCCTCTATCAATTTATTATGTGAAATTTAATAGTGATGCTTATATATCTCTACTAATTTAGTCTTAAGTCAAAATCTTCGAAGACATACTTATATAATATATATATTAACTAGCACATAAAGTATAAAAGTGACAAAGCAGCTTGGTGGCATACCTTGTTGAGTGCAACAAGAGAGACATGAGTTCGAGTCCTGCAGCATGTATTTTTGAATATTGAAACTGGAGCACCGAAGATCTGCGAGGGAAAAGAGCATAGGAGTAATGTTCGAGCCTACCATGAGGCGCTGGACGGCTGGAGCACCGTAGACTTGTGAAATGCTGGGAGCACCATAGACCGGCCGGTTCGCGCAGTTGTATCGAACCGACCGGTTTTAGCCGGTTTCTGACAAATCATCTGGTTCTTGCCGGTTTAATTGCGTGTTCAGTCCAAACTATACATCGAATCGGCCAGACCACCAGTTCACCGGTTTTCCGGTTGAACCGACCAGTCCGGTCCGGTTCTTACAACTATGAGTCTAGGAGTTCATCATGACATCAAATTAATAAGATTCATGCATAAGTTCACACTTAACCTTTTCTTGGTAGTGAATGCTTCTCTCTAAGGCCAAGTTTCAATTCAATTAAAGACTACTCATATTGATTTGCTTGGGACAAGCAAAGCTTAAGTTTGGTGTTGTGATAACTTACATCATCTACCTTTTTTTTCTTGTCTAAAAAGGGCCATAAAAGAGCATAATCTCATTTGATCATTACAATTCATGAACTTATTGATGAATATTATGGTACATTGCTTTGAAATGGGTTTGTGCTGAATTTCAGGTAAAAAGAGCAATAAAAAGGGAAGAAAACAACAAAATAGAACTGGACATGCGAAACTGGCGTGCCACTTGGAGTAAACGCCATGAACATACATGGGCGTGGCACGCTAGGAGCTGGCTGTGGCACGCCAATATTGAATTTCAGAGAAGCATGATTGAGTCTTTCACATGGGCGTGGCACGCCAGGAGCTAGGCGTTGCACGCCAGGAGCTAAGCGTGGCACGCTAGTACAATTTTTCAGAGAGCAATGATGAAGGCCACAACAAGGGCGTGGCACGCCAAAGTGGGCGTGGCACGCCAAGACCATTTCCTATTATGGGCGTGCCACTTGAACCATGGGGTGTGGCACGCCAGTTCATCAATCCAAAGGTCCAAGCACTTGGGCGTGCCACTTCGTATCAAAGTCATGGCACGCCAAGCTCTCATCATCACTTGGGCATGCCACTTGAGGACCCAGGAATGGCACGCCAAGCTTAAAGAAGGCCATCTTAAAGTGGGCGTGCCAATTGAGCAACACGGCGTGGCACGCCAGTACAGGCTACCAGAGACGAGGTTGAAGGTCCAAGCACATGGGCGTGCCACTTGAGATAGAAGGCGTGGTACGCCAAGCTCTTATGCTCACTTAGGCGTGCCACTTCAGTACCCAAGCGTGGCAAGCCAATGACTAAAGAAAGCAAAGTCAAGTTGGGCGTGCCACTTAAAATCAAAGGCGTGGCACGCCAAGCTCTCATCTTCACTTAGGCGTGTCACTTGAGTACTAAGGCGTGGCACGCCAACTCTCATTGTTTATCTGGGTGTGCCACTTGAATGTTGGGCGTGGCACGCCAACTACTGGAATGAAGAGGAACTATGAGCGTGGAACGCCAGACCCTAGGCGTGGCACGCCAGTTATATTTTCTAGAAAGGGAGATAGGAGGCTAACTATATGGGCATGCCACTTGGTGTTGAAGGCGTGGCACGCCAGCTATCATCTCTCACTTGGGTGTGCCACTTGAGTCTTAAGCGTGGCACGTCAGTATCACCAATCAACAAGAAGAAGACATGGGTGTGCCACTTGAGTTCTAGGCGTGGCACGCCAATGAAGGAACCAAGCACACAGATGGGCGTGGCACGCCAGATCCTGGGTGTGCCACGTTAGTTCAACTTTCCAGAAACATGGAGAAGAAGAAGAAGGTCTGGGCGTGCCACTTGAGCTCGAAGGCATGGAACGCCAGGCTACACAAGTGCTTAAGGAACCCTGGGCGTGCCACTTGAGCTCAAAGGTGTGGCACGCCAGGGATGCCAATGTTAGGGGCGTGCCACTTGAAGAGTTGGGCGTGGTGCGCCAAGCAAAAATTGGAGCTGGGCGTGGCACGCCACTGAAGCGCCAGTCACACGCCAGCCACTGGAGGTCATGTTTGTTGAGTTTTCTTTTTTCTTCCAATTGTAATTTTCTTTTCTTTTTATATTTTTTTAATTCTAGTAGTAGGAGTAGTATAAATAACCCCTGGAAGTACTGAGAAAGGGGTTGTTGTTATTGGAGTTGCGTAGTAGTTTTGTTAAAGGAATAGTTAGATTTACTTATCATCTCTTCCATCTCTTGTACTTTTCTCTAAGCTATGACTAGCTGAATTCCCTCTCATTGAGAGAGGGAGCTCTGTTGTACTTGATGGATTAATGATAGTGAATTTCTTCTTCTCTTCATCTTCTCTTTGATTTGCTAGAAGGAATTTTGTTTTAATGCTAGTGTTCAATCATTTTGGGAAAGAGGTTGAATGCAAAATGGGTTTCATGGGAACCTTGGAAAAGGAAACATGGAACCATGCTTAAAATCCCTTCTCACATATGAGTAGATCTGGGTTTTTGTGATTGGATATGGTGGCATATAATCCACCCTCTATTCTAGATCTACAAGGATGTGTGGTATAATCAGGGACCATTCTTCATTTCTTCTCTTGAGCAATTAGATCAAGGAATTGGCTATTGATCAAGATTTCAGAGATTGAGTCACCAGGGATTGGGGCTCAATCAATCATGATTGCCAAGAGGTCAATGAGTTGCATGATTAAAGATGAGATGAGCTAGATTTAATTCAAAGAGAATAACATCTCCCAATATCAATGAATCCCCCTATTCTTATCTTCCACTTTCTTTATAGCTTTCTTACAATTCTGTCGATCCCCATTCCCATTTACAATTAAGTCATTTATGTTTCTACACTTTACATTATTGTCATTTCCTTTTATGCATTTTACTGCTTCTCTTTACTTTTGAGACATTTATTTTCCTATTCATTTATGATTTTTCCATCATACTATATATTGCTCAGCTTGACTAATTCAACAACTGATTAAAATTGCTCAATTCTACCAATCTCTGTGGATACGACCCCACTCCACTGTGGGTTATTACTTGACGATAATTTTGGTGTGCTTGCCAAAAGAACGGATTCATAATAAAAAATTTTGTGGAGTGTGAATTCTGGTCATCAAGCACACAACTTGAAAATCCTTCAAGTGCTTAAGGGGGTAAGGGGGTCTTCACCCAGCAAACCATGATACTTTGGAAGTAAGTTGATCAAACCCGTTTTGAGTTCAAAGTGCTCATCTAAATTCGGATATCAAACTTGTACGGGTTGCAAAGTAATGTTTGGAGCTCTGGCCTCCTTGAGAGTGAGTCTCCGAGGTGGTACCGCTATATTGTTGTCACCTAATTCACTCACAAAAATTTCAGCACTTCCAATAGAAGAATACAAGGTTCCCTCGTTTAATGAAGAATGAGAATCATGGTTAGAAAGTGATTGTGAATCGGGTTGCTCTTCAAGAAAATCCGATTCACTATGCACAGATACTAACTGACGCCAAGCTTGCCTAAAATGAGTTAAAGTCCTTTCTATTTCAGGATCAAAAGGGGCCAAGCTCGGGTCTGGAAGTAACCGTGTCGTTCAATTGAGGAATCATAGAAATCATGCAATTATCAAAAGCAAAGCAAGAGTAGGAAAGTAAATAAAAACATAATGGCTCGTTGAAGTTCATCAAAAATAGGTTTTTATCAAAGTTATCAAAAGCCTCTATCTTTCCAAAACTCAAAACCAAACCAAAACAAAAACCAAAATACTCAATTGCAATCCTACGCTTTCATGCACATTACCAATTTAACCCACATCACTACCAACATACCCAAATCAATTCCAACACCTTTATCATTTACAATTCCATTCCTCAATTTATTCCACAATTCCAAATCCAATAACATTATCCCATATACAAAACCATATTCACAATTATTATCATTCACCATCAAATTCTATAATAATCATCATCATCATTATCACAATTCAATAGTTTCCATCACAATCATTACTTGTCAATTCTTCATCATCAACACTCATCGACAACAATAATCATAAAAAACCTTCATCAATATTAACAATCATCAATATTCTTCATTAATCATCAACAACATCAATTCAATCATATCCTAAGGTTCACTAGCCTAGGTTGGCCATAACATTACATATTATTTGAGGGAAACCAAAACCATACCTTGGTTGATTCCCAACAAGCACAAAATCACCGAAAAACAACCTTCTACACAAGCTTCCAAGTCCAAACAAGAAATCCAAAGCTCAGCCACCACTTAGTTCAATCCTTAAGTAATCCAAATCATCAATTTCACTCCAAACAACATCAATTTAAGCTAGCTATCATACAATATACCACAAATCAAACTTAGGGTTTAATAAATTGACAAACCACAAGGGTTAAGAACTTCTTTATCTTACCCACTGTGGATTAGGACAAAATCCAATAATAACCCAAGGTTAATCACCACCTAAACAATCAAAACCACAAAACTCACTCAATAACTAAACTTAAATTTTGAAATCTGTTAGGGTAGAGAAATGGAGTATGGAATTCGAGTTCTTATCAACTTTGTTTAGCTAGAAATGACAAGCTCGGCAAGAGTTTCGCGTGGCCGCAAACGACACGTAAATTGGAGCTCGGCAAAAGGATGATGAATAGTTTTTCTTCCTCTCTTCTCTCATATTCGTGCTTCTCTCCCTTACTTTGTGATGAATCTGGCTGAAATTGCCATTAATGGGTGCTTATATATGTTAGTCTTGGGCCCAATTCGGGCTTGGTCTAACCGCTTAGCGTTTTAGGTTTGTTTGGCCAAAATTTGGACTAAAACCTTTAGAATAAGTGACCAGTTTTCAATTCTAATTATTTTTCTATGTTTTTCTGTCTGCACTTTTATTTTCTCACTCGCAGTACCGAACAGACTTAAACCAATACTGTTGGCTACAACACCGGTACGCATTTTTACACAATTTTCTACAAAAAATTATATTTTCCCACTCGAAAAAATCAACTGAATCCAAATCTCACCTCCACATTTTCTAATTGACATTTCTAAAATTTTGAACCTATTCTGGACAATTATATTATTATTTTATTTTAATTAATTGGTTAATAAAACTTTCGGTTCTTACATTCTCCCCCATCAAATTAGAAATTTTGTCCCTAAATTTTGGATTTATCTGAGAATGAATCGGGATAGTCCTTCCGCATAACCCTAAAGATATTCGTCAATAGTCCGCATAACTTTGCGTAGTTAGAATTCTAACTCGAATTCGCTGGATTTGTTCAGTGGTTTTTCAGCTGCTGATTTCGGTCCTAACACACTTGATTCACCCAAACCGTATCAAATTCTGCCCTAATCCCTGGCAAACATGTTACAAAATTCATTGTTTTAGGTGATTCTAGAGAGAGAAACTCCAATTTCTCTCTAAAATTCTAGGGTTTTAGCTTAGTTTTCTCTCTATTTTTAGGTTTTAATCTTGTTTTAGTATAGTTTTCTTTATATTTTATTGTTCTATTCTCTTAATTCACTTAACTTTATTGTTAGTTTCTTGTTTTATGTTATTTTAGTTTTATAAATTCTTGTTGAATTTTTATTTTCTTTAATATAATTTGGATGTTTTTCATGTTATTGATGCTTACTTGAGTTATCTTCATTGTTTTCTTGAGTTTGGTAGTTATAGCTTTTATAATTTATGCAAATTATGATGTTTTATTTATATGCCTTCTAAGAATTTAATAAAATGTCTCTTTCAACATAGAGTAGATTTTATACTCTTGGCTTGGGATTGAGAACTTAGGTGACCTTGAGTCATTGATGTCCAATATTGATTAGTGATTTAGGGTTGTTAGTTGATTTTGTTTCCACTAACGCTAGTTGATGAATCCATATTTGATGATAAATTTTGGATTGATTTGAGTGGATTCCATCATATAAACCCGCACTTATTCACTTAAATAACATAATTTTGTGTTTTCTCTCAAAATTATGTCCAATTGTGAAAACATGCTATTTTGTGCTTATTTTAATCAATTTTATTCTACTTTCATCCCATTCGATGCCTTGATGCTTTTGATGAGAGATTTCATGCGTAATAGGTAGGAATGGCTTGATAAGAGTGGAAGAAAAGCATGTAATTGGGAGAAAACATGAAGAAAACAAAAGAGAAGTGCACGACCAAGTGTGTGTACGCACAACATCCTGTGCATACGCACAAAAGGAAATCAGCAAGTGTGCATATGCACACACTAGTCCCTGAGCGTGACTTCATTAAAAAGTCACGTGACTCACATTTTGGGAGGCTTTTTGGCCCATTTCTGAAGGCCTTGGAGCATATAAGGAGGGCTAGCAACATAACCATTCATACCATATACTATACAACACACTTAGGCATAGTTTTTTAGGTAGTTTTAGGGTAGTTTAGCTTAGGTTTTCTCTTAATTTCCTTAGGGTTTAATTAGGGTTTATACTACAAGTTTTCATTTTCCAATTTTGATCTTGGATTCTAGCAATTTCCATTGTAAGTATTTTCTTAATTTTCTCTTTTATTGCACTACTTATTTTACACTTTCTTATATTTTAATTCGATTTACCAATACATATATAGTTTTGCAATTTTGAGTTCTTATTAATGAATTTGATATTTAGTGATTATTATATGTTTGTTGAGTTGCCATTGTTGATTTTGCTTTTTGGTTGTTCTTAGTTCCAAGTAATTTTACAATTTTTCCATGTTTTGTGAATATGCCTATCATGTGTTTGATGAAATGCCAATTTTTATTATGGAGTAGATTTTCACTCCTTGGCTTGGGAAAATGAGTATATGAGATATTAGAGTCATAATATCCGATATTTGGTGATAATTCTTAGGTTGTTAGTTGTTATTGTTTCCATTAACTCTAGCTTTTTACTAAGGTAATCAGTAAGTTAGCTTGAATTTGTGGATTAATAACAATTATGCTCACTTGACTTACTCTTCGATGTTAAGGGTTGACTAGGTGAGATTAATCCATCATAATTATCATAATTGTGGTTATGGCAAGGAAGGGATTCCATAACTCATCCCAAGTCAAGGTTCCATTTATGTTTTGAACCACACTTCAATCATTTTAATGCTTTACTTGTCCATATTACAGAGATAGTTCTTTTATTCCTTTATTAGTTTATTAATTGTAATTTTGATCGTTCTTTTATTCCTTTATTTTGTTTGCTTCATTATTAAAAAATCCCCCTTGATCTTACAACCAAAATTGTGTGCTTGTGGTCACTAGTTCCTAGGAAGGATGACCCGAGGTTTAATTACTCTCGGTTATTTTTATCTATATTTAAACTTTGACGGAGAATCCATTGTTGGTCTAGACTATACTTACAACGAAGAGATTATTTTTATTAAAGAATTCTAGACCGGCATAAATTCTCTATCAAGTTTTTGGCGCCGTTGTCGGGAAGCTAGTGCAATTGAGTGTTATAATTTTGGTTATTGTGAATAGTGTGAATAGATACTTTTGGGTTGTTTGTTTGCTTTTGTTAGTAATTAGGATTTTGTTTCTTTTGTTAATTGATGTCTTTTGTTCTTATTTTCTATTTTCCTCTATGAGCTATCACCCCTTTGACTTGGAGTTTGGTTATTACAATGTTGTAGGAAAGGGCAAGCTTAATGATGGTGTGCACCAAGGGTTGAGCTATCACTTGAGGGAGGAGCCACATTCATATAGTCAATCCTCATGGCAATCTCCTCCTCCATACCACTATGATCATACTTTATCCTATAGTGCATACCAACCACTATATTCCAATGAAACATACGCTCAATATTATTCTCAACCACAACACCCTCAAGCCTCACTACATCACCAAATACCTCCATGGGATCCACTTCCACATCCATTTCACGACCCACCTTATGAACCACCATCACTCCAACATCACCACTCCCATAATTACCATGACCAACTACCTCCATATACACCATATCAATATCCTCTCCTTTATAAACCAAACCCCATTTATGAAGACTTCCTACCATATGATGAACCTTTTATTCCACCTTAACCTCCCTTGGATGATAATGAGTGACGATTAGATTTTTGATGGTATAGAATTTCACAAATGAATTCTCGTTGAAAGTATAGTTTCTAAACCAACAATAATCCTTTCATACAAAAGATTGTTTGTCACAAGTAACAAACCCCTAAAATCTATAAACCGAAGTATTCAAACCTCGGGTCGTTCTCCCTAGGAATTGTAATGAAGTGTCTTGTTATTGGTTTGAGTTGTTTTGGGGTTTTGATAAGAGGCATGAAAGTAAATGCCAAGGTAAATAAACTAACAACTATAAAAGGCTCTTGGCAAGATATGAGAACTAGAAGTCCTATCCCAGTTATCCTTCTCAATGGTAATGAGAATTATTCATTGCTACCACTTAGTTAACCCTTACTAAATAAAGGAAAGTCAAGGGGATGAATTGACTTGAGCCACAAGTCCTAGCCAACTCCCAAGGAAAGACTAGCTTTAGTGCACTCCAAACCAATTAGCAATTTCTCCAATTACCAATCAACAAAGGAATTAGATATTATTATGAATTACCTCTTATTGAATTGAAAGAAAATGGAAGAAACAATAGTAGATCTACAACAAAACATAAGAACAGCATAAAAGAGATTACACCAAAAGAATAGAAGAAGAGTGAATGTAACTATAAGGAATTGAGAAGATAGAAGTAGAAGAAGGTGAATTGAAATCTAGATCTAAGAACTAAACCTAATCCTAATCCTAATCCTAGAGAGAAGTGAGAGAGAAGCTTCTCTCTCTAGAAACTACTTCTAAAACTAAACTATCACTAATGATAACTAGATTTTAAAGTATGAGAGTATGTAAAAGTGTCCTCATCCCCCCTTCAATCCTTGGCTTAAATAGCATTAGAAATGAGTTGGATTGGGCCCACAAGGCTTCTAAAATCGTTGGCCACGTTTTACTTTAAGTGGACCATATGGCAGCAACGGCACGTGCGCATACTATGCGCGTGCGCGCCACCATACGTGTGGCAACTATGGCAAATCTTATATCGTTTCGAAGCCCCGGATGTTAGCTTTCTAACCCAACTGAAACCGCATCATTTGGACCTCTGTAGCTCAAGTTATGGTCGTTTAAGTGCGAAGAGGTCGGCTTGACAGCTTTCCGGTTCTTTCATTTCTTCATGAGTTCTCCACCTTTTCATGCTTCTTTCTTCATTCCCTTAATCCAATCTTTGCCTCCTAAATCTGAAATCACTTAACAAACATATCAAGGCATCTAATGGAATCAAGG
>NC_029772.3:70957912-70960862 GCF_000817695.3 Arachis duranensis | reverse complement strand
TAAATGAATGCAATTGCTTGGTCAAAATAAATTAATTCCCAAGAAGCATATATAAGCACAAGGGCAAAAGGTATTAACAACTATGCCAAACCACAATTGAATTGAGCTATTAAATATTTTTACAAACTTGCATGAAAGGAGATGATCATTGGTGGAAACATGTAATTGAGCATCAAACCCTCACCGGATGTATTTGCACTCTATTCACTCAAGTGTTTTGGGTTGATTCTCTCAATTCTCCCCTAATCATGTTCTCCAAGATTTGTTCTTCTTCTAACAATCAACATATATTTCATGCATGCATACAAGTATCATGAGGTCTTTTCTTTGGTTGTAATGGGGCTAGGGTCAAGGTATGATGCATCTATGGTTAAGTGAGCTTGAAATTTGAATCTTTGATAAGCTTAAACTTCCCATCTAACCTATGACATCCTATACAATTAAGTTCTAACCTAACTACCCATTTTTCACTTTTTCACATACTCATGTATCCTTTTTCATTTCACAACACTTATGCATTGATTTTATTGGACTATACTTTGATTTGGGGCATTTTGTCCCCTTTTATTGCTTTTTCTTTTTCTTTTATTTTTCTATATACATTTTTTTCTTTTGTTTTCTTTTTTCACTTTTATTTCTTTTTCTTTGTTTTTCTCATTTTTTTCTTTCTATATACAAGAACCTCAATGCATAAGGTTTTACATTTGATCAATACATGAGCATGTATCCAATTTCCAATATTTTCAATAACAATACAAAATTACCCTTTTATTCACCCAATGTCCCAAGATTCCCACACTTGAATGGTACTCACACACACTAGCCTAAGCTAATCAAAGATCCAAATAAGGACATTTATTGTTTTCCGCTTTAAGGCTTGTAATGTGCTAAAATAAAGAACAAGTGGGTTAATCGTAGGCTCAAATTGGCTAACAATGGAAGATAAAAGGTAAGGCTATTTGGGTAAGTGAGTTAAATGAAATGATGGCCTCAATCATATAAATGCATGAATACACAAAATAATGGACATAAAGAATCAAACAATTCAAAGATTACTTTCATAGAAAGAGAATAATGCACACAAGAAGGAAAATTAGTGGTTATAAGATGTAACCACACCATTAGGCTCAAAACTCACTTGCTTGTGTTCTTAGCTCAAAAACATGATCCACAATATATATAATTCAAGCAAGTTCTATGAAAAGTTTTCACTCAAATCAATTGAGGTGCCCTATAGATAGAAATCTTGAAAATTTTCATTATTTTAACTAAGCTTATTGTGTATACATATGCAAAAATTAAGAGAATGCAAGTAAAAATCCTAAAAACCTAAAATGAAATACAAAAGTGTTGGGATTAGAAATTTGTCACCCAAAATCGCCGACCGGTCGGACGACCTCCCCACACTTAAAAGTTTGCACCGTCCTCGGTGCACTCAAAGATGAGCAGGGGGGTACGGCGACTCTCCGGATTGCTGCGTGTTCTTTCTTCCGCTTCCATGTTTGCTTGTGGTGCATTGTTCATGGAAAACAAAAATATAACACCATAAGATAGGGTAATACAAAAGCAAGGAAGCATAATTGTTGGAATGAGGTAAATCACTAGAATTGAGTAAGTGAATTAGTGTGACATTAAGAAATATTAGGTGTGTGAATTCTAAATTGCGCGGTTTAGAACACACAGTAGCATAAAAGCTATGTCACCAAAGAAGCATACACTTCACTCATTCTAGTGTGCTTGAGATGCTTTAAGTAAACTTGTAAGGTAAAACAAGCATTAAAAAAGCATGAAAGCATTCAAGTCAAACACATATGGATGCATATGATCATGAAATACCATGCATTAAGGTAAATGCACAACATCATCCGTCAAGAGGTTGCCTAATCGAAGAATAAGGCTCAAATCACATGGTGGCCAAATCATGTAATTCAAGAAGAGTTACAAGCTCAAAGGCAATTCTCATCACTTGGTATTTTTCAAAAGATAAGCATGAAAAACTCAAGACCAAGTAGCAAAATATAACCTCAATCATAGAATCCAACAAAGATTATCTAAAAAAACATTCATGCTAAAAAAGCATTTAGGCAATAAGGAGCAGCAATGTATAGTAAACAAAGTCAATAATCCAACACTTATGATGAAAAGAGAGAAAATAAAATGAAAACTAACTAATTAACCAACTAAAATAAATGGTTATCCATGGTGTTAGGAAGTGTTGGATGAGGGATTGGAGGAGGGAAGAAGAAAGGATAAGGGAAAGAAATGGAAAGAGGAGAAGAAAAGAAATGGATGGAAGAAGGGGCATCCACGCGTACGCACGCATGGCGCGCGCGCGTCGATGGCTTATTTCGAGAGTGGCGCGTACGCGTTATGTGCGTGAGCGCACAAATAAGTTTGTGCCTCAGGCCCAATTTTCGCACAGTGTAGGCCTAACTCTCGGGTCAAGGTATGGAAGGTGGAACTTCTCAATCCACGCGTACGCGTGCATGGCGCGCTCGCGTGGATGGTCCAAAATGCTCAATGTACGCGTACGCACGCAGTGCGCGTACGCGTGGATGGTGCTCTATGAGAATGCTTGAAGTGCACGTACGCATGGATGGTGCTCTGTTTTTCAAAAAGTTTTGCTATGTTTTTGCACCAATCTAAGCATTCGAATCCTCCAAACAGCTACCAAAACACCATAAACCCTTATTTAACATACTAAACTACCAATTAGACTCATTAAAACAATCAAAACAAGAAATTAAACTAATTCTACCAATATGTACAAAAGAGAAAATGAAAGGATTTTACCATGGTGGGTTGTCTCCTACCTAGCACTTTTGTTTATTGTCCTTAAGTTGGACTCATGGGGAGCTCCTCATCAAGGTGGCTTGTACTTGTACTCATCTTGAAACTTCCACCAATGCTTGGACTTCCAATAAGCTCCATCATTCAAGATTAATATCTC
>NC_029772.3:70956666-70957814 GCF_000817695.3 Arachis duranensis | reverse complement strand
CAGGATCTCACACTTTATTTTCACACCCGTCTTGAAGTCGATTTCCATTAATCGATGTGGGTAGTGAGCAAAGTGAATTCTCAAAGAAATGACCAAACATCATCCTAGACCCAAGCAATCTAGTTCTACACCAACTCTTGCTATTAAGCTTTAAACATGTGACCATAATGAACCTAGAATGATGCTTCCAACCACTAACCATCTCCTTTTTACTCTTAAAGCCACTAATTTTTCTAAGTTGACCATCCGTCTCAAGCAAACCATATTCAAGGGGAATAACAAATCTTAAGTATAAGGAATTTACCCACTTGAATGAGAGAATGGATGGTGGTGGCTTGGGGAGAGGTATCTCCAATGTGCTTGCAAGCTCTACTCCCTTGTTTGCTTCTTTGTCAATCTCCACCTCTTCATAAACTTCTTCATTCTCAATCCTTTGTTCATCAACTTCATCTAACTCCTCTCCATCACTCAAGTCATAATTGGGAGGTTGAGAGAAATCTACCTCCACATCACTTTTAAATTCATTGGGAGAAGGTTCTTCAAATTCAAAGGATTCTTCACCAAGAAGATTGGATGCATGATCTTTATCACCAAGGGAACTCAATTCTTGCTTCACTCCTTCCAAGTCTTCATTCAAAAGTTGCCTTGGAGGTTGTGCACTCTCCTCCTCAACATCAAATTCACTCTTCTCGGAAGGATTTTCTATGATTTTAGCTTCCCAAGAAGGTTCCGCATCTCCTAAGTCTTCAACCACTTCTTCCTTTTCTTCAATAATCATAGGCTTCTCCAATTGTTCTAATACAAAGTGGCATTCCTCATTTTCCACCGGAGTTTCCAATCTCTCCTTCATGCTATGCTCTTTAATTGATTCTCCACATGTGACCATGGGAGTGCTTTGAGTGCTCAAGCATTGAGAGGTTAAAATGCTTACTACCTTGGTCAAGGTAGCCATAAATTCTAGTGTCTCCCTTTGCATTTCTCCTTGCCCTTGAAGTATAAGGCTAAGGATTTCATCCATTAAGGATTGTGGTGGATAAGAAGGTTCATTGTCTTAGAGAAAGGGTTTATTATAAGAAGGTGGTTCTTCTTGGTAAGGTGGTGGTGTGTATTGAGGTGGTTCTTGGGAGTAGTAATCTTGGAATTGTGGT
>NC_029772.3:70905455-70956325 GCF_000817695.3 Arachis duranensis | reverse complement strand
TCTCCCTAGGAATTGTAATGAAGTGTCTTGTTATTGGTTTGAGTTGTTTTGGGGTTTTGATAAGAGGCATGAAAGTAAATGGCAAGGTAAATAAACTAACAACTATAAAAGGCTCTTGGCAAGATATGAGAACTAAAAGTCCTATCCCAGTTATCCTTCTCAATGGTGATGAGAATTGTTCATTGCTACCACTTAGTTAACCCTTACTAAATAAAGGAAAGTCAAGGGGATGAATTGACTTGAGCCACAAGTCCTAGCCAACTCCCAAGGCCTAATCCTAATCCTAATCCTAGAGAGAAGTGAGAGCTTCTCTCTCTAGAAACTACTTCTAAAACTAAACTATCACTAATGATAACTAGATTTTAAAGTATGAGAGTATGTAAAAGTGTCCTCATCCCCCCTTCAATCCTTGGCTTAAATAGCATTAGAAATGAGTTGGATTGGGCCCACAAGGCTTCTAAAATCGCTGGCCACGTTTTACTTTAAGTGGACCATATGGCAGCAACGGCGCGTGCGCGTACTATGCGCGTGCGCGCCACCATACGTGTGGCAACTATGGCAAATCTTATATCGTTTCGAAGCCCCGGATGTTAGCTTTCTAACCCAACTGGAACCGCATCATTTGGACCTCTGTAGCTCAAGTTATGGTTGTTTAAGTGCGAAGAGGTCGGCTTGACAGCTTTCCGGTTCTTTCATTTCTTCATGAGTTCTCCACCTTTTCATGCTTCTTTCTTCATTCCCTTAATCCAATCTTTGCCTCCTAAATCTGAAATCACTTAACAAACATATCAAGGCATCTAATGGAATCAAGGAGAATTAGATTTAGCTATTTTAAGTCCTAAAAAGCATGTTTTCACTCTTAAGCACAATTAAGGGAGAAGTTATAAAACCATGCTATTTCATTGAATAAATGTGGGTAAAAGGTTATAAAATCCCCTAAATTAAGCACAAGATAAACCCTCAAAATGGGGTTTGTCAATGAGCTACAAGAATCAATCAAGCATCATGAAGCCATCATGGCTACCTTGACCGAAGTCTTAGTGATGATTTGATTTTTGACGGTTTAGAATTTCACAAATAAAATCTCGTTGCAAGTATAGTTTCTAAACCAACACTAATCCTTTCATACAAAAATTTGTTTGTCACAAGTACAAACCCCAAAAATCTATAAACCGAAGTATTTAAACCTCGGGTCGTTCTCCCTAGGAATTACAATAAAGTGTCTTGTTATTGGTTATGGAGTATGTCTGGGGTTTTTGGGATTTTAGACAAGGAATATAAATGGCAAGGAAAATAAACTAACAACTAATAAAGCTCTTGGCAAGGTATGGGAACTAGAAGTCCCATCCTATTTATCCTCCTCAATTATGATCACAAATTGTTCATTGCTACCACTTAGTTAACCTCTAACCATGGAAGAAAGTCAAGTAGATGAATCAATTTGATTCCTCAAATCCTAATCAACTCCTAAAGGAAAGACTAGGTTTAGAGGCATTCAAATCAATTAGCAACTTCTAATTATCAATCAACAAAGGAATTAGACAACTCAAGAGTCACTAATTACTCTACCTAGGCCAAGAGGAACAAAATCTATACTATATCTAGAAGAGACATTTCAACAAACACATAAAAGGTAATAAAGGTAAACATTATTAATTGCAAGAATTAAAGGAATCTACAACTACAAAAGCAAGAGATCAACAATAGAAAACCAAAGAAAACACAATTATTATGAATTACCTCAAATGAAATTGGAAGAAAATAGAAGAAACAAGAGTAGATCTACAACAATATATAAGAACAACATAAAGGAAATTACAACAAAAGAATGGAAGAATGATGAATGTAACAACAAAGAATTGAGAAGTAGAAGTAGAAGAAAGAGTGAATGAAATCCTAGATCTAAGAACTAAACCTAATCATAATCCTAATCCTAGAGAGAAGTGAGAGCTCTCTCTCTAAAACTACTTCTAAACTAATCCTAATGTGTGTGAATGATTCAAAAGTCCCTTGCTCTTCAATCCTTGGCTTTAAATAGCATCTTTGGTGCCAAAGTTGGTTGGGATTGGGCCCCACAACTCTTGAGAATTTGCTGGGTGCGAATTCACTTAAAAATCAAGTATCAGCATCGACGCGTACGCACACAGCACGCGTACGCATCCATGGGCCATTTCGCAAGGTGCGCGTAAGCGCCTGGTGCGCGCGCGTCCATGGGTGAGTTTAATTCTTTGGCTTTTCATGATCTTCTCCACTTTGCATGCTTTCCTCTTCGCTCCTTTGATCCATTCCTAGTCTTTCAATCTGAAATCACTAACAAACACATCAAGGCATCTAGTGGAATCAAAGGGAGATTAAAATCATCAAGTTAAAGGCCTAAAAAGCATGTTTTCACACTTAAACACAAATTGGGAGACAATCACAAAATCATGCTAATTCATTGAATAAATATGGGTAAAAGGTCATAAAATCCCTTAAATTTAACACAAGATAAACCCTACAAATGGGGTTTATCAACCTCCCCACAATTAAACCATGCATGTCCTCATGCTTAAACCAAGAGAAAGCAAAGGGATCAACATTTATTCAATGAAATTTAACTAAATGAAATCTACCTATATGCAACTATCTAAATGAATGTAATTGCTTAGTAAAAAATAAATCAATTCCCAAAAGACATATATGCACAAGGGCTAAAGGACTAGCAAGTCTAATCCACAATTGAATTGAGTTATTAAATATTTTTATGAACTTGCAAGAATAGATTATCATAGGTGAAAACATGTAATTGAGCATTAAACCCTCACCGGATGTGTTTGCACTCTATTCGCTCAAGTTTGTAGGGTTGATTCTCTCAATTCTCCTCTATTTCATGCTTTCTAATATTTGTTTTTCTTCTATCAATCAACATTTATTTTAATGCATGCATACATCTATCACGAGGTCTTTTCATAGGTTGTAATGGGGCTAAGGTCAAGGTAGGATCATATATGGTTAAGTGGACTAGAATTTGAATCTTTGATTAACCTAGACTTTCCCACCTAACATATATAATAACCTATACAATTAAGTACTACTCTAAGTACCCATTCCTCACTCTTTCACATACTCATACATTTTCTTTTCACTTTACAACACATATGCATTGACTTTATTGAGCTTCGCTTTGGGGCATTTTGTCCTCTTTTTATTGCTTTTCTTTTTTCTTTTTTTTCTTTTTTCTATTTTTTTCCTTTTCTTTTCCATATTACTTTTCTTTTTCTTTTCTTTTTTTTATTTTTCTCATTTTTTTCTTTCTATATACAAGAGCATCAATGCATAAGGTTTTACATTTGATCAATACATGAGCATGTACCTAATTCCCAATATTTCCAATAAAAATACAAAACTACCCTTTTACTCCCCCAATGTCCCAAGGTTCCCACACTTGAACGATACACACACACTAGCCTAAGCTAATCAAAGATCCAAATAAGGACATTTATTGTTTTCTGCTTTAGGCTTGTAATGTGCTAAATTAAGAACAAAGTGGGTTAATCGTAGGCTCAAAGTTGGCTAACAACGGAAGATAAAAGGTAAGACTTTTTGGGTAAGTGAGCTAAATGAAGTGATAGCCTCAATCATATAAATGCATGAATACACAAAGTAATGGACATAAAGAATCAAACAAATCAAAGATCACAATCATAAAAAGAGAATAATGCACACAAGAAGGAAAATATGTGGTTATAAGATGTAACCACACCATTGGGCTCAAAACTCACTTGCTTGTATTCTTAGCTCAAAACATGATCCACAATATATATAATTCAAGCAAGTTCTATGAAAAGTTTTCACTCAAATCAATTGAGGTGCTCTATAGATAGAAATCTTGAAAATTTTCATTATTTTGACTAAGCTTATTGTGTATACATATGCAAAAATAAGAAAATGCAACAAAAATCCTAAAAACCTAAAATGAAATGCAAAAGTGTTGAGATTAGAAATTTATCACCCAAAATTGCCGATTGGTCGGACGACCTCCCCACACTTAAAAGTTTGCACCGTCCTCGGTGCACTCAAAGATGATCAAGGGGGTACGGCGACTCTCCGGATTGCTACCTTCAGCTGATAGATCAACCGGTTGCTGCGTGTTCTTTCTTTCGCTTCCATTTTTGCTTGCGGTGCATCATTCATGAAAAACAAAAATATAACACCATAAGATGAGAAAATAGAAGCAAGGAAGCATACATTGTTGGAATGAGGTACTAATCACTAGAGTTGAGTGAATGAATTAGTATGACATTAGGAAAATAGGGATGTGAGTTCTAAATTAGGCGCCTTTTAGAACACACATTAGCATGAAAAGTTATGTTACAAAAGAAGCATGCACTTCGCTCATTCTAGTGTGCTTGAGATGCTTTAAGTAAACTTGTAAGGTAAAACAAGCATTGAATAAGCATGAAAGCATTCAAGCCGTAAACATATGGATGCATATAAGCATGAAGCACAATGCATTAAGGTAAATGCTCAACATCCATCAAGAAATTGCCTAATCTAGGAAAAGGATTCTAATTACATGGTGGCCAAATCATGCAATTCAAGAAAAGTTACAATCTCGAAGGCGATTCTTATCACTTGGTATTCTTAAAAGGTAAGCATGAAAAAACTCAAAACCAAGTAGCAAAATATAACCTCAATCATAGAATCCAACAAAGATTATCTAAAAACATTCATGCTAAAATAGCATTAGGCAATAAAGGGGCAGCAATGCATAGTAAACAAAGTCAATAATCCAACACTTATAATGGAAAGAGAGAAAATAAAATGAAAACTAAACTAAAACTAACTAATTAACTAACTAAAATAAATGGTTATCAATGGTGTTTGGAAGTGTTGGATGAGGGGTAGAAGTTGGGAAGAAGAAAGGAGAAGGAAAGAAATGAAAAGAGGAGAAGAAAAGAAGTGGATTGAAGGAAGGGCATCCACGCGTACGTGCACACGGTGCGCACGCGGATGGTGGTGTAATGGACACGACGCGTATGCGCACCTAGTGCGTCCGCGTCGATGGCTTATTTCGAGAGTGGCGCATACGCACCAGGTGCGCGTACGCGCAAGTTGGTTTATGCCTCGGGCACAGTGCACGCACAGTGCGGGCATAACTCTCGGGTCAATGTATGGAGGCATAAAATTTTGCAATCCACGCGTACGCACGTATGGCGCATGCGCTTGGATGGTCCAAAACGCTTGATGCACGCGTATGGGCACAGTGCGCGTACGCGTGGATGGTGCTCTATTTTTCAAATTTTTTCTATGTTTTTGCACCAATCCAAGCATTCCAAACCTCCAAACAGCTACCAAAACACCATGAAACCTTATTTAATATACTAAAATACCAATTATACTCAACAAACTAATCAAAACACGAATTTAAACTAATTACCAATATGTATGAAAAGAGAAAATGAAAAGAAGTTACCATGGTGGGGTGTCTCCCACCTAGCACTTTTGTTTATTGTCCTTAAGTTGGACTTATGGGGAGCTCCTCTCAAAGTAGCTTGTGCTTGAAGCTATCTTGGAACATCCACCAATTCTTGGTTCTCCGTTGTGCCCCAAGATTCCTCATGGATTGAGCTGAGTCTTGATGGAGTTCTTCACAAGCTTGGGTCTCCCAAAGTTGGTCCTCGTCTTGTGATCCAGGATCCCATACTTTATTTTTACACATGTCTTGAAGTTGATCATCATTAGTCTAACCGGGTGGTAAGTAAGGTGAATTCTCAATAAAGTGGCCAACAATCCTGCTAGACCCATCTAGTTGAGCACTACTCCAACCTTTATATCTCATGTTTGAAGCATCAACCATAATGAGCCTAGATTTGCAACGCCAACCACAAAACATTTTTCTTTTATGCTTCATCCCAAAAAGCTCCCTAAGTTGACCATCCGTTTCAAGCAAGTCATACTCAAGTGGGACAATAAAGCTAATAGAAATGAGTTTTACCCACTCAAGTGAAGGAGTAGATGGCAACCTAGGCAAAGATAATTCCAAGGATCTTGACAAAGCGTATTCCACTCCTGTCCTTCTATTTCTAAGGACTTCCACCTCCTCACAAGATCTCTTAATCTCAATCCTTTGTTCAACAATTTTATCTAACTCTTTTCCCTTACTCAATTCATAAATGGGAGGGTGAAAGAAATTTACCTCCACATTATTTTCCATCTCATCGGGAGAAGGTTCTTCAAGTTCAAAGGATCTACCACCACTAGAATTTGATGCTTGCTCTTCATTGTCATGGGAACTCAATTCTTGTTCTATCCCATCCAAGTCTTCATATGAAATATGCCTTGGAGGTTGTGCACATCCATCCTCAACATCAATTTCAATCTTCTTGGAGGGGTCTTCTTCAACTCTAGGTTCCCATGGAGGTTTCGCATCTCCTAAGTCTTCAACCATCTCTTCTTTTTCTTCGATAGTCCTAGCTTCCTCCAATTGTTCCAACACAAAGCAACTTCACTCACTTACCACCGCAGTTTCCAATCTCTCCTTCATGCTATGTTCTTCATTCGATTCTCCACATGTAGCCATGGGGGCTCTCTTGAGTATTCAAGCATTGGGAGGCTAATTGATTTATTATCGCATCCAAGGCAGCCATGAAATTTTGCACATCCCTTTTCATCTCTTCTTGCCCTTGAACAAAAACACCAAGGGTTTAATCCATTAGAGATTGGGGTGGGTAGAAGGGTTCATCATTGGGAGAAGGGTTTATAATAGGAAGGTGGTTCATCATAGTAATGATGTGGTGGTTCTATGTACTCCATTTGTTCTATTTGTTGCTCAACACACTCTAATCTATTGTTCTCAAGTTGAGATTCTACAATCCCCTTCGTGCTTCCCTCTTCGGTTGCTCCTCCAACATCATCCTTGGACATATGGTATGAGTCCCATGCATCTAACTTTTCATGGACGGTTGCTTGAAGCCGATCTATTGCTTCCTTAAAGGATGGACATGGATATTCTTCCATGAAGGGTTATGGTGGAATTTAGAATTCATCTTGTGGTTGAAAGTTTTTACACATTGGAGGTGGTTCATTTTGGTCATAATATGGAGGAGGTGGTTCTTAGAAGGGTTGATATTATGGTGGTTCCACATATGGCTCATATGGTGGTTGGTAAGATGGGTATGGATTGGGGTCATAGGGAGGTGTGTGGTGGAAAGAGGCTTGTGAATATGGTTGATGGTCATGTTGAGGGCATGGCTCATTAGCATATGGTGGTGGTTCTTGAAAGTCACAAGGTGATTCACCATAGCCATTGGATTGGTATGCATCATAGAATAGCTCTTCTACATAGTGCATTGGTGGGGGTTGTTGCCAAGAGGATTGGTCATATGTATATGGCTCCTCCCACCATTGAGTGTCCCATCCTTGATACACATTCTCATTGAAGTTCCCATCACCTACAACATAGTTAGAACCAAACTCATAGCCAAAGTGAGAATTCATAGTGAAAAGAGAAAATAAGAAATAAAAGCTAATAAGAAATAATGAAACAAAATCCTAAAGCTAGCAAAAACTAACAAGCAATCCAAAAAGCAAGCTATTCACAATATTCACATATATACAATAACCAATAACATAACACCATTGCAAGTTCCCGGCAATAGCGCCATTTTGATGATTGGATTTTTGATGGTTTAGAATTTCACAAATGAAATCTCGTTGCAAGTATAGTTTCTAAACCAACACTAATCCTTTCATACAAAATTTTTTTGTCACAAGTACAAACCCCAAAAATCTATGAACCGAAGTATTTAAACCTCGGGTCCTTCTCCATAGGAATTACAATAAAGTGTCTTGTTATTGGTTATGGAGTATGTCTGGGGTTTTTGGGATTTTAGACAAGGAATATAAATGGCAAAGAAAATAAACTAACAATTAATAAAGCTCTTGGCAAGGTATGAGAACTAGAAGTCTCATCCTAGTTGTCCTCCTCAATTGTGATCACAAATTGTTCATTGCTACCACTTAGTTAACCTCTAACCATGGAGGAAAGTCAAGTGGATGAATCAATTTGATTCCTCAAGTCCTAATCAACTCCTAAAGGAAAGACTAGCTTTAGAGGCATTCAAATTAATTAGCAACTTCTAATTATCAATCAAAAATGGAATTAGATAACTCAAGAGTCACTAATTACTCTACCTAGGCCAAGAGGAACAAAATCTATACTATATCTAGAAGAGACATTTCAACAAACACATAAAAGGCAATAAAGGCAAACATTATTAATTGCAAGCATTAAAGGAATCTACAACTACAAAAGCAAGAGATCAACAATAGAAAACCAAAGAAAACACAATTATTATGAATTACCTCAAATGGAATTAGAAGAAAATAGAAGAAACAAGAGTATATCTACAACAAGATATAAGTACAACATAAAGGAAATTACAACAAAAGAATGGAAGAATGATGAATGTAACAACAAATAATTGAGAAGTAGAAGTAGAAGAAAGAGTGAATGAAAACCTAGATCTAAGAACTAAAACTAATCCTAATCCTAATCCTAGAGAGAAGTGAGAGCTTCTCTCTCTAAAACTACTTCTAAACTAATCCTAATGTGTGTGAATGATTCAAAAGTCCCTTTGCTCTTCAATCCTTGGCTTTAAATAGCATCTTTGAAAGTTGGTTGGGATTAGACCCCACAACTCCTGAGAATTCGATGGGCGCAAATTCACTTAAAAATCAAGTATCAGCATCGACGCGTATGCGCACAGCACGCGTACGCGTCCATGGGCTATTTTGCAAGGTGCGTGTAAGCGCCTGGTGTGCGCGCGCGTCCATGGGCGAGTTCAACTCTTTGGCTTTTCATGATCTTCTCCAATTTGCATGATTTCCTCTTCGTTCCTTTGATCTATTCCTAGCCTTTTCAATCTGAAATCACTAACAAACATATCAAGGCATCTAGTGGAATCAAAGGAGATTAAAATCATCAAGTTAAAGGCCTAAAAAGCATGTTTTCACACTTAAGCACAAGTTGGGAGACAATCACAAAATCATGCTAATTCATTGAATAAATGTGGGTAAGAGGGCATAAAATCCCTTAAATTCAACACAAGATAAACCCTACAAATGAGATTTATCACTTAGCCCACCTAGACTCGCCACATTTATACCACAACCAAAGTAATTTTATGGATGAATGTTGAGAACCAACCTCACTTGAAGAGTGCAGGATAAGGGACGGTTTGGAACCCCCAAGTGGAAGAGGAAGAATTGAAGCATGATTCACCACAAGTTGATGAAGTTGAGCTTATCGAAGTTAAAGAAGTGGTTGATGAATTGGGGTGGATTGAACAAGAGGTGGATGTGATCAAAGAGGAGAGGAAGGGAGCGGAAATTTCAAGGATATTGGAAGTCTCCCTTCCTAAGCAACTATCCGACACACCATTTAAGTGGGTAAGAATCTCATCTTTTAACTTCATTAACTCACATGAATATGCTTTGTTGGAAACGAATAGTCAACTTAGGGTACTTTGTGGAGTGCTAAGTGAGAAAGAGATCAATGTTGGGGGACATAGTGGATTAAGGCTAACTAGGATTGAACCCTCAAGATTTGAGTTCCAAGGGTGGTGTAAGGCACAATTGAGCAGTTTTCAAAGGAAGATTTAGAGCTGATGACTAGAATTTCACTATATCACTATAATGAATCCGTCTTTAGAAAGTATACCAAATTGTCGTCAAGTAATAACTCACTATGAGTAAGGTCGAATACCACAGAGATTGATTGATTGAACGATTTTAGTTACTGGGTGATTTAGTCAAGCTAATTAAGAAGAATTGTTGAGTGCAGAATTCTAAATAGCAGAATTGTAAATGACTTTAAAATAAAGGAAAGCAATAAAATGCAGAAACGTAAAGAGCAGGAAAGCAAATGACAAAAACATAAATGACTGAATTGTAAATAGGGAATGGGTTGATAGCAGAAATTAAAGAAAGCTATAAAGAATGGGGAAGATAAGAATCGTGAAGGTTCATTGGAGTTGGGAGATATTACTCTCTTTGGATTAAATTCAGATAATCTCATCTTCAATCATGTAACTCATTGACTTCTTGGCAATCATGATTGATTGAACCCTAATTCCTTGGTGATTCAATCTCTCAAATCTTGATAATCAGCCAATTCCTTGGTCTAATTGCTCGTGAAGAGAGATAAGCTTGGTCCCTGATTTTACCACACATCCTCATAGATCCAAATATTTGGGCAGATTTCATGTTATCATATCCGATCCCAAAACCTAGATCTACTCAATGTGAGAAGGGATTTCAAGCATGGTTTCATGTTTCCTTTTTCAAGGTTCCCATGAAACCCAATTTGCATTCAACCTCTTTATCAAGATGATTGAACACTAAGCATGAAGAACGAAATTCCTTCTAGCAAATCAAAGAGAAGAAGAAATTCACTATCAATTAATCCATCAAGTGCAATATAGCTCCCTCCCCCAATGAGAGGGAAGTTAGCTACTCATAGCTTCAAGTACAAACAAAATTTCAATACTAGAAATTAAACTAAGTACAAAAGAAAAGTAAAAAGTTCCAAAAGTCTTTAAAAGTGAAGTGCAAAAAGTGCAGTCCAAAAAGGAAGTCCACCTAGATTCAAAGTACTACCTATTTATACAAAAATCTTAACTCCTCAAATGTACTTGCAAGTTTCTCAAATTGGGCTTTTCATAATTTCAATTGGCACACTCTCAGGATGGCATAGCATTTTTCAGGAAAGCGTAGTGCTCGTACACCCACGCGTACGCGTCACCCATGCGTGCGCGTCGTCATTGTTTCTGGCACTTGTCACGCATACGCGTCACCCACGCGTGCACGTCATCACTGATTTTGGTACTTCTCAGGCATACGCATCACCTATACATGTGCATCACCACTGATTCTGGCACTTGTCACGCGCACGCGTTATCCATGCATGCGCGTTCAATGCTTTTGGGAAAGGCGTAGCGTTGGCGCCAAAGGCACTCTTCCACGTGTACGCGTCGTCCATGCGTGCGTGTGGTTCTTCAAAGCATCACCTCACGCGTATGCTTCATCCATGCGTACGTGTGGTCTTCAACAGTGGTGGAAATGGCGTAGCATTGGTGTCAAAGGCGCTCTTCCACGCGTACGCGTCGCCCACACGTGTGCGTGGTCTTTTAGATATAGCACTTTCACGCGTACGCGTCACCCATGCGTACGCATCACCAGCCGAACTTTCCCACTCCGCATCGCAGACGCTCTTGGTTAAAACATAGCACTAAAGTCGCTTTTCCTGGAGGTTGTGCACGCTTTTGAAGAAAACGTACCACCAAAGGCGCTATCCTGGGGAGTGGAGCATTCTTGTGTACAGCGGAGTGCCAAAGGCGTTCCCCTGTTTTATCCTTGTTGTGCTCCCCTGTTTCATTGCTTTCTTCATCCTTTGTTGTTCTTTTCTCCTGGAATTCAAGCAAAACTCATCTCAAAGCAATATCCCATAAATTTATCATATAGTTCATATAATTGCATCACTTGAATGAGATTTTACCAATTCTATGGTCCTTTTAATTAAGAAAAAAAGGTAGATGATGTAAGTCATCTGGAGCCTTGATAGGAGTTTAAGAAGTTGGTCACCTCATTAGAAGCTTAAGATCAACAAGGAAGGGTGTCAACAAACAAAGTGTGGGACCCTGGAGGACAAATAAAGACCAAGCATGGGTGGATAGTCAAGGAGGAATGGAAGCACAAGCCTCCTTGATGTGAGCTCCTCAAAATGTCCAACTTAAGGACAATAAACCAAAGTTCTAGGTGAGAGACACCCCACCATGGTAACATTTTTCTAACCCTTTTCACTTCATTTATAATTTTGACTTAATTGCATTTTTGTTATGTTGGTCACTTAGGATTAGTTTAATTTTGAGCATAAATAGGTTAATTTCCATATAGATCATGAGTTTGTGAATTTCTGGATGTTTGGGGTTGAAATTTTGTTAAGCTAACGCTTAAATACCTTAGATTTTAAAAGAAATTTTTTTGAAAAAGTAGGGCATTGTACGCACGCACACCCTTGTGCGTACGCACAAAATCACCAAATTTTGTGTCCTGTGCGTACGCACACTAGCCTCATAGCCTGCACAGCTCCTATTGGGAGTGCTCGCTTGCTCCTGTGCATGTGCATCCCTACCATTTTTTCTCTTTGTGCGTACGCACACATCTTAATCCCCTTTATGCTGAAAGTGCTCGCAAACCTTTGTGCATCTACTCACCTTCCATTTTTCACCTTGTGTGCGTACGCACATGCACTGTTTTGGGCATACTTTTCATTGCTTTTTAAATTAAGCCCTAACACACTTCCACCCCTCCTCCATCCTTCTCTTCTCTTGCTTTTGCCATGTTTTTCTACTTGTTTTAGTTAGTTTTTATTGCACCTCATTTTGATTTTAGTAATTATATTAGTTTTGGTTTAGTTGTTTGTTAATTGAATAAGTTGCAAGTGTTTCTTTGATGATTAATTGGGCTAAATTTTGATTGAAATTGTCTTGGAATTTGATGAATATGTGCACTAAGCATCAAGTCTTTGTTTAATTGCCTAAATGAAGTTTGAGTTTCATTCATATGTTGAAGCTACCATATGCATTAGACTATATCCTTGTTTGGCAACTTATTCATGAATTGTGCACCTTGGATGATCACTGACATTATTTAAGATTGAATTTCATCAATGCACTTATGTTGTGCTATAAATTACTAGTACCTAGTGGGTTTGATAATTCATGTTTTGATTGCATCCTAGGACAAATTATTTATCAGTGCATATTAAGTTAATTGAGTTGAAATTACTTGTTCATCATGACTTTCATATCAAATTAATCACATAACTGGTACTTGTTTCTTGTTAATGCCTAGCATTTGTTTGAATGACTTGACTCGATTCTTATCAAGATTGTCACTTTTTGCAACAAGTACCTATATTATGGACTATTGCATTATGTTTAAGGATGAATAAGTAGTTTTTCTTTTCATAATTGGATTGGTTATTGTTTATTGTGCTTCTATATCAATTTTGCGCTTTCACTTGCACAATTTCAATATCCAATATCTCAAATATTCAATTCACTTTAGTTGTGGTTACCTAGGTTTATTTTTGCCTTATCTCTTGCTTATTCTTTACTTGCAACCTAGACTACTTAATTGAGGAACACATGCTATTTCTTTTAATTGTGTGGTTACCATTTTACCCGGCCAATGTATGTGTTCTAAATCGTGTGCACATTTGGAATACACACATTGTCTGTTATCATACCACACTCATATGAACTCTTCCTTAGTTCTTGTTTATTTGTTTTATACAGCAACTCCAGCCCCAGGCCCACCAGCTGAAGGTGGACCTTCATAGTTCTTCACCTCTGGATTATGTGTATGCACGAAGGACTGTGAAATGATTAAGTGTGGGGGAGGATCCGCAATTTTGGGGGTGTAAATCTCTCTTTCTGAACACTTTGCACTATCTTCTAGTTTTGATAGTTATGTTTTTGTGAATATTTGCTTAGTATTCCATTGCATTGCACTTTACTTAGTTTGCTTATATATACATATCTTAGCTTGCTTATAGTTTTATTGTAGTAAATATTTGCATGTTGCCTAGTATAGAAAATAAGTTTGGTAAAAATAACAAGAATTTTCAAGAGATCTCTTTTAGGGCGTTCCATTGATTAGGCTTGAAAACTTATTTTTCAACTTGCTTGAAGTATTTTTCTTATGGAACATAGAAAAGAGCTAGAACAAAACACCTAGTGAGATTTGAGCTTTAATGGACGGTTGCACATTTTCAACCATAAATTTTGTTCTTGTGTGTTACACTCCTTTTATTATTGTGATCTTATATTTGCTTGAGTCTTTATGTCCTATATTTGATGTTTTAAATGCATTTAGTATGATTAAGGCTATTTTTGAAATTGAACTCACTTTAACCCATATAGCCAACTCTTACATTTACCTTTGTAACCCATTTTTGAGCCTTTTATTCCCCCTTTTGTTTTAATTTTAAGCACATCATTCTTCCTAAGTGAAAAACCATTAATGTCCATGAATTGTATCTTTGATTAGCTTGGATTGAGTAGTGTGTTCTACTCAAGTGTGGAGGAAATTTGTGGAAAAATATTGGTAGAAAGTTTACTTTGGGTATTCATTGAGAAAATTTAGAAAAATGGGTAAACACTCATGCAGTCATCACTTAAAACATATGTATTTCTTTTTTGTAATAAAAGTAAAGAGGAATTTTGGTATATATACTTTTGAAAAAAAAAAAGAGAAAAGGAGAAAAGAAAAGAAATGATAATAAGAATGTAAATAAAGAATGAATATGAGAATTAGAAAGAAGATGCATGAGTGAATGTGAAAAAAGGAGAAGAATAGAAAGTTAGGTTGTTTTCTTTTGTGTACATAGGTTGATATAGGATTAGGTGGGATACTTGAGCTAATCAAAGATCCAATCTACTAGCCCACTTAACCATATTAATCCTACCCTTACCGTAACTCCATTACAACCCTCCAAAAACCTCATGATATTTGTATTCATGCATTAAGTATTTGTTGATTGTTAGATGACTAGCAAATCCTATATGATTGGAGGAAAATTGAGTGATTAAGCCTAAACACTGAGCAATTAAAGTGTAAACACATCTAGTGAGGAGTTCAATTGCTCAATTCTAAGATTCCATCTCTTACCTTGTATTTTCTTGCAAGTTGTGAAATTAATTTTGAAAACTTCAAACCAAATATTTGGACATTGGTCATATTGCTATATTTTCTTGCCTTAGCCCCAATGATCTATTTTGGATTGATTGAAATTATATTGTTTGTGATGGTAATCAGTGGCTAAGAGAAAGGGGGGATGAATCTTAGCCCCTTTTCGCTGAGTGTTACTTTCTGCCCTTGAAATAGCTTCAGGAGATTTTTCTTATTTTTGTCTCGTAACTAGTCAAGAGACATTTTCTTTTTGTCTCGTAACCAGTCAAGAGATATTTTTCAATTTGTTCTCATACACAACAGAAATAGAAATGAAGTAGAAAATAGAGAGAGAAACACACCAAAAAGTATCCTAGTTCAGCTGCTAAGTGCAATTCATCCTACATCCAGTTTCCATCACAACAATGATGGAATTTCACTATAATAATCTTTGATTACAAACACCAATTCTCCCTAGGAACTACCCTTCCTATCTGGGACAAGTCTAGAATCTATACCCAATCTTGAACTTGACTTGGTAATCTACCAAGCTTTCAACTGCTAAGTGCTAACCCAACTTGTAAGGGGATTCCCACAGAATCATGATACACAACACAGATGTATAAAGGACCTCTAAGACATATATGGCTTTTTCTTTAATTTTGTACCCTCTGTCTTTTTCCACTCACTGGATTTTTCTTACAAACCTCACTCTGTTTGCCTTTTTCATCATGAGACTCTGACAGACAAAACTAAAGAAAATACAAAATGAAACACATTGAAGGAGAATAACTTCTGTTAGCTTTGGGTAGCTATGAGAACTCTGTACTTTCTCTCCTTGTCTCAAGCCTTGGCCGTTCACCCTTATTATAGAACGGAAAGCTTCCAAGGTTGAAACCGGTCCAACCGAGCCAACTTCTTCTTCTTCAACATAAGAACCGGTTCAGACAGAGAGAAGAGAGAGGGAAAACCGAAGTCATAACAACATGCATGTACCTCTTTCTCATCCCTTCTCATCAAGCTTCATCAATCTGAGCCTTCTATCTTGACTTTGTCCCCAAGAAAGATTTCTGACCCTTGATGAACTCTTGATCCTTGACAGCTCCATTTGTTCTATTTTTGCTTCTTCCTCCACGTAGCTACAGTAGCTACCTTCTGTGATGGATGAACAAAAAGTAGAAACGAGCTTCACCTCAGAGATCTTCTTCTCTGACCGAAATGTATTGCTACCACTTTAGGCATGGAGATCTTGAATCTTCTTCTCCAATTCTTACCTTTAGTGGCAAAAATCCTAGCCACGCCATACTGTAGATCTTCTTTCTGCAAGGGCCATCATCACCTTGGCCGCTTGCTTCTTCATAGCTTCTGTTCTTCTTCCTCTGATAGCTTGCTTCTACAAGCTTCTTCCCTGTCAGTAAAGTGACCAAAAATTGGAGAAAAAAGATAGAGAAGAGTGAAAAGCTTTCAATGAAAGTAAAGAAAGAAATTAAAATGAGTTAATTATCCACTTCCCTTTCCCATGCCTTGTAACGTGTGAGAAGTAAATGCCATCAAATCAATTACATTTTTCTCTTTCCTGTTACCAATGCAATTAAAACAAGTTAAATGAATTTTGAATTCCATCCAAAGAGAGGAGTGGATAACCGAACCAAACATGCACTACTCCTTCCTTCTTTCTTTTCAATTTGGACCAAGCCTTGTTGGTCTTGTAACAAAGATTTAATTGGGCCTGTTTCAATAGTTTCCTGGCCCAACTAACATTAATTCAGCCATTCATCAAATAAAATTTTGTACAAGGCTGAATAATACATTGGGCTTTGATGATTTTTTGGCCCAACAAAAACCTGCAAATTAACAAAATTATTAATCAACTAATTTTGAATTAAAATTCAATTTAGTAATTTTGTAATTAATTATTTTTAACAATGTTTGATCATCAATGTTTGATCATCATCATATTTCAAATTTTCCAAACTCAACAGTTTGTTTTTGCCAAACTCAATAGGAAACCATAGTATAGATTTAAGTAAGTAATATTTAGCATAGTTGCATGCATGTAGGTAGTTGCATTGAATAAGTTGCTTTTCTTTTTACCCTTCTCCTTTGATTGTGATTAGCATGAGGACATGCTAGTGTTTAAGTGTGGGGGAATTGATGAATCCATATTTGATGATAAATAATGGATTGATTTGAGTGGATTCCATCATATAAACCCGCATTTATTCACTTAAATAGCATACTTTTGTGTTTTCTCTCTAAATTATGTCCAATTGTCAAAACATGCTATTTTATGCTTATTTTAATCAGCTTAATCAGCAGCCTCTTTTTCTACTTTCCTCCCCTTTTTGTCATCAAGAGGGGAACCTGCAACAAAACCAGCATGATAAAAACACAGAATATTTGATTAACAAAATAAAAGAGTTCAAAGTAGCCAAGTACATTCATTCATAAACAAACAGTTCAAAAAAATACTAAAGCCAAAGGAGTAGTAAAATAGAGTTTGTTCAAAAAAAGGTGGGAAGTAGAGAGCTTAATAGTCAGGCATCAGAGAGATTCACATCAGAGTCAGAGAGATCATTGTCGGAGTGAGCCATATCCTTTTCAAAGCTCTTGAGCAGTAGATTGATCCTGTCATTACATACAGTCAGTGCCTTCTCATTTTCGTAGGCCTGCTTGCGAGCTTCTTTGCACGAACGCACCATCAAATTGGACATGTTTGAAAGCTTATTTAAAACTTCCTTCATGGATTCAGTAAGCTTAGATGACTTAGAAGGATGGCTTTCAAGATCACTATCTGAAGACATGGAGGGCATTGAGCTTTTTCCTTTATTTCTTTTCACGGGTCCAGAAACTCCTCCTCCTTTGATGGTAGACACCTTGTTTTCTACAGGCTCATTGATTAGATCAACATGAAAATGTTCAAAGATACATGTGAGCAAAATATCATAAGGAAGATTCACCTTCTTATCACTGCGTACATAGTCCCACATGTGACGCACCATTAAATAAGCAAATGAAACAGAAGAAGAAGTGAGAATAGCAAAGAGAACTAGGGTATCACAAACTGTTACTCTCTGATAGGAGCCGCTTTGGGGAATCAGGATGTGGTTGATAATGCAGTGAAGCAGCACTCTCACTGGACCAAGAGCCTTATGAGTCAGAATGGTTCCATCAAGTGCAGAGAAATTTTCACAAACTTGAGTTAGGGCAATCTGATAAGAAATCCCAACTTGAGAGTCTCACTTCCTTGACATATATGATGTGGCTCCTTCATCTATATACCCTAAGGCAGTATCAATAGTCTCTCTGTTCAAAGTCAGATACACCTTCTTGACATAAGAATGAATCACTCCATCATGGTACATCATGTTTGCGTAAAGCTCACGAATGAGATTTGGATAAACAGGTTTTTGAATCTTAAACAGTGGAGTCCACTTGAGATTGTAAAACAGAGTAGAGAAATTAATTCCTTTTGCACTCAAAGTCCCCAGGTTCACTATGTGAGATGCACACAAATGACGGTTGACTAGAACTTGATTATGGAACTCGTAGGCAGCGCAAGAGTTGAATCGAGCCAGATCGAAGTGAGAATGATTCTTGTTGAACTTATTTTTGAAGTCTAGAGAATCCAAGTTTGTAGGTTCTCTAGTGTTGTGAAGCATATATCCCTTTGATCTCAATGAGCTTCGGCCAGAGGGATGAGGCGTTGATTACCTTGGAGGTGAAGGTGGTGGAGATGATTGAGAGATTTCTTCTTCTTCGGCCATAGGCCTTTTCTCCTTTCTAATCTTCTTTCGTGGTGAAGTTCTTTGATGAATGACTTTCTTCCTCATGGCTTTGGTTGAATGTGAAGAGGGGGATGGTGAAGAGGATGAGGCAGAGTGTATGTGAATATTGGTGTGATTATGGGGAGCAGAGGAGGATGGAGGATTTTTGGAAGAGGGAGTTCGGGTGCTTCTTCTTGTAGCTAACTTCTTTCTCATGATGAAGATGGAAGAAGTATAGAATGAGAAGGTGAATGGATGACCAAAGAGGTTGGAGTGGAGAGAGGGAGTAACCGCTTTAAATGCTGAGTGGAGAGAGGTTTATTATAATAATGGGCATTTAATGGAGCGGTTATCATCAAGGAAGTTTTTAAAATTAAAAAGTAACTGAAAGATCTTTTCCTTGAATCAATGGGGGGAATAAGAGAAAAGATTATGATTTGACATGAACTCCCCTTATCAAGATATGATGTGATAACCTCCCAAAAAAATTATTTTAAAATGATGAAGAACTCAAACGGGCCAGAGTCATGGAGTGGGTTAAAAGATATTGGTTGGGCCCAAGTTTACTTACACCAGGTTCAGTCTCCCTCTGTTTCATGGATTGTTCATCGCATAGCCAGATTTGTCTCCTCGCTTCCTACGAGACAAAAACAAACAGATTTATCAAAATCATATTTTTTCAACAAAACTTAAATCCAACAAACCCAAACTATTCCTTAATGAACAGAACATATCTTCACACAATGGTTTAGTGAATATATTAGCAAGTTGTTCTTCAGATTTCATAAATTGGATATCAATAGTACCTTTTGCACATGTTCTCTAATAAAATGATATCTAACTTCAATGTGCTTAGTTCTAGAGTGCAGAACAGGATTTTTAGAAATGTTTATTGCACTCATATTATCACAAAATAAAGGTATGCTATTGATTTTCAATTTATAATCCTCTAACTGAGTTTTTAACCAAATTAATTGAGAACAACAAGCAGAGGCAGATATGTATTCAACTTCAGCCATAGATAGAGCAACAGTGGCTTGTTTCTTGCTTGACCACATGTTTAGTGAGCTTCCAAGGAAGCAACACATTTCGGATGTGCTTCGTCTATCCACCCGATCTCCTGCATAATCTGCATCACAAAACCCTACTGCACAAAAATCATTAGATCTAGGATACCATAAGCCAAAGTCACATGTTCCCTTAATGTATCTAATGATTCTTTTGACGGCCAAAAGATGGGATTCTTTTGGATGAGATTGAAACCTTGAACATACACCCACACTTTGAACAATATCCGGCCTAGAGGATGTAAGATACATGAGTGAGCCTATCATTCCTCTCTACCGTGTTTCATCCACATCTTTGCCATTTTCATCTTTTTCAAGTTTAGTATTTAGATGCATAGGTGTTCCCATTAGTTTGGAATTTTCAAGGCCAAATTTCTTGATTAATTCTTTTGCATATTTTCCTTGGTGAATAAAAATGGCACTAGGAATTTGTTTAATTTGGATCAAACTCACTAGTCATAAGTTTTCCAAACTCACTAGTCATAAGTTTTCCAAACTCACTAGTCATAAGTTTTCCAAACTCTTCACACAAGGTTTCATTGGCCGAACCAAACATTATGTCATCCACATAAACTTGAACAAGCAAAATATCATCATTAGATTCTTTTATAAACAAAGTAGTATCGGTGGTACCCCTTTGAAACTTATTTTCCAACAAGAAGGCACTAAGCCTTTCATACCAAGCTCTTGGAGCTTGCCTAAGGCCATAAAGAGCTTTTGATAGTTTAAAAACATGATTTGAAAATTCTTTACTTTCAAAATCAGGGGGTTAAGCCAGAAATACTTTCCTATCTATAAAACCATTAAGGAGAGCACATTTAACATCCATTTGAAATATTCTAAAACCCTTATGGGCAGTATAGGCAAGAAGCAACCTAATTACTTCCATTCTAGCCACTGGGGCAAATGACTCATCAAAATCAATACTTTCCTCTTGATTGTAACCTTGCGCCACTAATCTAGCCTTGTTACGAACTACACTACCATCCTCACCCAATTTATTTTTAAAATCCACTTTGTACCGGTTACCTTCTTACCATTTGGATTTTGTACAAGTGTCCAAACCTCATTCTTTTCAAATTGAGCTAGCTCTTCTTCCATGGCTTTGACCCAAGAGGGGTCTTCAAGAGCTTGCTTCACATTGAGAGGCTCCAATTTGAACAAGAAGGCGACATTGCTTGGTTCCAATTGCTTCTTGCTTGAGGATCTAGTGTTTACACCTTGGGAAGGATCACCAATGATAAAATCATGGGGGTAACCCTTCAAAAACTTCCATTCTCTTGGCCTTTGAGGAAAGCTTCAACCTTAATGAGCTTCAGCAAACTGTTATGTTTCAGATTCTTTGACTGGTTCAGGAGACAAAATTGAAATGTCTCCTCCATCCTGATGAGACATTTCTGGATGAACAGGTTCTTCACTTGGGACAGTTTTGGGACTTTCTTGACTTGGTTGATAGTTCACATCAGCTTCACTTCCTGTATCATCATCTAAAAGGGCACTGGGAATTGAATTAGTATCACAAAAGAACACATGTATGGATTCTTCTATGGTTCTATGTTCCTTAAGGTAAATTCTAAATGCTTTGCTAGTGGTGGAGTATCCAACAAATATTCCTTCATAGGATTTTGGATCAAATTTTCCAAGATTTTCTTTATTGTTAAGTACAAAATATTTGCATCAAAAAATGTAGAAATACTTAAGATTAGGTGGGGTTCCTTTCCATAGCTCATAAGGAGTTTTCTTTAATCCTTTTCGAATAATAGTCCTATTCAAAATATAACAAGCTGTATTTATAGCTTCAGCCCACAAAAATTTTGGAACATCATTTTCACAAAGCATAGCCCTAGTCATTTCTTGAAGGTTTCTATTCTTTCTTTCAACTACCCCATTTTGTTGAGGAGTTCTAGGACATGAAAAGTTATGTGCAATTCCAAAATCATCACAGAATTTTTTAAAATCTTGATTTTCAAATTCTTTTCTATGATCACTTCTTAAGTGAGCAATTTTTAAATCTTTTTCATTTTGAATCATTTTACAAGTTGAAAAAGCATAGAAAGCATCATTCTTATGAGCTAGGAAGAGTACCCAACCAAATCTAGAGTAGTCATCTACCACCACCAAACCATAATGTTTACCTCCTAAACTTTGAGTTCTAGTGGGACCAAAAAGATCAATGTGCAACATTTCTAATGGCCTCTTAGTGGAGATTTCATCTTTTGGTTTAAAAGAGGATTTTACTTGTTTTCTTAATTGACAAGCATTACAAGTAATATCCTTATCAAATTAATGTTTGGAATTCCTCTCACCAAGTTTTTCTTAACTAGCTTAGAAATTTGGTACATGCTTGCATGACCCAATTTCTTATGCCAAAGCCATTTTTCAGATTCAAGTGATGTACAGCATGTTACTTTTTTATCTTTTAAATCCTCAAGAGTCAATCCATACACATTGTTACACCTTTTAACTTCAAACAAAATTTCTCCAGATTTTTCACAAATAACTAAGCAATCCAATTTTCTAAAAATAACTTCATATCCAAGATCACATAATTGGCTAATGCTAAGTAAATTGTGTTTCATCCATCAACAAGTAAAACATCATTTATGAAGGATGAAAAACTCTTACCAACTTTACCTATGGCCACTATCTTTCCTTTTCCATTATCACCGAAAGTGACAAACCCTTCATCATACTCATCAAGCTTAATGAAGAAGGTTGCTATTTCAGTTATGTGCCTAGAACATCCACTATCCATGTACCACATGTTGTCCTTTCGCTTGGATTCTAGGCACACCTACAAAATAAGCTCAAGTGACCTTAGGTATCCAAATCTTTTTGGATCCTTTGACGTTAAACCATCTTCTTTGTCCCAAGCCATTATAGTCACAAATAATTTTACAAACTTTATTTCCAATCATTCTTTCACCAAAGAAACATTGAATAAGAAAGTGTCCATTCTGGTTGCATAATCTACAAAATCTATGAGTTGCTGTTTTTACAAAGCTTGTTGGGTTTTGAAACCTTACACATTAGAAGATGATGCCATGTTTGCAAAAGAAGGTTTTTTAACAAATTTTTCAATTTTCTGAAATCCCAACCCAGCTTTATCATAAAGAGGTTTTTGACTAGCCAATAGTTGATTTAAATTTTCTAAACTTTGAGCACAAGTGGCTAAGTCCTCTTTGAGTCTTTTTACCTCTTTGAGCAACTTCTCATTTTCTCCAAAACAATTTAGATATGCACCACAGAATGCTATTTTTCAAATCCTTTTATTTCAGCTTTCAAACGTTTGTTTTCTTCAACAAGATCAACAGCAGCTTTAACTTCTCTCAATTTTTCTTTTAGAAAACCATTTTTAGCTTTAAGAATTTCGATTTGAGACTCAAGAGTTTGGTTTTCCTTTAAGAAGCATCTAATTTTTTCAGAAAGGTGATCTATCATGAGATGAAGGTATTCAGTGTCAGGGTTATGAAAAACTACCTGCTTTACGTGATCTGCCATGAGACAAGTTTGAGACTTAGTTTCTGATTCTTCATCTTCCTCATAATTATTTTCTAAGTCTTCCCAAGAAGCCATCAATACATTCTTCTTTCCCTTCTTTGGCTTCTCCTCCATCTTCAACTTAGGACAATTGGATTTGAAGTGCCCAGCCTCTTTGCAGTTGTAGCAGATTAATTTACTGAAGTCTTTCTTTGGTTTTCCTGAGCTGCTTCCTTTGCTTCTTTCCTTCAGTTTCACCATTTTCCTGAATTTCTTAGCAAACAAAAAAAAATCATTTTCAGATGAGTTATCACTGGATTCATCATCCAGAGGGTTAGTAACAGAATAGCGAGCTATTCCTTTTCTTTTTGTATCTTTTTTTAAATATGTGTTTTCAAAGGCAAGTAAATTTCCTCTCAAATCATCATAAGTCATGGAATCAAGACCACTACTCTCAGATATCACTATTGCCTTAGTTTCCCACTCTTTTGTGAGACTTCTCAAAATTCTCCTCACAAGCACAGATTCAGGATATATGTGATCCCCATAGCATCCAAGCTATTGATGATGATGTTAAATCTTTCAAACAGATCATTTATCGATTCTCCTTCCTTCATTGAGAATATTTCATACTCTCTGTTCAGCATGTCTTTTCTGGTCTTTTTAACTAGTGTTGTGCCTTCATGAGTGACTTGAAGGGGGGGTTAAATCTTAGCCCATTTTTGCTGAGTGTTACTTTCTGCCCTTGAAATAGCTTCAAGAGATTTTCTTATTTTCGTCTCATAACTAGTCAAGAGACATTTTCTTTTTTTCTCGTAACCAGTCAGGAGATATTTTTAATTTTGTCTCATATGCAACAGAAACATAAATGGAGTAGAAGAGAGAGAGAGAGAGAGGGAGAGAGAGAGAGAGAGAATCACACCAAGAAGTATCCTGGTTTAGCTGCTAAGTACAATGTAGCCTACATCTAGTCTCTATCACAACAATGATGGAATTTCACTATAATCATCTTTGATTACAAACACCAATTCTCCTTAGGAACTACCTGATGAGCGAATAATTTATATGCTTTTTGGCATTGTTTTTAGGTAATTTTTAGTAAAATCTAGCTACTTTTAGGGATGTTTTTATTAGTTTTTATGCAAAATTCATATTTCTGGACTTTACTATGAGTTTGTTTTTCTGTGATTTCAGGTATTTTCTGGCTGAAATTGATTTTCTAGAGCTACAGAACTCAAAATGGCGCGCTCTCAACTGCTTTGGAAAGTAGACATCCAGGGCTTTCCAGTAATATATAATAGTTCATACTTTATTCGAGTTTAAATGATACAAACTGGCGTTCAATGCCAGCTCCATGCTGCATTTTGGAGTAAAACGCCAAAAACACATCACAAACCAGAGTTAAACGCCCAAAACACGTTACAACTTGGCGTTTAACCCCATGAGAAGCCTCTGCATGTGGAAAGCTCAAGCTCAGCCCAAGCACACACCAAAGTGGGCCCCGAAAGTGGATTTCTGCACTTAGACTTATTTCTGTAAACCCTAGTAGCTAGTTTAGTATAAATAGAACTTTTTATTATTGTACTAGTGTCTAATCTTTGGATTACCTTTGATCCTTTCATCATGTTTTGGATGCCTGGACTATTATCACTTATGTATTTTAAACGGTGGAGTTTCTACACACCATAGATTAAGATCGAGCGTGTATCTCTTGGATTCCTTAATCAGAATCTTCGTGGTATAAGCTAGAATCCATTGGCAGCATTCTTGAGAATCCGAAAAGTCTAAACCTTGTCTGTGGTATTTCGAGTAGGATTCAGGGATTGAATGACTGTGACAAGCTTCAAACTCGCGAGTGTTGGGCGTAGTGACAGACGCAAAAGGATCAATAGATCCTATTCTGACATGATCGAGAACTGACAGATGATTAGCCGTGCTGTGACAGAGCATTTGGACCATTTTCACTGAGAAGACGGGAGGTAGCCATTAACAACGGTGAAACCCAACATACAGCTTGCCATGGAAAGGAGTATGAAGGATTGATGCAAGTAGTAGGAAAGCAGAGATTCAGAAGGGACAAAGCATCTCCATACACTTATCTGAAATTCCCACCATTATAACCATTTGAATCCGCCTAACTGAGATTTACAAGATGACCATAGCTTGCTTCATACCAACAATCTCCGTGGGATCGACCCTTACTCACGTAAGGTATTACTTGGACGACCCAGTGCACTTGCTGGTTAGTTGTGCGGAATTGTGACGAAGTGTGATTCACATTTGAGAGCACCAAGTGTTTGGAGCCATTGCTAGAAATTGTTCGAGTTGTGAAAAGTATGAGTCACAATTTTGCCTATCAAGTTTTTGGCGCCGTTGCCGGGAATTGTTTGAGTTTGGACAACTGACGGTTCATCTTGTTGCTCATATTAGGTAATTTTCTTTTTAAAAAGTTTTCAAAAATCTTTCAAAAATTTTTCTTTGTTTTTTTTCCAAAATAATTTTTGAAAAATCCAAAAAAAATAAAAAGAAAAAATCTAGAAAATCATAAAATCAAAAATATTTTTGTGTTTCTTGTTTGAGTCTGATGCACAAAAACTTGTCTCTCAACAAATTTCCCTTCGGCAAGTATACCGAATTATCATCAAGTAAAAACTCACAATAGAGTGAGGCCGAATCCCACAGGGATTGATTGGTCAAGCAACTTTAGTTGGAAGAGGGTGCTAGTTGAGCTAAACAGAGTGTAGTTGATGTTGTAGGAAATTAAATGGTGGGAAAGTAAATTACAGAAAATAAAGTGCAAAATCTTAAATGGGGAATTGGGGAGATAAACATGGAAATAAATGGCAGAAAGTAAAGAGAATGGGTGATATCAGAAATGGGAAATTCATTGGGCTTAGGAGATGTTGTATTCTCCGGATCAAATTCATTTTCATCTCTTCCTCAATCAATGCATCTATTGATCTCCTTGGCAATCTTAAGTGATTGGATTCCAATTCCTTGGCAATCCAATCTCTCTAAACTTGAACAATTACCCAATTCCTTGATTTAATTGCTCATGGGAAGAGATGAAGTATGGTCACTGATTATACCACATGTATTTCCAAATCAAAGTGTTGGGAGGATTACATGTCACTATATCTGCCCAGACCCCAATTTGGTCCAGCATGAGAAAGCATTTCTAGCATGATCTCTTCATCCCTTTTCCAAGGCTCAGAGGAGATCCAATTATGGAGAGTTTCTTTTCCAAGACAACTAACCAATTGAATTAAGATCGAAAGCTTTCTAGTAAATCAAGAGAAAAGAAAGAGGAAGAAGAATGAAAACTATAATTGATCCATCAAATTACAACAGTGCTCCCTAACCTAATGAAAGAGGTTTAGTTGTTCATAGCTCTGGAAATGGAAAATGGCAGAAAAGAATACATGCTTAGCTAAAAAGTGCAGAAAAGTAAATATACAGAGGGTAGTTCTCCAAAGTGCCAAGCTTCTCTATAGTTCAAATCTACTCCTATATATACTACTCTTCTTGATCTTCTAGTCAGTTCTTCAAGTCTTGGATGTTGGCCTTAGATCTTGAGTTGAAGCAAGTACAATCTTCAGTGGGCCCAACTTGCAGAAAAGTGTGAGTTAGGCATGGGCGTTAGTTAGGACGTTAGTGGTGTTAACGCTAAGTGAAAATGTGGGTTCGAGAACGTTAGTGGCAATCACCTTTCTCACTAACGTTCCAACCCCAAAATGGTCCACGTTAACTTCAACGTTAGTGGCACTAACATGACCACTAACGTTGCCTCATGATCCTTCGCAAACGTTATTGGGAATCACCTTTTCCAATAACGTTGCATTGTGCCCCCCTTTCCTCACGTTAGAGTTCACGTTAACTAGGTTAACGTGGCTCTTCACGTGGGCATGCCTAAGCTTTGAGAGCGTTAGTGACACTTACCTTTGTCACTAACGCTCTAAATGCCCCTCCTCCCCACGTTAGAGTTCACGTTAACTAGGTTAACGTGGTAGTGAATGCCATCTCCAACGTTAGTGACAAAGGTGAGTGTCACTAACGTTGGCTCATCATGCTTAGCTCTACGTTAACTTTCACGTTAGTGGTCTTAACGTGACCACTAACGTGGGCAATGTTGGCTTGATCCAACGTTAGTAACAAAGGGGAGTGTCACTAACGTTGGCATTGTCTTTCCCTTCCACGTTAGAGTTCACGTTAACTAAGTTAACGTGCCTCTTAACGTGGCTAATTGCCAATTTGTAGCGTTAGTGGTATTCACTTTTACCACTAATGCTGGAGCTCCCTTTTTCTCCACGTTAACTACCACGTTAACCTAGTTAACGTGGCAATTAACGTGGACTTATGAAGGCTTCACAGGTGTTATTGGTGATCACCTTTTTCCATTAATGCTACAAGCTTGTCCCTATTCCACGTTAGTGGTCACGTTAACTAGATTAACGTGGCTACTAACGTGGCTTCTTCTTGGTTCCTTTGTCCTTAAATCAAGCAAATAAAGTGCATCAAAGCTCTAGCCCAACTCATAAGATTATGCATCATCAATTTGTCATTCAATCCTTGCAAAAATCCTTATGAAATCATATAAAATTCACAATAGTTGCTTAAATCAAGGTGTAAATGAAATTTCATCCAAAACTTGCTTATTTCCTAAGAAATTACATGAAACTACCCTAAAACAGTAAAGAAAAGGTCAGTGAAACTGGCCTAGATGCCCTAGCATCAGAATCTTGAGTCAATTTTTAAGTTTGGTGTCAATTGCATGTTTTTAAAATTTATGCATTTTTTCGAAAACTCATGCATGCGTTCTTCATAATCTTCAAGTTGTTCTTGGTAAGTCTGCTTGTTTCATCTTTGCATTTTCTTGTTTTGTGTTTTTTGTTATTTTTCATATGCATTTTCGCATTCATAGTGTCTAAACATTGAAAATTTCTAAGTTTGGTGTCTTGCATGTTTTTCTTTTCTTGAAATTTTTTTAAAAATAAGTTCTTGATGTTCATCTTGATCTTCAAAGTGTTCTTGGTGTTCATCTTGACATTCATAGTGTTCTTCCATGCATGATATGTTTTGATTCATAATTTTTATGTTGTGAGTCATTTTTGTGTTTTTCTCTCTCATCATTAAAAATTCAAAAAATCAAAAAAATATCTTTCCCTTTTTTCTCTCATAAATTTCGAAAATTTAAGTTGACTTAGTCAAAAAATTTTAAAACTTAGCTATTTCTTATAAGTCAAGTCAAATTTTCAATTTTAAAAATCTTATCTTTTCAAAACTTTTTCAAAAATCAAATCTTTTTCATTTTTTTTATTATTTTCGAAAATTTCAAAAAAATTGTTTTTCAAAATCTTTTTCTTAATTTTATTTCATAATTTTCGAAAAATTTACTAACAATTAATGTGATTGATTCAAAAATTGAAGTTTGTTACTTTCTTGTTAAGAAAGGTTCAATCTTTAAATTCTAGAATCATATCTTTTAGTTTCTTGTTAGTCAAGTAATCAATTTTAATTTTAAAAATCAAATCTTTTTCAACCATATCTTTTTAATCATATCTTTTCAAATCATATCTTTTTCAAAAATTTGATTTCAAAATATCTTTTCTAACTTCTTATCTTTTCAAAATTGATTTCCAAATCTTTTTCAACTAACTAATTGACTTTTTGTTTGTTTATTATCTTTTTCAAAACCACCTAACTACTTTTCTCTCTCTAATTTTTGAAAATTTCTCACCCTTTTTCAAAATTCTTTTTAATTAACTAATTATTTCAAATTTTAATTTTAATTTTATTTCTTCTCTTAATTTTTCAAAATCACTAAGTTTTCAAAAATAATATTCGGATTCTCTCTCTTATCTTCTTCTATTTATTTATCTATTTACTAACACTTCTCTTCATCTCAAAATTCGAACCCTCTCTTCCCCTCTGTGTTCGAATTTTTCTCTTCTCCTTCTTCTATTCTTTTATTCTTATACTCACATAAAGGAATCTCTCTACTGTGGTAAAGAGGATCCCTATTATTATTTTCTGTTCCCTTCTTTTTCATATGAGTAGGAGCAAGGACAACAACATTCTTGAAGCAGATCCTGAACCTAAAAGGACTCTGAAGAAGAAACTAAGAGAAGCTAAAATACAACAATCCAGAGACAACCTTACAGAAATTTTCGAAAAAGAAGAGGAGATGACAGCCAAAAATAATAACAATAACAATAATGCAAGGAGGATGCTTGGTGATTATACTACACCTACTTCCAATTTTTATGGAAGAAGCATCTCAATCCCTGCCATTGGAGCAAACAATTTTGAGCTGAAGCCTCAACTAGTTGCTCTAATGCAACAGAACTGCAAGTTTCATGGACTTCCATCCGAAGATCTCTATCAGTTTTTAACTGAGTTCTTGCAGATCTATGAGACTGTTAAAACTAATGGAGTAGATTCTAAAGTCTACAGGCTCATGCTTTTCCCTTTTGCTGTAAGAGACAGAGCTAGAACATGGTTGGACTCTGATGAGCGGATAATTTATACGTTTTTTGGCATTGTTTCTAGGTAGTTTTTAGTAGGATCTAGCTACTTTTAGGGATGTTTTCATTAGTTTTATGATAAATTCACATTTCTGGACTTTACTATAAGTTTGTGTGTTTTTCAATGATTTTAGGTATTTTCTGGCTGAAATTGGGAGACCTAAGCAAAAATCTGATTCAGGCTGACAAAGGACTGCTGATGCTATTAGATTCTGACCTCCCTGTACTCAAAATGGATTTTCTAGAGCTACAGAACTCCAAATAGAGCGCTCTCAACGGCGTTGGAAAGTAGACATCCAGAGCTTTTCGGAAATATATAATGGTTCATACTTTGTTTGAGCTTAGATGACGCAAACTGGCGTTCAATGCCAGTTCCATGATGCATTCTGGAGTCAAACACCAGAAACACGTCACAAACCAGAGTTAAACGCCAAAAACACGTTACAACTTGGCGTTTAACTCCAAAAGAAGCCTCTGCACGTATAAAGCTCAAGCTCAGCCCAAGAACACACCAAGTGGGCTCCAGAAGTGGATTTCTGCATCAATTACTTATTTCTGTAAACCCTAGTAGCTAGTCTAGTATAAATAGGACATTTTACTATTGTATTAGATATCTAGGTTTTTGTCCTTTGACCATATCTTCGGACGTTTAGTCTTAGACTTTGGGGGCTAGCCATTCGGCCATGCCTGGACCCTGATCACTTATGTATTTTCAACGGTGGAGTTTCTACACACCATAGATTAAGGGTGTGGAGCTCTACTGTACCTCAAGTTTTAATGCAATTACTACTATTTTCTATTCAATTCAACTTATTCCTGTTCTAAGATATTCGTTGCACTTCAACATGATGAATGTGATTATCCGTGACACTCATCATCATTCTCACCTATGAGCACGTGATTGACAACCACTTCCGTTCTACCTCAGAAAGAACGAATATCTCTTGGATTCCTTAATCAGAATCTTCGTGGTATAAGCTAGAATTATTGGCGGCCATTCTTCAAAATCTGGAAAGTCTAAACCTTGTCTGCGGTATTCCGAGTAGGATTCAGGGATTGAATGACTGTGACGAGCTTCAAACTCGCGATTGTTGGGCGTGATGACAAACGCAAAAGAATCAATGGATTCTATTCCAACATGATCGAGAACCGATAGATGATTAGTCGTACTGTGATAGAGCATTTGGACCATTTTCACTGAGAGGATGAGATGTAGCCATTGACAACGGTGATGCCCTACATACAGCTTGCCATGGGAAGGAGTAAGAAGGATTGGATGAAAGCAGTAGGAAAGCAGATATTCAAAAGGAACACAGCATCTCCATACGTTTATCTGAAATTCTCACCAAGGAGTTACATAAGTATTTCTATCTCTATTTTATGCTTTATTTATTATTATTTTCGAAAACTATTATAAACCATTTGAATCCGCCTAACTGAGATTTACAAAATGACCATAGCTTGCTTCATACCAACAATCGCCGTGGGATCGACCCTTACTCACGTAAGGTTGATGAGCGGATATTTTATACGCTTTTTAGGGGTAATTTCATGTAGATTTTAGTATGTTTTAGTTAGTTTTTAGTATACTTTTATTAGTTTTTAGGCAAAATTCATATTTCTGGACTTTACTATGAGTTTGCATGTTTTTCTGTAATTTTAGGTATTTTCTGGCTGAAATTGAGGAAGCTGAGCAAAAATCTGATTTAGGATGAAAAAGGACTGCTGATGCTGTTGGATTCTGACCTCTCTGCACTCGGAATAGATTTTTTGGAGATACAGAATTCCAATTAGCACGCTTTCAATTGGGTTGGAAATTAGACATCCAGGGCTTTCCAGCAAAATATAATAGTCCATACTTTGCGCGAAGATAGACGACGTAAACTGGCGTTTAACGCTAGTTCCATGTTGCAGTCTGGCGTTCAGCGCCTGAAACAGGTTGCAAGTTAGAGTTCAACGCCAGAAACAGGTTACAACCTGGCGTTCAACTCCAGAAACAGCCCAGACACGTGAGAAGCTTAAGTCTCAGCCCCAACACACACCAAGTGGGCCCCAGAAGTGGATTTCTGCACTATCCATCTTAGTTTACTCATTTTCTATAAACCTAGGTCACTAGTTTAGTATTTAAACAACTTTTAGAGACTTATTTTGTATCTCATGGCATTTTTTAGATCTGAACATTGTACCTTTTGATGGCATGAGTCTCTAAACTCCATTGTTGGGGGTGAGGAGCTCTGTAGCGTCTCGATGAATTAATTCAATGATTTCTGTTTTCCATTCAAACACGCTTGTTCCTATCTAAGATGTTCATTCGTGCTTCACTACGAAGAAGGTTATGATCCATGACACTCATCACCTTCCTCAATCCATGAACGTGTGCCTGACAATCACCTCCGTTCTACATTAGATTGAATGAGTATCTCTTAGATTCCTTGATCAGAACTTCGTGGTATAAGCTAGAATCCATTGGCAGCATCCTTGAGAGTCCAGAAGGTCTAAACCTTGTCTGTGGTATTCCAAGTAGGATTCAAGGATTGGATGACTGTGACAAGCTTCAAACTCACGAGTGTTGGGCGTAGTGACAGACGCAAAAGGATCAATGGATCTTATTCCAACATGATCGAGAACTGACAGATGATTAGCCGTGCTGTGACAGAGCATTTGGACCATTTTCACTGAGAGGATGGAAAGTAGCCATTGACAACAGTGATGCCCTACATACAGTTTGCCATGGAAGGAGCCTTGCATTTATGAAAGTGAGAAAGCATTATGTTGCAGGAATTCAGAGGACAAAGCATCTCTAAAACTCCAACATATTCTCCATTATTGCGTAATAATTATTTATTTTATGCCCTTTCATTCTTTTTACAATTGAAATTAAAGAACCCTATTGGTATCCTGACTAAGAATAATAAGATAACCATAGCTTGCTTCAAGCCAACGATCTCTGTGGGATTCGACCCTTACTCACGTGAGGTATTACTTGGACGACCCAGTGCACTTGCTGGTTAATTATGCGGAATTACATAGTGTGATGTAATTTTCGTGCACCAAGTTTTTGGCGCCGTTGTTGGGGATTTTTTGAGTTTGAACAACTGACGGTGATTCTTGTTACTTAGATTAGGAAAAAAATTGTCTTTTTGGTTTAGAGTCACTAGGATTGCATCTGCTATTATTCCTTTTAAAAATTTTTCAAAAATATTATTTTTCTTTAATTGAATTTTTGTTTTCTTCATGAGTTTAGTGTCATGTTCTAAGTTTGGTGTCAATTGCATGCTTTTCTTTGTCTCTCAATTTTTCGAATTGCGTGTTCTTGTTTTTCCTTGATCTTCAAATTGTTCTTGTCAATTTTTCTTGTTTGATCTTTGGTTTGTCTTGTTTTGTGTGTTTTCGTGTTTTCTTTGTGCTTTTTCAAAATATTAGTTTTCAAAAATACTTTTTTATATACAATATTAAAACACGTTACATTTATAGCTCAGTTGGCTAGAGCGTTGGCTTATGTTCCTGGCAATTGGGTATCTCCCTTTTAAAACTTTTTTTTCAAAAATAATTTTTCTTTGATTAAATCTTGTGCCAAACTTTAAGTTTGGTGTTCTCTTGTTAATTTTCTTTAATTTTCAAAAATTTATATTTGGTTTTCTAAAAATTTTAAGTTAGGTGTTCTTTCTTTTGTTCTTGTTGTTCTTGTGAGTCTTCAAAGTGTTCTTGAGTCTTCTTTGTGTTTTGATCTTAAAATTTTTAAGTTTGGTGTTCCTTGGTGTTTTCCCTCCAAAATTTTCGAAAACAAGGAGCATTAGATCTAAAAATTTTAAGTCTTGGGTCTTTTGTGTGTTTTTCTCTTTAATCATACAATTCAAAATTTTAAAAAAATAAATATATTTTTTTCTAACTATTTTTAAAGCAATTATTTCAATATATTTATTTAAATTTCAGATTTCATTTTTAAATTTTTAAATTTATAGCTTTTTCAAAAATATTCTAACCACTTTCTTTCTCCTCACTTTTTCAAAATTCTTCATAAAATATTTTCAAATTCTTTTTGTTTTTCTTTTTATTTTAGTTTTTATTTTATTATTTCGAAACCTCCTCTATAATAATAAAATAAATTCACATCATCTTCCTTTCTCCATTATGGACTTAAGTGGAAATGAACAGTCCAAAAGGACTCTGGGGTCATATGCTAACCCCACTACTGCTTCATATGGGAGTAGTATCTGTATACCCTCTATTGGAGTTAGTAGTTTTGAGTTGAACCCTCAGCTCATTATCATCGTACAATAGAGTTGCCAGTATTCCGGTCTTCCACAGGAAGAACCTACAGAGTTTCTGGCACAGTTTTTACAAATTGCTGATACAGTACATGATATGGAAGTAGATTAAGATGTCTACAGATTGTTACTATTTCCATTTGCTGTAAAAGACCAAGCTAAGAGGTGGTTAAATAACCAACCTAAGGACAGCATAAAGACATGGAAAAAGCTGTCAGAAAAATTTCTAAATCACTATTTCCCTTTAAAACGGATGGCACAGCTAAGGCTGAGCATCTAAGGCTTCAAACAAGGAGATAATGAATCCCTTTATGATGCATGGGAGAGATACAGAGAGATGCTAAGAAAATGCCCCTCTGAAATATTTTTAAAGTGGGTGCAGTTAGACATCTTTTATTATGGGCTTACAGAGAAAGCTCAGATTTCTCTAGACCACTCATCTGGTGGATCTATACATATGAGAAAGACAATTGAAGAAACTCAAGAGCTTATTGATACAGTTGCTAGAAATCAGCATCTGTATCTAAGCAGTGAACCTTCCATGAAAGAAGAGGCTAAAACAGTAACTGCTGAACTAAGTCCTGCAGAACAAGTTACTGAATTCAATCAGCAATTAGATTTTCTAGCAAAACAGCTAGCCGAATTCAAGGAGATATTGCAAGAAATAAGAATGGCTAATATGAATATGGAACAGCAGTTAAAGCAAACAGAACAGCAAGCAGTTCAATTAAGAAGTGGGAAAACATTAAATACCTCACTTCAAGGTAGCAGAAAGCCAAAAAATGAACAAACTTCTACCCAAAATCCCTCTGAGGACAGTCAGAGCCCAGAGAGGAATAATTCTGGCGCTCAAACGCCAGAAAAAGGGTGGAGAGCTGGCGTTGAACACCCAACCCATGCTCAGTCCTGGCGTTTAACGCCAGAAACAAGCAAGGAATTGGCATTGAATGCCCAAAGGAAGCACAGTTCTGGCATTCAGATGCCAGAAACAAATAAGGAGTTGGCGTCTAACGCCACTCCAGCTTCCACCCCTGGCATTCAAATGCCAGTGGGAGATCAGACACATACAAGTGCTGATAGCAACCCCTCTAAAAAGGCTTCTCAACCCACATCTGTTGGTAATAAACCTGCAGCAACTAAGGTTGAGGAATACAAAGCCGAAATGCCATATCCTCAGAAACTCTGCCAAGCAGAACAGGATAAGCAATTTGTCCGCTTTGCAAACTATCTCAGGACTCTTGAAATAAAGATTCTGTTTGCAGAGGTACTTGATCAAATACCCTCTTATGCTAAGTTCATGAAAGAGATCTTAAGTCATAAGAAGGATTAGAGGGAAACTGAAAAAGTTTACCTCACTGAAGAATGCAGTGCAGTTATTTTGAAAAGCTTCCCAGAAAAGCTTAAAGATCCCGGAAGCTTTATGATACCATGCACATTAGAGGGTACTTGTACCAAGCAAGCTCTATGTGATCTTGGGACAAGTATCAACCTAATACCTGCATCTACTATTAGAAAGCTTGGTTTGACTGAAGAAGTCAAACCAATCCGGATATGTCTCCAACTTGCTGATTGCTCCATTAAATACCCATCAGGCGTGATTGAAGACATGATTGTCAAGGTTGGGCCATTTGCCTTTCCCACTGACTTTGTGGTGCTGGAAATGGAGGAGCACAAGAGTGCAACTCTCATTCTAGAAAGATCGTTCTTAGCAACTGGACGAACCCTCATTGACGTCCAAAAAGGGGAAGTAACCCTAAGAGTCAATAAGGACGAGTTTAAGTTGAATGTTGTCAAAGCTATGCAACATCCAGACACCCAAAATGACTGCATGAGCATTGATATTATTGACTCTCTGGTAAAAGAAGTCAATATGACTGAGAGTCTCGAATCAGAGCTAGAGGATATCTTTAAAGATGCTCAGCCTAATCTGGAGGAACCAGAGAGAATAATAGAACCTCTGAAAATCCCTCAAGAAGAGGAGCAACCTCCCAAACCCGAGTTCAAACCATTACAACCATCCCTGAAATATGCATTTTTGGGAGAAGGTGATACCTTTCCTGTAATCATAAGCTCTACCTTAGAGCCACAAGAAGAGGAAGCACTAATTCAAGTGCTAAGGACACACAAGACAGCTCTTGGGTGGTCCATCAGTGATCTTAAAGGCATTAGCCCAGCCAGATGCATGCGCAAGATCCTATTGGAGGGTGACGCTAAGCCAGTGGTTCAACCACAAAGGTAGCTGAATCCAGCCATGAAGGAGGTGGTGCAGAAGAAGGTCACTAAATTACTAGAGGCTGGGATTATTTATCCTATTTCTGATAGCCCCTGGGTATGCCCTGTCCAAGTCGTCCCTAAGAAGGGTGGCATGACAGTGGTTCATAATAAAAAAAATGAACTGGTTCCTACAAGAACAGTTACAGGGTGGCGTATGTGTATTGATTACAGAAGGCTCAATACAGCTACCAGAAAGGATCATTTTCCTTTACCATTCATAGACCAGATGCTAGAAAGACTAGCAGGTCATGAATACTACTGCTTCTTGGATGGATATTCAGGTTATAATCAAATTGCAGTAGATCCCCAAGATCAAGAGAAAATAGCATTCACATGCCCATCTGGAGTATTTGCATACAGAAGGATGCCATTTGGTCTGTGCAATGCACCTGCAACCTTTCAGAGGTGCATGCTCTCCATTTTCTCTGATATGGTGGAAAAATTTCTGGAAGTCTTCACGGATGACTTTTCAGTATTTGGAGACTCGTTTAGCTCCTGTCTTGACCATCTAGCACTTGTTATAAAGAGGTGCCAAGAGACTAACCTGGTTTTAAACTGGGAGAAATGTCACTTTATGGTGACTGAAGGAATTGTCCTCGGGCATAAAATTTTGAACAAGAGAATAGAGGTGGATTAAGCTAAGGTAGAGGTAATTGAAAAATTATCACCACCAGCCAATGTTAAGGCAATCAGAAGCTTTCTGGGGCATGCAGGATTCTATAGGAGGTTTATAAAAGATTTTTCAAAAATCGTCAAACCTCTGAGTAATCTGCTAGCTGCTGACACGCCATTTATCTTTGATAAGGAGTGTCTGCAGGCGTTTGAGACTCTGAAAGCTAAGCTGGTCACAGCACCAGTCATTTCTGCACCAGACTGGACATTACCATTTGAACTGATGTGTGATGCCAGTGACCATGCCATTGGTGCAGTGTTGGGACAAAGGCATCACAAGCTTCTGCACATCATTTACTATGCCAGCCGTGTTTTAAATGACGCACAGAAGAACTACACAACCACAGAAAAGGAGTTACTTGCAGTGGTTTACGCCATTGACAAGTTCAGATCTTATTTAGTAGGATCAAAAGTGATTGTATACACTGACCATGCTACTCTTAAATATCTACTCACAAAGCAGGATTCAAAACCCAGACTCATCAGATGGGTGTTGCTTCTGCAGGAGTTTGATATAGAAATAAGAGACAGAAAAAGGACAGATAATCAAGTAGCAGATCACCTGTCCCGAATAGAACCAGTAAAAGGGGCGTCCCTCCCTCTTACTGAGATTTCTGAAAACTTTCCGAATAAGCAACTATTTGCCATCCAGGAAGTGCCATCGTTTGCAGACATTACAAGCTACAAGGCAGTGAGATTTATTCCCAAAGAGTACAGTAGGCAGCAATCCAAGAAATTGATCACGGATGTAAAGTACTATCTTTGGGATGAACCATATCTCTTCAAGAGATGTGCAGACAGAGTAATTTGTAGATGTGTGCCTAAAGAAGAAGCACAGAAGATCCTCTGGCACTGCCATAGATCACAGTATGGAGGACATTTTGGAAGTGAGCGAACAGCCACGAGAGTCATCCAACGTGGCTTCTACTGGCCTACTCTCTATAAAGACTCCCGAGTATTTGTACTTAATTGTGACAGTTGCCAAAGATCTGGCAATCTGCCTCACAGTTATGCCATGCCTCAACAAGGGATCTTGGAGATTAATAAACAGCTTTACTCTGCTTTGGTTCGATATGGAGTTAGCCACAGGGTGGCCACTCCATATCATCCACAGACAAATGGGCAAGCTGAAGTCTCTAATAGAGAACTTAAAAGAATCCTAGAACGGACTGTGATTAACCGTAGAAGGGATTGGGCAAGAAGCTTGGATGATGCTCTGTGGGCATATAGAACAGCATTCAAGACTCCTATAGGGACCTTTCCATACCAGCTTGTGTATGGAAAAGCCTGTCACTTGCCAGTGGAACTGGAACATAAGGCCTACTGGGCAACCAGATTCCTAAACCTTGATGCCAAGTTAGTTGGAGAAAAACGATTGCTCCAGTTAAATGAGCTAGAGGAGTTCAGACTTAATGCTTTCGAGAATGCAAAAATTTACAAAGAGAAATCATAAAGATGGCATGATAAGAAACTGTCATCCAGAGTCTTTGAGCCAGGGCAGAAAGTTCTGCTGTTTAATTCTAGGCTCAGATTATTCCCCGGAAAATTGAAATCTCGGTGGAGAGGTCCATATGTGATTAAAAGTGTGTCACCATATGGATACGTGGAACTTCAAGATAATGATTCTAACAAAAAGTTTATTGTTAATGGACAGAGAATTAAACATTATCTTGAAAGCAATTTTGAGCAAGAATGCTCAAAACTGAGACTTGATTAAAGCTCAGTAATAGTCTAGCTAAAGACAATAAAGAAGCGCTTGCTGGGAGGCAACCCAGCCATTCACAAAGATTATTTGTTAATTAATTGATTTTGTTTATGTCAATTATCTTCAAGGTAAAATAGCAATTGCTTGAGTTCACAAAGTTATAGAAGGATTCGTAGGATAAAAGAGCAAAAAGAAAGCTCACTGGTGCGAAAAAGCCAGTAAGAGCTGTTTTGGGCGTTGAACGCCCAAAAGAAGCATCTACTGGGCGTTCAACGCCAGTAAGGATAGCCATATGGGTGTTAAACGCCAGAAAGAAGCATCTTCTGGGCGTTGAACGCCAGAAAGAAGTACCTTCTGGGCGTTTAACGCCAGATTTACAGCGTCCCGGGCGTTCAGAAAAACACCCAGTGACAAATGAGTTCCTGGCGTTCAATGCCAGCTAGAAGCAACAGCTGGCCGTTGAACGCCCAGGAGAAGCTGCAAATGGGCATTAAACGCCCAAAACATGCAGCGTTTGGGCATTTAATGCCAATATTATGGGGAGGAGTAAATTCATTTTTACTTCACATTTTTTTATTTCAGTTCATGATTTCTTGCATAAACATGTTACAAACTCTCATCCTTCAATTCCAAAAATTTTAATCCTAATTTCTAAAATCCCTTTTTCAAAAATATCAAATGTATCTTAATTCATAAACACAAATCCTTTTTCAAACCCCATCCAACTTCTTTTCAAATTTTTTTTCAAAACTCAATTATCCTTTCAAATTCATCTCAAATCTTTCCCAAAATAAAATTCAGATTTATCTTTTTCAAATATCTTTCACAACTCTTTAATTTTAAATTATATCTTTTTCGTACATATTTATCTTTTACAAATTATATCTTCTATCTTATCTTTCTTCAAAATTTTTGAAAACCCACCCCCTTGCTTTAAATCCACATTCGGCCTCCCTCCTCTCATCCACCATTCGCTACTAGCTCTCCTTCTATCCCTCTCCTTTCCCCTCTTTTGCTTGAGGACAAGCAAACTTCTAAGTTTGGTGTGTTTATCCATGATCACTAAACCATACCCACTAAGATCATGGCTCCTAAAAGAAAACAACCCACTTCAAGAGGCAAGAAAGAGAGTATTCCAAAACCACTTTGGAATCAAGAAAAGTTCTTAACCAAAGAACATTCAAACCATTACTACAATATAATGGGTCTAAGGTCAGTGATCCCGGAAGTCAAATTCGATCTGAAAGAAGATGAATATCTAGAGATCCAAGAGCAAATTCGAAACAGGAGCTGGGAAATCCTAGCTAATCCTAAAATAAAGGTGGGAAGAAACATGGTTCAGGAATTCTACGCTAATCTGTGGCAAACAAACAGGCAGAGAATATCTGAAATTGCCCTCTATGACTATCAGACCTTGGTCAGAGGAAAGATTATTCACATCCACCCTAACAAAATCAGGGAGATCTTTAAGCTACCTCAGCTGAAAGATGACCCAGACTCCTTTAATAGGAGAATGATGAGAACAAATAAGGGCCTAGACAAGATTCTAGAGGACATATGCATCCCTGGAACCAGGTGGACCACCAGCACCAAGGGCGTCCCAAATCAACTCAAGAGAGAAGATCTCAAACCAGTCGCCAGAGGCTGGCTGGACTTCATTGGGCGTTCTATATTGCCCACTAGCAGCCGCTCTGAAGTCACCATTAAAAGAGCAGTGATGATCCACTGCATTATGTTAGGAAGAGAAGTGGAAGTTCATCAGCTAATTTCGTGTGAACTTTACATAATTGCAAACAAGAACTCCAAAGATCCCAAATTGGCTTATCCTAGCTTAATATCTATGCTATGTAAAGATACTGGAGTGAAGATGGGAATAACTGAGTATATCTCAGTTGAGCGACCAATCACCAAAATATCAATGGAAAAACAACAAGTGCAGGATGACCCCATCAAGAGGAGAGCACAGGAATTCCTCCCGGAAATCCCTCAAATTGAATACTGGGAGCATCTTGAAGCATCAGTTACCAAGTTGCAAGAAGTTATGGACCAAATAAAGGAAGAACAGAATAATCAAAATAGCATGCTTTGCAAATTTCTTGGGGAACAAGAAGAGCAAAGGCGTGACTTGAAGGAACTAAAGCGTCAGAAATTATCTCTTGAAGGACCAAGCACTCTACAGACTAGAGGAACATCCACTTCCCAAAATAAAGGTTGTTGAGTCCTAATCTTAGCTTTACTTCTGTGATAGTTGTTCTTATAGGAATTTACCTTAGAAGTTATATAGGAGTAGTAGTAATTAGTATATCTATTTTGATTTTATTTCCAATTAAGCTATAAGTTATTTTTCTCATCATCATCAAACATGAATAAAATAGTAGATTTTTAAAATAAAGAGGCAATTTAATTTTTTTCGAGTTCTTAATAAGGAAAGTTCTAATTATTTATATGTGGTGGCAATACTTTTTGTCTTCTGAATGAATGCTTGAACAGTGCATATTTTTTATATTAAATTTCATGAATGTTAAAATTATTGGCTCCTGAAAGAATGATGAACAAGAGAAATATTATTGCTGATCTGAAAAATCATGAATTTGATTCTTGAAGCAAGAAAAAGCAGTGGAAAAAAAAAGCAAAAGAGACAGAAAAAGATAGAAAAAGCCAATAGCCCTTTAAACCAAAAAGCAAGGGTGAAAAGGATCCAAGGCTTTGAGCATCAATGGATAGGAGGGCCCAAGGAAATAAATCCAGGCCTAAGCGGCTAAATCAAGCTGTCCCTAACCATGTGCTTGTGGCATGCAGGTCCAAGTGAAAAGCTTGAGACTGAATGGTTAAAGTCGTGATCCAAGGCAAAGGAGTGTGCTTAAGAACTCTGGACACCTCTAATTGGGGACTTTAGCAAAGCTAAGTCACAACCTGAAAAGGTTCACCCGGTTATGTGTCTGTGGCATTTATGTATCCGGCGGTAACACTGGAAAACAAAGTGCTTAGGGCCACGGCCAAGATTCATAAAGTAACTGTGTTCAAGAATCAACATACTACACTAGGAGAATCAATAATACTATCTGAATTCTGAGTTCCTATGGATGCCAATCATTCTGAATTTCAAAGGATAAAGTGAGATGCCAAAACTATTCAGAAGCAAAAAGCTACTAGTCCCGCTCATCTAATTAGAATCTGAGCTTCACTTGAAACTCTGAGATATTATTGCTTCTTAATTTCTTTTTATCCTATTTTATTTATCTAGTTGCTTGGGGACAAGCAACAGTTTATGTTTGGTATTGTAACGAGCAGATATTTTATACGCTTTTTGGGGGTAATTTCATGTTGATTTTAGTATGTTTTAGTTAGTTTTTAGTATAATTTTATTAGTTTTTAGGCAAAATTCATATTTCTAGACTTTACTATGAGTTTGCGTGTTTTTCTGTAATTTCAGGTATTTTCTGGCTGAAATTGAGGGAGCTGAGCAAAAATCTAAATTGGCTGAAAAAGGACTGCTGATGCTGTTGGATTCTGACCTCCCTGTACTCGGAATGGATTTTTTGGAGCTACAGGAGTCCAATTGGCGCGCTTTTGATTGGGTTGGAAAGTAGACATTCAGGGCTTTCCAGAAATATATAATAGTCCACACTTTGTGCGAAGATAGATGACGTAAACTGGCGTTTAACGCCAGTTCCATGCTGCAGTCTGGCGTTCAGCGCCAGAAACAAGTTGCAAGTTAGAGTTCAATGCCAGAAACAGGTTACAACCTGGCGTTCAACACCAAAAACAGCCCAGGCACGTGAGAAGCTTAAGTCTCAGCCCCAGCACACACCAAGTGGGCCCCAGAAGTGGATTTCTGCACTATCCATCTTAGTTTACTCATTTTCTATAAACCTAGGTCACTAGTTTAGTATTTAAACAACTTTTAGAGACTTATTTTGTATCTCATGACATTTTTTAGATCTGAACTTTGTACCTTTTGACGGCATGAGTCTCTAAACTCCATTGTTAGGGGTGAGGAGCTCTGCAGCGTCTCGATGAATTAATGCAATTATTTCTATTTTCCATTCAAACACGCTTGTTCCTATCTAAGATGTTCATTCGTGCTTCACTATGAAGAAGGTGATGATCCATGACACTCATCACCTTCCTCAATCCATGAACGAGTGCCTGACAATCATCTCCGTTCTACATTAGATTGAATGAGTATCTCTTAGATTCCTTGATCAGAATCTTCGTGGTATAAGCTAGAATCCATTGGCGGCATCATTGAGAGTCCGGAAGGTCTAAACCTTGTCTGTGGTATTCCAAGTAGGATTCAAGGATTGGATGACTGTGACGAGCTTCAAACTCGCGAGTGTTGGTCGTAGTGACAAACGCAAAAGGATCAATGGATCTTATTCCGACATGATCGAGAACCGACAGATGATTAGCCGTGCTGTGATAGAGCATTTGGACCATTTTCACTGAGAGGATTGGAAGTAGACATTGACAATGGTGATGCCCTACATACAGCTTGCCATGGAAGGAGCCTTGCATTTATGAAAGTGAGAAAGCATTATGTTGCAGGAATTCAGAGGACAAAGCATCTCCAAAACTCCAACATATTTTCCATTATTGCGTAACAATTATTTATTTTATGCCCTTTCATTCTTTTTACAATCGAAATTAAAGAACCCTGTTGGTATCCTGACTAAGAATAATAAGATAACCATAGCTTGCTTCATGCCAACAATCTTTGTGGGATTCGACCCTTACTCACGTAAGGTATTACTTGAACGACCCAGTGCACTTGCTGGTTAGTTGTGCAGAATTACATAGTGCGAAGTAATTTTCGTGCACCAAAGGTATTACTTGGATGACCCAGTTCACTTGCTGGTTAGTTGTGCGGAGTTGTGACAAAGTGTGATTCACGTTTGGGAGCGCCACCAAGTTTTTGGCGCCATTGTTGATGATCACAATTTCGTGCACCAAGTTTTTGGCGCCGTTGCCGGGGATTGTTCGAGTTTGGACAACTGACGGTTCATCTTGTTGCTCAGATTAGGTAAATTTCTTTTCAAAAAGTTTTCAAAAATCTTTCAAAAAAATTTTTCTTTGTTTTCGTTTTTCTAAAAATTATTTTCGAAAAAAAATAAAAATAAAAATACAAAAAAAAATTAGAAAATCATAAAAACCAAAAATATTGTGTTTCTTGTTTGAGTCTTGAGTCAATTTTTAAGTTTGGTGTCAATTGCATGTTTTAAAAACTTTTGCTTTTTTTGAAAATTCATGCATGTGTTCTTCATGATCTTCAAGTTGTTCTTGACAAGTCTTCTTGTTTGATCTTTAAAATTTTCTTGTTTTGTGTCTTTTGTTGTTTTTCATTTGCATTTTTGCATTCATAGTGTCTAAGCATTAAAAATTTCTAAGTTTGGTGTCTTGCATGTTTTTCTTTTCTTGAAAATTTTTCAAAAATAAGTTCTTGATGTTCATCATGATCTTCAAAGTATTCTTAGCATTCATCTTGACATTCATAGTGTTCTTGCATGCATTCTTTGTTTTGATCCAAAAAGAAAAGAGAAAAACACAAAAATGACGTTTTATTTTTTCTCTCTCATCATTAAAAATTCAAAAATAAAAAAATATCTTTTCCTTTTTTCTCTCATAAATTTCAAAATTTGGGTTGACTTAGTCAAAAATTTTTTAAAATAAGTTGTTTCTTATAAGTCAAGTCAAATTTTCAAATTTAAAAATCTTATCTTTCCAAAATCTTTTTCAAAAATCAAATCTTTTTCATTTTTCTTCTTATTTTTCGAAAATTTTTAAAAATTTATTTTCAAAATCTTTTTCTTAATTTTATTTCATAATTTTCGAAACTTTACTAACAATTAATGTGATTGATTCAAAAATTTGAAGTTTGTTACTTTGTTGTTAAGAAAGGTTCAATCTTTAAATTCTAGAATCATATCTTTTAGTTTCTTGTTAGTCAAGTAATTAATTTTAATTTTAAAAATCAAATCTTTTTCAAAATATATTTTCCATCATATCTTTTTATCTTTTTCAAAAATTTGATTTCGAAATATCTTTTCTAACTTCTTATCTTTTCAAAATTGATTTTCAAATCTTTTTCAACTAACTTTTTGTTTGTTTCTTATCTTTTTCAAAACCACCTAACTACTTTTCTCTCTCTAATTTTTGAAAATCATCTCCCTCTTTTTCAAAATTCTTTTAATTAATTAGCTGTTTAAAATTTTAATTGTAATTTTAATTCTTCTCTTAATTTTTGAAAATCACTAACCCTTTTTCAAAATTAATTTTCGAAAACTTCTCTTTCTCTCTTCTCCTTCTATTTAATTATTTATTTACTAACACTTCTCTTCATCTCAAGAATTCGAACCTACTCCTCCCCCCTGTGTTTGGATTCTCACCTTTTCCTTCTTCTATTCTTTTCTACTTCTACTAACATAAAGGAATCTCTCTACTGTGGTAAAGAGGATCCCTATTATTATTTTCTATTCCCTTATTTTTCATATGAGCAGGAGCAAGGACAAGCATATTCTTGTTGAAGCAGATCCTGAACCTGAAAGGACTCTGAAGAGGAAACTAAGAGAAGCTAAATTACAACAATCCAGAGACAACCTTACAGAAATTTTCGAAAAGGAAGAGGAGATGGCAACCGAAAATAATAATGCAAGGAGGATGCTTGGTGATTATACTACACCCACTTCTAAGTTTGATGGAAGAAGCATCTCAATCCCTGCCATTGGAGCAAATAATTTTGAGCTGAAACCTCAACTAGTTGCTCTAATGCAACAGAACTGCAAGTTTCATGGACTTCCATCAGAAGATCCCTACCAGTTTTTAACTGAGTTCTTGTAGATCTGTGATACTATTAAGACTAATGGAGTAGATCCTGAAGTCTACAGGCTCATGCTTTTCCCTTTTGTTGTAAGAGACAAAGCTAGAACATGGTTGGACTCACAACCTAAAGATAGCTTGGACTCTTGGGATAAGTTGGTCACAGCCTTCTTGGCTAAGTTCTTTCCTCCTCAAAAGCTGAGCAAGCTTAGAGAGGATGTTCAGACCTTCAAACAAAAAAATGGTGAATCCCTCTATGAAGTTTGGGAAAGATACAAGCAGATGACCAAAAGGTGTCCTTCTGACATGCTTTCAGAGTGGACCATTCTGGATATATTCTATTATGGTCTATCTGAGTTCTCTAAGATGTCACTGGACCATTTACAGGTGGATCCATTCACCTAAAGAAAATGCCTGCGGAAGCTCAAGAACTTATTGATATGGTTGCAAATAATCAATTCATGTACACTTCTGAGAGGAATTCTGTGAAAAATGGGATGCTTCAGAGGAAGGGAGTTCTTGAGATTGATGCTCTGAATGCCATATTGGTTTAGAACAAAATGTTGACTCAGCAAATCAACATGATTTCTCAAAGTCTGAATGGATGGCAAAATGCATCCAATAGTACTAAAGAGGCATCTTCTGAAGAAGGAGCTTATGATCCTGAGAACCCTGCAATGGCAGAGGTAAATTACATGGGTGAAACCTATGGAAACACCTATAATTCATCATGGAGAAATCATCCAAATTTCTCATGGAATGATCAATAAAAGCCTCAATAAGGCTTTAATAATGGTGGAAGAAACAGGCCCAGCAATAGCAAGCCTTTTCCATCATCTTCTCAGCAACAGATAGAGAATTCTGAGCAGAGCTCCTCTAGCTTAGCAAATATAGTCTCTGATCTATCTAAGGCCACTTTAAGTTTCATGAGTGAAAAAAGGTCCTCCATTAGAAATTTGGAGGCACAAGTGGGCCAGCTGAGTAAGAAAATCACTGAAATTCCTCCTAGTACACTCCCAAGCAATACTGAAGAGAATCCGAAAAGAGAGTGCAAAGCCATTAACATAATCAAAATGGCCGAACCTAGAGAGGAAGGGGAGGACGTGAATCCCAATGAGGAAGACCTCATGGGACGTCTCCCAGGTAAGAAGGAGTGCCCTATTAAGGACCTAAAGGAATTCGAGGCTCATATAGAGACCATAGAAATTCCATTAAACCTCCTCCTACCATTCATGAGCTCTGAAAACTATTCTTCCTCTGAAGAGGATGAAGAGGTAACTGGAGAGCAAGTTGCTCAATATTTGGGAGCTATCATGAAGCTGAATGCCAAGTTATTTGGTAATGAGACTTGGGAAGATAAACCTCCCTTGCTCATTAGTGAACTAGATACATGGGTTCAGCAAACTCTACCTCAAAAGAAACAAGATCCTGATAAATTCTTAATATCCTGTACCATAGGCACCATGACCTTTGAGAAGGCTCTGTGTGACCTGGGTCAGGGATAAATCTTATGCCACTCTCTGTAATGGAAAAGCTGGGGATCATTGAGGTACAGCCTACCACATTCTCATTAGAGATGGCAGACAGGTCACAAAGACAAGCTTATGGATTAGTAGAGGACGTGTTAGTGAAGGTTAAAGGCCTTTACATCCCTGCTGCTTTTATAATCTTAGAGACTAGGAAGACTGGAGGATGAATACATCATCCTTGGAAGACCTTTCCTAACCACAGCAGGAGCTGTGATAGATGTTAACAGAGGAGAATTAGTCCTTCAATTGAATGGGGACTACCTTGTGTTTAAGGCCCAAGGTGATCCTTCTATAAACATGGAAAAGAGGCACGATAAGCTTCTCTCAATACAGAGTCAAACAGAGCCCCCACAACCAAACTCTAAGTTTGGTGTTGAACCCCCACATTTAAACTCTAAGTTTGTTGTTGGGAGTCCACAACATTGACCTGATCACCTCTGAAGCTCCAGAGAGCACACTGTCAAGCTAGTGACATTAACGGAGCGCTTATTGGGAGGCAACCCAATTTTTATTTATCTAATTTTATTTTTATTTTATTGTTCTTTTATGTTTTATTAGGTTCATGATCATGTGGAGTCACAAAACAAATACTAAAATTAAAAACAGAATCAAAAACAGCAGAAGAAATAGCACACCCTGGAAGAAGGGCTTACTGGCATTTAACGCCAGTAAGGAGCATCTGGCTGGCGTTCAACGCCAGAACAGAGCATGAATCTGGCGTTGAACGCCAGAAACAAGCAACAATATGATGTTTAAATGCCAGGATTACACCCTGAGGAAAGCTGGCATTAAATGCCAGAAACAAGCACCAACCTGGCGTTCAACGCCGGAAACATGCTACAGACTAGCGTTGAACGCCCAAAACAAGCATAGAACTGGCGTTTAACGCCAGAAATAAGCATCAATCTGGAGTTAAATGCCAGGATTGCTTGCAAAGGGCGTTTTACATGCCTAATTGGTGCAGGGATGAGAAATCCTTGACACATCAGGATCTGTGGATCCCACAGGATCACCCACAGGATCCCCACCTACCTCAACTCACCCTCTCTCTTTTTCACACAATCCAAAAACACTCTTCCCTAAACTTTTTTCACCAATCACCTCAATCTCTCTTCCCAATTACCCCTTCACCACTCACATCCATCCACTATTCCCCAAACACCCCACCCACCTTCAAATTCAAAATCTCTTCCCCACCCAAACCCACCTTACATGGCCGAACCCACACCTCTCTCCCTCTCCTCCGTATCTTCTTCTTCTTCTTCTATTCTCTCTTCTTTTGCTCAAGGGCGAGCAACATTCTAAGTTTGGTGTGGTAAAAGCATCGCTTTTTTGTTTTTCCATAACCATTAATGGCACCTAAGGCCAGAGAAAGTTCAAGAAAGATGAAAGGGAAGGCAATTGCTTCTACCTCTGAGTCATGGGAGATGGAGAGATTCATCTCAAGGGTCCATAGCTCAGTAGTAGAGCATTTGACTACACATCAAGAGAGCCCACTCATGGACCTCAACAAAGAGCATAAGGAATTCCCTCATCAAGAAATCCTTGAGATACCTTAGGGGATACATTTTCCTCCACACAATTATTGGGAGCAACTAAGGATAGGAGCACCAAAATTACTAGGGATCAAGCAACAGAGGCAAGGAAGAGACATAGAGGAGCTCAAGAGCACCTTTGGTTCTTCAAGAAGAAGGCACCACCCTCACTAAGGTGGACTCATTCCTTAACTTCCTTGTTCTTATCTCTCTATTTTTTTATTTTATGCTATATGTTTGTCTATGTTTGTGTCTTTATTACATGATCATTAGTGTCTAGTGTCTATGTCTTAAGGCTATGAAGAATTCCATGAATCCTTCACCTCTCTTAAATGAAAAATGTTTTTAATACAAAAGAACAAGAAGTACATAAGTTTCGAATTCATCCTTGAAATTAGTTTAATTATATTGACGTGGTGATAATACTTTTTATTTTTTGAATGAATGCTTGAACAGTGCAAATTTTTTATCTTGTTGTTTATGAATTTTAAAATTGTTGGCTCTTGAAAGAATGATGAACAAAGAGAAATGTTATTGACAATATAAAAAATCATGAAATTAATTCTTGAAGCAAGAAAAAGTAGTAAAAAAGCAAAAGCTTGCGAAAAAAATAGCGAAAAAAATTTAGAAAGAAAAAAATATAAAAGAAAAAAGAAAAAGAAAGCAAAAAAAGCCAATAGCGCTTAAAACCAAAAGGCAAGGGTAAAAAGGATCTAAGGCTTTGAGCATCAATGGATAGGAGGGCCCAAGGAAATAAAATCCAGACCTAAGCGGCTAAATCAAGGTGTCCCTAACTATGTGCTTGTGGCATACAGGTCCAAGTGAAAAGCTTGAGACTGAATGGTTAAAGTCGTGATCCAAAGCAAAAAAGAGTGTGCTTAAGAGCTCTGGACACCTCTAACTGGGGACTTTAGCAAAGCTGAGTCACAATTTGAAAAGGTTCACCCAGTCATGTGTCTGTGGCATTTATGTATCCGGTGATAATACTGGAAAACAAAGTGCTTAGGGCCACGACCAAGACTCATAAAAGTAGCTGTGTTCAAGAATCAACATACTTAACTAGGAGAATCAATAGCACTATCTGAAATTCTAAGTTCCTATAGATGCCAATCATTCTAAACTTCAAAGGATAAAGTGAGATGCCAAAACGGTTCGGAAGCAAAAAGCTACAAGTCCCGCTCATCTAATTAGAACTAATATTCATTGATATTTTGGGATTTATAGTATATTCTCTTCTTTTTATCCTATTTGATTTTCATTTTCTTGGGGACAAGCAACAATTTAAGTTTGGTGTTGTGATGAGCGGATAATTTATACGCTTTTTGGCATTGTTTTTAGGCAGTTTTTAGAAGGATCTAGCTACTTTTAGGGATGTTTTTATTAGTTTTATGATAAATTCACATTTCTAGACTTGACTATGAGTTTGTGTATTTTTCCATGATTTCAAGTATTTTCTGGATGAAATTGAGGGACCTGAGCAAAAATCTAATTCAGACTGATAAAGGACTGCTGATGTTGTTGGATTCTGACCTCTCTACACTCGAAATGAATTTTCTGGAGCTACAGAACTCCAAAATGGCGCACTCTCAAAAGCGTTGGAAAGTAGACATCCAGAGCTTTCCATAAATATATAATTTTTCATACTTTGTTCGAGCTTAGATGACGCAAACTAGCATTCAACGCCAGTTCCATGCTGCATTCTGGAGTCAAACGCCAGAAACACGTCACAAACTAGAGTTAAATGCCAAAAACACGTTACAACTTGGCATTTAACTCCAAAAGAAGCCTCTGCACGTGTAAATCTCAAGCTCAGCCCAAGCACGCACCAAGTGGGCCCCAGAAGTGGATTTCTGCATCAATTACTTATTTCTGTAAACCCTAGTAGCTAGTCTAGTATAAATAGGACATTTTACTATTGTATTATATATCTGGGTTTTTGTCCTTTGACCATATCGTTGGACGTTTAGTCTTAGACTTTGGGGGCTAGCCATTCGGCCTTGCCTGGACCCTGATCAATTATGCATTTTCAACGATGGAGTTTCTACACACCATAGATTAAGGGTGTGGAGCTCTGCTGTACCTCGAGTTTTAATGCAATTACTACCTGGTGGACGAAATTGTGATCAATACTTTTCACAACTCAAATAATCCTTGGTGATGAACCCAAAAACTTGGTGTTCAATACCATGGCATAAACACAACTTCGCACAACTAACCAGCAAGTGTACTGGGTCGTCCAAGTAATAAACCTTACGCGAGTAAGGGTCGATCCCACAGAGATTGTTGGTATGAAGCAAGCTATGGTCACCTTGTAAATCTTAGTCAGGCAAACTCAAATGGTTATGAATGATGAATAAAACATAAAGATAAAGATAGAGATACTTATGTAATTCATTGGTAGGAATTTCAGATAAGCGTATGAAGATGCTTGGTCCCTTCCGTCTCTCTGCTTTCCTACTATCTTCATCCAATCCTTCTTACTCCTTTCCATGGCAAGCTGTATGCAAGGGTTTCA